>NC_133331.1:23974853-24574853 GCF_042186555.1 Aquarana catesbeiana | reverse complement strand
TGGAGATCTCAGCTGATGAGGAGCAAGGAGAGGTCCTCTTTGTTCTTTGGTGTGGGTCTTTTGGATACGCTTGCCAACGAACTGCATGGCAGGTCAACATATGTCTGGTCAAGCATGTGGTGCCCAAGCGGGAGATGTTTTGGCCACGCGAGATACGCTTGAGACATATGTTGCAAATAGCAGCGGTGCGATCTGATGCACTCGTCTCAAAAAAGGCCCACACCAAAGAACTTTAGAAATAACCTGCAGAGACAGCAGCGCCCTGCACATGCGGAGCTTTCGGGTGCGATGCAGTCAGTGTGCTGCCCTTAGGCTGGCCCCTGGAGGGCATCCTGCCTCGTTGGTGATGTGCCTCCTCCTCCTCCTCCTCACTCCTATCAGGCACCCACGTTGAGTCAGTGACCTCATCATCCCCTCCCTCCTCATCACTGGAGCAAACCTGGCAGTATGTTGCAGCAGGGGAAGCATGACTGCCAGATTGCTGTCCTTCTTGGGCACCCCCTTTGTCCGTGCTCATGTTACTGCCTTCATCTAGCTCAGTATCATCATCAGAGCCTTCTAAACGCTGGGCATCCTCCTGGAGCATGTACCCAACACTGTGGTCAAACAGTTCAAGGGACTCCTCAGGAGGACATGGTGGGGCTAGGGAAGGAGTCACTGATGCCATTGAGCCGAGGGAAGAGGCCGCATTGGCAGCTGCTTTGCCAGACAAAGTACCCTGAGCATGGGTGAGAGAGGATGAGGAGGATGAGGATGGCTTAGTCATCCACTCGACCAAGTCTTCCGCATGTTGCGGCTCAACACGGCCAGCTGCCGAAAAAAAGGCCAAGCGTGTCCCATGGCCACGTGCTGATGAGGATGCACCGTCCCCACAACCAGCACTGTTGCCTCTAGACACAGATCCTGCTTGCCCTCTTTTATTGGCTTGTGACTGTCTGCCTCTCCTTGTTGGCCTTCCAGACATACTAATGGCCTGTAGCTGCACTAAGCTGGGATATTTATATATATATATATATATATATATATATATATATATGTGTGTGTGTACTGATACTGCAACTAGCAAAATCAACTGCCTGCCTGTAGTATGAGAACACCACCAACCTTCTACAGGTAGCTTTAGCTGAACACTGTGCATAGCTCGCAAAAAAATAACTTGTAGCTTATTTAGCTACCTGCGGTAGTGATAGGATCAGGAAAACACCACCAACCTACTACAGGTAGCTTTAGCTGAACACTGTGCAGAGCTCGCACTACACTAACTTGTAGTTTTAGCTGAACACTGTGCAGAGCTCGCAAAAAACTAACTTGTAGCTTATTTAGCTGCTTGCGGTAGTGATAGGATCAGGAAAAAAACACCAACCTTCTACAGGTAGCTTTAGGTGAACACTGTGCAGAGCTCGCAAAAAATAACTTGTTGCTTATTTAGCTGCCTGTGGTAGTGATAGGATCAGGAAAACACCACCAACCTTCGACAGGTAGCTTTAGGTGAACACTGTGCAGAGCTCGCAAAAAACTAACTTGTAGCTTATTTAGCTGCCTGCGGTAGTGATAGGATCACGAAAACACCACCAACCTTCTACAGGTAGCTTTAGCTGAACACTGTGCAGAGCTCGCACTACACTAACTTGTAGTTTTAGCTGAACAGTGTGCAGAGCTCACAAAAACTAACTTGTAGCTTATTTAGCTGCCTGCGGTAGTGACAGGATCAGGAAAACACCACCAACCTTCTACAGGTAGCTTTAGGTGAACACTGTACAGAGCTCGCAAAAAAATAACTTGTAGCTTATTTAGCTGCCTGCGGTAGTGATAGGATCAGGAAAACATCACCAACCTTCTACAGGTAGCTTTAGGTGAACACTGTGCAGAGCTTGCAAAAAACTAACTTGTAGTTTTAGCAGAACACTGTGAGGAGGACGCACTACACTAACCTGTAGCTTTAGCTGAACACTGTGCAGAGGTTGCACTACACTAACTTGTAGTTTTAGCTGAACACTGTTCAGAGGACGCACTACACTAACTTGTAGCTTTAGCTGAACACTGTGCAGAAGTCGCACTACACTAACTTGTAGCTTTAGCTGAACACTGTGCAGAGGTCGCACTACACTAACTTGTAGTTTTAGCTGAACACTGTTCAGAGGATGCACTACACTAACTTGTAGCTTTAGCTGAACACTGTGCAGAGGTCGCACTACACTAACTTGTAGTTTTAGCTGAACACTGTTCAGAGGACGCACTACACTAACTTGTAATTTTAGCAGAACACTGTGAGGAGGACGCACTACCCTAACTTGTAGCTTTAGCTGAACACTGTGAGGAGGACGCACTACACTAACTTGTAGCTTTAGCTAAACACTGTGCAGAGGTTGCACTACACTAACTTGTAGTTTTAGCTGAACACTGTTCAGAGGACGCACTACACTAACTTGTAGCTTTATCTGAACACTGTGCAGAGGTCGCACTACACTAACTTGTAGTTTTAGCTGAACACTGTGAGGAGGACACACTTCACTAACTTGTAGCTTTAGCTGAACACTGTGCAGAAGTCGCACTACACTAACTTGTGGTTTTAGCTGAACACTGTGAGGAGGACGCACTACCCTAACTTGTAGCTTTAGCTGAACACTGTGCAGAGGTCACACTAAACTAACTTGTAGCTTTAGCTGAACACTGTGAGAAGGACGCTCTACACTAACTTGTAGTTTTAGCTGAACACTGTACAGAGGTCATACTAAACTAACTTGTAGCTTTAACTGAACACAGTGAGTAGGACGCACTACACTAATTGTAAATAGTCTAGCTGCCTGACTGTGGTACTAATAGGATCAAAAGAACACCAGCAATTTTTTTCAGGTAGCTGTAAATGCTGTAACAAGACAAGCCTGCCTGTCAGTAGGAAGATAACAGGAACGGATCTAGCTAAACTGAATACAGTGTATATATATATATATATATATATATATATATATATATATATATATATATATACAACACCTGGGATGCATATATATACACAATACACTGTAAGTGCAGCTAACTCACTGACTATCCTGTCTAATCTAGGTAACTCCAATTAAATGACACTGTCTCTCTCTCTCTCTAAGCACGCCGGAACACACTACACAGGGCCGCCGTGCAGGCGGCCTTATATAGTGTGGAGCATGTGCTAAACTCCCTGAGCCATAATTGGCCAAAGCCACCTAGGCTTTGGCCAATTACAGCTCTCTCTACTGACGGCGCTGTGACTGGCCAAGCATGCGAGTCATAGTGCATGCTTGGCCAATCATCAGCCAGCAATGCACTGCGATGCCACAGTGAATTATGGGCCGTGACGCGCCATACGAATTTGGCACGAACGGCCCATATCGTTCGCAATTTGGCAAATGGGCGAACAGACGATGTTCGAGTTGAACATGGGTTCAACTCGAACACGAAGCTCATCCCTATTCACTAACAGCCAAATCTGAAAGAAAATTTTAATACCTAAAATTGAATAGTTAGTTATTATTAGCTAGTTAGTTCGTTATTCTTTCAAATTTTTGGATTTTCTTTCTTACTTTCGAATTTACGAATTTTCAAATTTACAAATTTCGACCATAACAAATGACCCGAAAAACGAAAAGGATAAACAAAAAAACAAAAAAACAAATGAAACTAAAACATACAAATTTTTCGGCAGTGCACATGTCTAGTTTACATCCGCTTTGATTGAAATAATAATGTCTGAAGGAAATCTAGGAACAGAAGGCAGTGTTAAATTAAAGTGTAAAGGATCGTTTGTTTTTTTTTTTTTTTAAATAACAAACATATCATACTTACCTAAACTGTGCAGCTCGTTTTGCACAGAGTGGCCCCTGATCCTCGACTTCTGGGGTCCCGCGGCGGCTCTCGCGGCTCCTCCCCGCATCAGATACCCACCTAGGAGAAGCGCTCTCCCGAGAGGGTTACCTTGCGGGCGTGCTCCCAAGTCCAGCATTTGTGTCCACAGACATGCCCCCCACGCCTGCGTCTTTGGATTAGATTGACAGCAGAGGGAGGCAATAGCTGCTATCAATCTATCCAATCAAGAGCCAGGACCTCATGGAGAGAGGGACAGCGCATCCCCGCTGAAGAGATGAAGGTGCTCAGTTAAGTAAAATGGTAGGGGCTGGGGGGGTGACTGCCAGGTGTTTTTTCACCTTAATGCATAGGATGCATTAAGGTGAAGAAACACAAAGGTTTACAACTCCTTTAATATAAAATGTTTTTCAGGTGTCCCAGTTGACTACAATAGCCAGGGAAAAAAAAAACCCCTAAAGGAATAAAGGGAAAAAAAGGTTACTATGCGCAACCAAATCAGTTCAGAGGATATGTAGTGTAGTCCTCCACCTCCAATATGTAGTTCATCAATAATATACATATAGCTGCATACAATATACTCACCAACCTGTTTTTTATTTTTTTTTTCAGATTCAGAACCTGGACTAAGTAGTAGAGATGAACTCATACCCAGTGTGGGGACAGTAAAAGAAAAGAAGGTTCGGGCATATTTTCCTGAGACCTGGCTATGGGAACTTGTAGCAGTAGGGTGAGTCCCAGCTTGTACATTCAGTATAAAAAAAGGAGATAATTTAAAGTGGAAATGCAGCCAACACATGTTTTGCCCAATAAAAAAGAAGGGTTAGATTGTCTGTTAGGTGCTTTCTGTGTCCTTATTTGGAGGATTCACTCTCATTTTCTGTAATGGTGAAATGTTACGGTTTTCACGAGATTTTGTCTCAATCTCAGAGACATCCGTATTTTGGGGCACCGTTGACTGTTTGGAAACCTGGAAATTATAGAAGATAGATAAAATATTCCCACAAACCATTACATTTACCATGGGTGTTATGATGACTGGATGGGTTGCAAGCTTAAACTTGCATGAGATAATCGTCCCGAGCAGATCTTGTGTGCATAGGTGTGCACAGCCTATTGCATTAGGGTGTGCAGCCCAAAGCTCAAACACACACGCACATGTGTGTATATATATATATATATATATATATATATATATATATATATATATATATATATATATATATATATATATATATATAGATACAGTATTTATCAGTTTATAACACGCACCCCAATTTAAGAGGGAAGTTTCAGGAAAAATTACTTTTTTTTTTAAATAAACCACTTTGAAGCAAAATATTGGTCAGTGATCATAAATGCAGCCTGATTAGTGCCCATCTGCAGCTTCATTGCAGCCTAATCTGCACCCATCTACAGTCGGGTCTGTGCTCTTCTGCAGTCTGATCTGCACCCATCTGCAGCCTGATCTGTGCCCATCTGCAGCTTCAGTGCAGCCTGATCTGCGCCCATCTGCAGCCTGATCTGCACCCATCTGCAGCCGGACCTGCGCCCATCTGCAGTCTGATATGCAGCCTGATCTGCACCCATCTGCAGCCTGATCTGTGCCCATCTGCAGCTTGATCTGCGCCCATCTGTAGCCTGATCTGCACCCATCTGCAGCCTGATTTGTGCCCATCTGCAGCCTGATTTGTGCCCATCTGCAGCCTGATCTGTGCCTATCTGCAGCCTAATCTGCGCCCATCTCCCCAATGAATGCAGTTGACCATCTCTCCTCGCAGGAAATCACTGAGTCGTCATCTACTGTTTACTCGGCTCTCAGTCGACAGTCAGATACAGAGTCCCGCCTCTGCCATCAGCATTGGACCGGTTCCTGTGATAGACAGAACACTGGTCCAATGCCGGCGAAACTGTGTGTGTGACGTGCGAGCCGAGTGGAGAGGAGATGATGGCTCAGTAATTTCTAGCGGCACTCGCCCCCTCCTTCCCCTCCTAGGTACTCTGTCAGCGTATCAGACACACTCTTATAAATAAATGTAAACAAACATTTTAAAATGTATTAAAACATGGACGGTGTCAGTAGGGCAGAGATTGGTGTCAGTCAGTAGAGCAGTGGATGGTGTCAGTAGGGCATAGCACAATGTCAGTAGTTTTTTTTATTTATTTATTATTATTATTATTATTATTGTATTATTTATAATCTTTTTACAATTTTTTTATATAATTTTTTTACAATATCACTTTTTATTATTTATTTTATTACAATTATTTTAGGAGCCACGTTGGGGGAGGGGGTTTGGTGAAATATCAGGGGTCTGAACAGATTTCTCACTTTTGGCTCGGGTAGCATGGGAATTAGGCTGTGCCCAGGCACACCCAGCACACCCTGTGCTCACGCCTATGCTTGTGTGTATATAAAGAATTTTGTAGGTTGGAAAGACATAAAATTCACCAGAAGAACAAATATTTTGGTACTGCGCAGTTAAAAAAAATATTTACAGCTAAACTCCAAATATGATCTTTATTACATAGTAACAGTATATTGGTCCAGCTGGGAACCAATGTAAGTAGGTATATTGCACACCCAATGGAACACTGGGGAAGATGACCATCACTGTAGTAGTTGGTGTTTCTTCAGTGATCGCCGCTCTCTTCCTGATTCTGTGCCGAGCAGCTGCCCCACCGCACACTGATCACAGGAGGATGCTTGCTTGGCACTGCCACTGTTCTCTCAAATTAGTAGACATGTTTTTGTTCTGAATTTTAAAATGTTAAATTACAATAGTGCCGAATTTAAACAAATCCAAAATAACGGGGAAAAAAATTCGGACAAAATTCGAATTCAAATCATTTTCGAATTTCCAAAGAGAATAAAATAGAATAAACTTGAATTTGAATACATAAGAAAATAATAGAATAGTAAATAATAGAATAGACTATGTAGAAAAATTATGCTGCGCTAAAGTGTGTTGTTGACAATCAATAAGTAAATCAAAAATAAAAAACAAAAAAAATATATATATACAAAAATATAACAAAATATCATAAAGAGATAATAAGGCAGAAAAATGCAGTGCCTACTATGTTAAATAACCCTATTCGGTAAATTAATAATAATGCATCACCACTAAACAATCCATTAGTGGATACAAATATGGATAACAAATACACAGTAAAGTGCAAAGTGCATAAACAATAATGTAAATCTATATACAAATATATTAAAGTGCATATAAACTCAAAAAGTGCTCAGTGTCCAGCATATAGTGTGATCATCAATCATTTAAAATGCCGCAGAGTGATCAGTGCAATCCTGTAAATCGAATCACATAAGTGTATATGATAAGTGTCCCAAGATGCAGATCCAGCATGCTTAAAGTGTTCCTTTGTGCTGCAAATTTATGCTCCAGTGCTCTGCAGTGACCCCCCAAGAACTGCGCTCACCTCAGAGCGTGTGACCCAGCTATTACACTAAGCCAAAACATGCCTTCGAGCCTTCCCACGGCTCAATGCTGATCAGCTGATGCACGGCTCCAATGCAGCTCCACAAATGTAATATGTGATAAAGAGAGAACTCAATAGTGTGATAATGTTTAAAAGGTTTATTGAATTAAAACACTCCCTGCAAAGGGGTACTCACAATTCAAAGGTGCGTCAGTGCACCAATCTATACATAGGGCGGCACAGTGGTGCAGTGGTTAGCACTCTCGCCTAGCAGTAAAAAGGGTCGCTGGTTCGAATCCCAACCACGACACTACCTGCCTGGAGTTTGCATGTTCTCCCTGTGCCTGCGTGGGTTTCCTCCGGGTACTCCGGTTTCCTCCCACACTCCAAAGACATGCTGGTAGGTTAATTGGCTTCTGTCCAAAATTGGCCCTAGTATATGAATGGGGACCTTTGATTGAGGGTAGGGACTGATGTGAGTGTGCGATGTACAGGGTTAGGAACAAGGGTCAGGGTTGTAGACACACACTCACTCAGGTTGAACTGGATGGACTGGTGTCTTTATTCAACCTTACTAACTATGTAACTATAGACCTCAGACAATACAGCGGTAGCGGGGGTAAGGTATGCGTCTCATCCTGAGTAGAACTCACAGCTCCTTGCTCTGTCCTGGCCCCTCCCCTACGCGTGTTCGACACAGGGATCACGTGTCTTCATCAATCAGGGGGATGATTATATATATATATATATAATTAAATGGATTATAACCATCTTCTGAAATTCAAATAGAATAGAAAAGAATAGAATTAAAAAAACAATAGAATAGAATAGAAATAATATAACAATTTTCCAAAATTCAAATAGAATCAATTCAAATTTGAATAGAATAGAAAAGAATAGAGTAGAATAGAATAGAAAATAACACAATAGTATAGAAAAAAACAACAGAATGGAATAGAATGAATATAACTATCTTCCTATTCTAATCTATGCTTTTCAATTCAATTTTATTCTATTCTATTCCATTCTATTCTCTTCTTTTATTTTCTATCCTATTTTGTTCTGTTTTACTCTATTATATTCTATTCTTTTATTTTCTGTTATATTGTTTTGTATTCTATTCAGTTTTTTTTCTATTCTACGCCTTTATTTTCTATTCTCTTTTATACTCTTTGGAAATTCGAAAACGACTTGAATTTGAAAACTATTCAAAATTGATTTGAAAGCTTTTCGAATCAATCCAGATTTGGATTTGAAAATTTGAATTGATTTGAATACGAATGAACAAAACGGATTCCGAAAATGAATTAAACAGATTAAATTAATTAAACTAAACTAATTTATGTAAATAACGAATTGAAACAAAACAAAACAATTTTTTTTTCGTTCTGCACATGCCTAGAAATTAGCCAACTCGTCAAAAACTCCAACCACATCACTTCTGGTTTACTTAAACCAGAAGTGATTGGAGATTTTGACGAATTGCTGTTTGGACACAACACTGGCAACCGAATACAGTCTGGTACAGGAAGATTTAGCTGTTTTGACAGCACAGCGGCTAATGAGGACAAAGTTGTCACCACCTCGGAGGCAGCCATTTTGTTGGTTAGAATCGGATCTCATACTATCGCGCACCAGACTCTATTCAGTTGCCGGAGTTGTGTTCAAACAGCAGTACGTCAAAATCTCCAATTACTGATGGTTTAAAGAAACCGGGAGTTAAGTAGTTGGAGTTTCTGATGAGTTGGCTATTTTGACTGAACATCGCCATTCACAAAACACCCTGTATATTCTCAGTGAATACAAGGCATTCTCTGATTGAACAAGACGGTGATTTTGATGTCACCACTCCTCCTCTCCACCTCGTCCAATCAGAGCATGCCTTATTATTGAAAAAAAAAAACACTAGCTGTTCTGTAAGGCTACTTTCACACTGAGGCGTGCGGGTGCTGGCAGTACAGCGGAGCTAAATATAGCGCCGCTTTACTGTCATTTTAGCGGCGCTAGCGGGGCGGTTTTAACCTGGAGTTTAACCTGGAGTTGATCTTTAACCGCTTCAGCCCTGGAAGAATTTACCCCCTTCCTGACCAGAGCACTTTTTGCGATTCGGCACTACGTCGCTTTAACTGACAATTGCGCAGTCATGCAACGTTGCACCAAAACAAAATTGACGTCCTTTTTTTCCTCAAATAGAGCTTTCTCTTGGTGGTATTTGATAACCTCTGCGGTTTTAATTTTTTGCGCTATAAACAAAAAAAGAGCGACAATTTTGAAAAAAACGCATTATTTTTTACTTTTTGCTATAATAAATGTCCACCAAAAATATATATAAAAAAAGTTTTTTTTCCTCAGTTTAGGCCGATATGTATTCATCTACATATTTTTGGTAAAAAAAATCGCAATAAGTGTATATTGATTTGTTTGCGCAAAATTTATAGCGTCTACAAAATAGAGGATAGTTTTATGGCATTTTTATTATTATTATTCTTTTATTAGTAATGGAGGTGATCTGTGATTTTTATCAGGACTGCGAAATTATGGCAGACACGTCGGACAATGTTGACACATTTTTGGAACTATTGGCATTTTTACAGCGATCAGTGTTCTAAAAATGCATTGATCACTGTAAAAATGTCACTGGCAGTGAAGGGGTTAACCACTAGGGGGCAATCAAGGGGTTAATGTGTTCCCTATTGTGTGTTCTAACTGAAGGGGGGAGGGGACTGTGTAGGGGAGATGAGAGATCGCTGTTCATACTCTGTATGAACAGACGATCTGTCTCTTCTCCCCACAGAGAACCAGAAACTGTGTGTTTACACACACAGATCATGATTCTCCATGTGCCCCGAGCGGTCGTGGGAGCTCGGCGGTGATCGTGACCACCAGGCACTCACATAGGCTCCTTGGGGCGAGCAGGGGGCGTGCATGCGCGCCTCCGGCTGCACACATGCGCCCCCTAGTGGTCACAGGGTGAAGCGATGTTACATAACATCGCTTCGCCCAGCCGTACCATTCTGCCGCAGTACAACTGTGGCAGATGGTCGGCAAGTGGTTAAAGGAGAGCTTTTGGGTACATAAAAAACAAACACACATACTTACCTCTTTGCAGCAGCATCTGTATGATGCTGTAGCTGTTTCACTTTGGCCCATATGGCCACCGATCGCTCAGTTCTTAGTCTGATCAGAGCACTCTGCTCATTCAGCACCCACTGGAATGTTGGGCAGAAGAGGGGATGGGAGCAGCTGGCTTTGGTTCTTATTCATGTGCTGAGAGCCAGAGCCAGCTGTCAGCCGGGCGGCTGGGCGGATTCCGACAATAAAGTCCTTCCAGAGCCTGGAGCTGATACTAGTATCTGTATCGGTGGCGATACCAAGTATTTACACAAGTATCGGTACTCATGCAAATGCACCAATACCAGAAACCGATACTCTCAGGCTCGGTTCTTTGAGCTGTCAGTGGGTCTCCCCTGTTGACAGCTAAAGTGTTAAAGAAGTCCGGTAATTGGAGCTGTGAAAAAAAAAGCAGCCGGCAATGTTTATTAAAGCGGGGTTCCACCCAAATTTTGAACAATATCTGTATGTATTCTCTTCCTTGCCTAGATGCTGACATGCCGTTTAAAAAAATTTAAATCGCCGTAATTACCTTTTATTTTTCTATTCTTCTTTGCACTTCCTGGTTCTCCTCCCGTGGGAGTAGGCGTGTTTCTAGCCTCTCCCAGACTCCTGGGAGCTAGTCTCAGGCTTCCCAGGATGCCACTGAGCATGTGCGGGAATGAGCAGCGAATGCTGGGAGCACAGCATTCACCACATCCAGGAAATAAATACTTGTGGGCTTCAAATGCCCACAATGAAGATGGAAACCGCCTGCAGTGAATAATATAAGTTATTCTTTCCGACGAAATCTGACACAGGCGGACATATTACACGCAATATGTGAGTATGTAATGCTGAGAAGAAAAGTTTGTGAATGAACTAAAAAAAAAAAAAAAACGATAGATAGGTGGACCCCCGCTTTAACAAAATTGCTCAGCCACTGAAACACTAAAATAAAAAGAAACATTGTTTCTTTTTGTATCTTTCTGTTTCTTCATCTGCAGATCAAAGGGATGAACAAATGTTCCTCTGTTTAACTCCTTATTAACCCTTAATTTTCTCTAATCAGCCTTAATTATTTCCCTATTCTCCTCCTTTTAATTATTATTTTCCTGCTTTTTTTATTTTCACGTCTATTTTATAAACGATAAACAATTAAAACTTTTTTTTTTGTTTGCTTTGTTAGTGAATATTCTTGCACATATATATTAACATATATTTACACATTTCACATTGAAAAAGCGCAAATTTAAAAACAAAAATCAATTTATTTCATTTGTAAATAACTTTTCAATGCTTTGTATCATTGCTGACAGCTGAAGTGAAAACAAAACAGTTGCGGTAGGTATCGGTAATTGATATTGGCGAGTACTAAAAAAGATGTATCGGTACTTGTACTCATCGTAGAAAAAATCGTATCAGTGCATCCCTAGTGGCAACCCTACTGGAGTAGCTCTGTGACATCAGCTGACACTGGGCCACAGCCTGCTATAAGCTGATCCTGGGTCAAAGGCGAGCATAAGTAAGTGCACTCCTGTGCAGAAAAAAAAAAAAAAAGTTTTGGCCTACTTCTCTTTTAAACTCTACAACACAAATGTAATATATTGAAACTTACCAGTCCTTGAATTTGGTGGTTCCATTTTTTTTCCTCTTTCTGGCTAAAAACATTTTCTGCAAGTCCAGAAAGTACCTATTGACCTTGACAGAATTGCAGTGTCATTGTAACTTTCTGCGCACCCACCGTTGATCTCAGACAGTTACAAGCCTTCCCAGTTCAGTTCTGTGAACTACAGAACACCTCTCCCTATGTAACAGAGATGAGGAGAGCAGAATGATCATGTTCTCCAGATCAGGAGAGGAGCATAGGGTGACAACATTGTTTCTCTATGTGGAGAATCAGCTGAAAATAAAGGGTAAGAAGCTTGAAAAAAAAAACGAATGTAGCCACCACGAGGACTGATAAGTGGCAATTTATTACATTTTTGTTTTTTGGGTTTATCTCTATATTGGTGCTCATTTTAACCTATTAAAAGCAAAAGTTGGTGATTATTTTTTTTTTTTACAATTGGCTACAGTGCCTTGAAAAAGTATTCACACCCCTTGAAATTTTCTATATTTTGTCATGTTACAACCAAAAAGGTAAATGTATTTTATTGGGATGTTATGTAATAGACCAACACAAAGTGGCACACAATTGTGAAGTGGAAGGAAAATGATAAATGATTTTCCAAATTTTTTACAAATAAATATGTGAAAAGTGTGGGGTACATTTGTATGGCGCCCCCTGAGTCAACACTTTTGTAGAACCACCTTTCTCTGCAATTACAGCTGCAAGTCTTTTTGGGGATGCCTCTACCAGCTTTTCACATCTAGAGAGGGACATTTTTGCCCATTCTTCTTTGCAAAATAGCTCAAGTTCTGTCAGATTGGATGAAGAGCGTCTGTGAACAGCAATTTGCCACAGATTCTCGATTAGATTTAGGTCTGGACTTTGACTGGGCCATTCTAACACATGAATATGCTTTGATCTAAACCATTCCATTGTAGCTCTGGCTGTATGTTTAGGGTCGTTGTCCTGCTGGAAGATGAACCTCTCAAGTCTCAAGTCTCAAGTCTTTTGCTGACTCTAACAGGTTTTCTTCTAAGATTGCCCTGTATTTGGCTCCATCCATCTTCCCATTAATTCTGACCAGCTTCCCTGTCCTTGCTGAAGAAAAGCATCCCCACAACATGATGCTGCCACCACCATGTTTCACAGCGGGGATGGTGTGTTCAGGGTGATGTGCAGTGTTAGTTTTCCGCCACACATAGCGTTTTGCTTTTAGGCCAAATAGTTACATTTTAGTCTCATCTGACCAGAGCACCTTCTTCCACATGTTTGTGTCCCCCACATGGCTTCTTGCAAACTGCAAACAGGACTTCTTATGGCTTTCTTTGAAGAATGTCTTTCTTCTTCCCACTCTTTCTTAAAGGCAGGATTTGTGGAGAACAGGACTGATAGTTGTCCTGTGGACAGGTTCTCCCACCTGAGCTGTGGATCTCTGCAGCTCCTCCAGAGTTACCATGGGCCTCTTGGCTGCTTCTATGGCTAATGCTCTACTTGCCCGGCCATGTCTTGGTAGGATTGCAGTTGTGAAATACTCTTTCCATTTTCCGATGATGGATTGAACAGAGCTCCGTAAGATGTTCAAAGCTTGGGATTGTTTTTTTATAACCTAACCTTGCTTTAAACTTCTCCACAACTTTATCCCTGACCTGTCTGGTGTGTTCCTTGGCCTTCATGATGCTGTTTGTTAACTAACGTTTTCTAACAAACCTCGGAGGGCTTCACAGAACAGCTGTATTTATCCTGAGATTAAATTACACACAGGTGGACTCTATTTACTAACTAGGTGACTTCTGAAGGCAATTGGTTCCACTAGATTTTAGTTATGGGTTATCAGAGTAAATGGGGCTGAATACAAATGCACGCCACACTTTTCAGATATTTATTTGTAAAACATTTTGAAAACCGTTTAACATTTTCCTTTCACTTCACAATTATGTGCCACTTTGTATTGGTCTATCACATAAAATCCCAATAAAATACATTTACATTTTTGGTTGTAACATGACAAAATGTGGAAAATTTCAAGGTGTATGAATACTTTTTCAAGGCACTATATACGTACTATTTGTTATACTTGCTTATGATAAATGAAAGACCGAAAATGTGGATTTTAGTTGCTCTGTGTAGTAGCTCCATATTTCTTCATGTTTACAGTTGCTATGCATACATTCTGTTTGGGAGGTTATGGAGATAAGAAATAGGGTAAGAAAACTGGATAAAAATCTATCTTTGTCAACCATTTACTTTCTTTGCTTCATTCTTCCCATGAATGAAGGATAAAAACTGATCGGTTACTGTAATCAACTGCTTCACTTTTTGTCCAACTTGGTTTGTTTAATTTGTTTGACTATTTGTTCTTGTTTGTTCTCTGTCTTTTCTAGAGACTCTGGCAGTACTGACCTCCATCAAAAGGCTCCAGACACCATCACAGACTGGAATGCCGGGGCCGTATGTTTGGGTCAGAGTGGACTTGGCCTATCTCCTTCTGTCTCTCTTCGGGTCTTCCAGCCATTCTTTGTGGATCTCACCCTCCCATACTCTGTAGTGAGAGGAGAAACTTTCATCCTTAAAGCCTTGGTGTTTAACTATCTCAAACAGTGCATTAAGGTATTGAACAAATCATCTGAATATTCTTTATCCGCTCATTTGCACATTGTTGCCTGTGATCCATGAGATATAATGTGCTTTCCTTGTTCCTCTTTGATTTTTTGGTTACTTCTGTACTTTTGTACTCTTTGCTGTTTTTTTGTTTTTATTATTTGATAAAACATTTGAACAAGGAATACTCTTTAGCCAATCAAGCACAAACTAAATGGATACAGACCTTACTTAATTGCAGCCCAATCCATCCAATTTATTGGGCAACCATGTAAGGTCTATGGGTGCATTCCATCACCACGGCCTAGGCAGCCTGGAGCCAAATGTGTCTAAATGTGCCTACCAGTGGCAGCTGGTGGTATATTTTTTTTTTGGGGGGTACACAGTCGGTCTGGTCTTCCACACCCCCACCCTCCCCTAGGTTGGTCGATCGGTCTCCACACTTACCCCATCTAGGTCACAAGCTTCCTCCAGGTGCCAGGGGCCAGCTTCACCCTGCATCTCCTAATTCCTCGGCTTCACAGCGGCGCGCTTCCCCTACGTCTCCTCCCTCCTCCTCCTCGGCGGTCAATAGGAACGCTTCTCCTCTTGGGCCAATTGGGTCTCAGGACCCACTTCCTGAGCCAGGATTGGCCGGGAGGAGAATCAGGAAGACAATAGTGAATATTAATTTGCGATTGTCACACAACTGGGTGGGCACTTCTAAAAAATAAAAATAAAACTCCCCATTGGACTACCTTGGCGTCCAGTGCCCTGCATGTAAATTAGGGGCCGGGCGCATGGATTAGGGGGTGGCGCCCCTGCGCCCCATATGGATGGGCCGCCGCTGGTGCCTACTGCTTCTAGCTTTGCAGAATAAACATAAATTGACCCAAACTTGCTTATGCCTAGACCATTAGACATCCTCTGATTCCTATGGCTAGCTTTAAGGCGTGTGTAGACAGACTGCAGGCTCAACAGTATATCAAATGCAGTGTGTGTGTTTAGGAACTTCCAAGATGCTTTGAGTTGCTTTGGTGTGCCTTTCAGTTGCTTACATTTTTTTTCTAATTTGCATTGAGGTGAATTGCGTTTTCATTCATGTTGACTTGTATATCATAGAAAAGCGGCTTGAACACAATGAAAAGTCCATCGACATGACCCCTAAACGGGAAACTCCAGTTTTATTTTAAAAAAATTCCCTCAAAGCCAACTAGATACACTTCAAAACTATCTGCACATTTTTGATAGCTTATGTTCTATAGATTTTTATACAGACACAGTCAGTGACCTTTCTAAAGCCTGTAGCTAAATGAAAATGTATGCCTTTACTTTAATCATATATCAGTCTTATGGATGTGGCTTAATGTGACTTATAGGTTAAGACCTTCGACTTTAAATCCAACATTTCATATTCCTGACATGTGTCTTCTGTACTATGTACTTGTATTATAAAAAAAGTATGCTGTTCTCTTTGTATTGCTTCCTTGTGAAATCCCCGGTGTTCCTGCCAGCCCCTCTGCTTTCCTATTAAAAACTGACCACACTAGGCATGAGAGCCCATCTGCTGTTTTCCTCCCTCAGCTCTGATACAGCTGAAAACAGAAAAAAAGTGTGATCACTTATAAAAAAAAAGGAAGAAAAAGTGTTTACAGGGTATTTGTTTTTTTAGATCTATACACAAACGTTTTGTCTTTCATTTCTATTGTAAACTGAATTGGGTGCTTTTGCAAGGTGAGGGTTTACATATACTTTAACTAACATTGTTTTGACAGATTAAAGTCACGCTGCGGCCCACTGAGGAGTTGGAGCAGACACCTTGTGCAGGCTGTACCTACAGCAGCTGCCTGTGTGCCGACGAGAGCAAAACCTTCTACTGGAACCTGAAGGCCACCAAACTGGGTGAGGAGGGATTTTTGAACCCGATATTAGACATTTATTGTTTTGCTGGTATTGTTGATAACTGGTCAACATGTTCATTAGCAAATCATTAGTATAATGATACTTTAATCATTATATCAGGTTACTATTTTCTTTCTTTTTTTCACCTTTTATCTGCTCCGCATTCTACCTTTGAGCATGAAACTCGTTCTGACGGATTTTTTTTTTTTTTTTTGTAGGATGCCCACGGGATCCAACTAGTTGTTTCTTTTCATGTTACAGTAAACCTTTACCGTCTAGCCTTATTTAATGGTGACCTCATCTTTTTGCAGGAGAAGTAAATATCACAGTACAGACTAAGGCCATGAACACTAAAGAGCTGTGCCAGAATGAGATCCCATTTGTTCCCAAGCAAGGAGCCACTGATACCATTGTGAAACCCTTACTTGTACAGGTCAGTGCGAAAGTACAGATCTAGATCACAGGAATATGCAAAGCATGGCCTAGTTTAGATTATTAAAAGGAATCATACTCACATTTGGAAGCAAACATTTAAATTTGAAAGATAATATGTAGCTATTTGAAGGTAAAACTATCAAACTTTATGGATTATCATGGGGCTAGTGTGTGGGTATTCTGCATTTTCTGTGTGTGCTCTGACTGCATCTGTCGTTGTATTTATTTTTCCTGTCTATGTGTGCTTTCAACTGTGTGCTCTGTGGCAGTAATGGCTGGTGTTCAATATTTTGGGGGGGCGGCAAACCAACGCCAACCCCCCCTGCGGGAGACGGACAGGAATGCGGTGATCCCCCCTCCCTCCCTCTACAGGAAATGGATGGAAATGTGTTGATCCCCTAGGGGGAGACAAACGAGAATGCGGTGATCCCCCAGGGGGAGGCAGATGGGAATGCAGTGATCCCCCCTCTGCGGGAGACTGACGGGAATACGGTGATCCCCCCAGGGGGAGACGGATGGAATGCAGTGATCCCCCAGGGGGAGACGGATGGGAATGCGGTGATTCCCCCCCAGGGGGAGGCAGAAGGGAATGTGGTGATTCCCCCAGGGGGAGACAGACGGGAATGCAGTGATCCCCCCTCCCTCTGCGGGAGACGGACAGGAATGCAGTGATCCTCCCTGTGGGGGAGATGGACGGGAAAGCGGTGATCCCCCCTCCCTCCCCCTGCTGGAGATGGATGGGAATGCAGTGATCCCCCCTCCCTCCCCCTGTGGGAGACGGACGGGAATGCGGTGATCCCCCTCCCTCCCCCTGCGGGAGACGGAAGGGAATGCGGTGATCCCCCCAGGGGGAGATGGATGGGAATGGGGTGATCCCCTCCAGGGGGAGACGGATGGGAATGCAGAGATCCTCCTCGAGGGGGAGATGGACAGGAATGCGGTGATCCCCCCAGGGGGAGATGGACGGGAATAGGGTGATCCCCCCAGGGGGAGGCAGACTGGAATGCACTGATCCCCCCTCCCTCTGCAGGAGACGGATGGGAATGTGGTGATCCCCCCAGGGGGAGACAGATGGGAATGCAGTGATCCCCCCAGGGGGAGGCAGATGGGAATGCAGTGATCATCCCCTCCCTCTGCGGGAGACAGATGGGAATGCGGTGATCCCCCCCCAGGGGGAGACGGATGGGAATGCGGTGATCCCCCCAGAGGGAGGCAGAAGGGAATGTGGTGATCCCCCCAGGGGGAGGCAGATGGGAATGCAGTAAACCCCCTCCCTCTGCGGGAGATGGATGGGAATGCAGTGATCCTCCCCAGGGGGAGATGGACAGAAATGCGGTGATCCCCCTCCCTCCCCCTGCGGGAGACGGACGGGAATGCGGTGATCTCCCCAGGGGGAGATGGATGGGAATGGGGAGATCCCCCTCAGGGGGAGATAGACAGGAATGCAGTGATCCCCCTCAGGGGCAGATGGACGGGAATGCGGTGATCCCCCCCAGGGGGAGATGGATGGGAATGCAGCAGTGATCAGAGGCCTCCTTACCTTAGGAAGGAGGCAGATCAGGCAGACATTAATGGCTGGTGTTCAATATTTTGGGGGGGCGGCAAACCAACGCCAACCCCCCCTGCGGGAGACGGACAGGAATGCGGTGATCCCCCCTCCCTCCCTCTACAGGAAATGGATGGAAATGTGGTGATCCCCTAGGGGGAGACAGACGAGAATGCGGTGATCCCCCCAGGGGGAGGCAGATGGGAATGCAGTGATCCCCCCCTCTGCGGGAGACTGACGGGAATACGGTGATCCCCCCAGGGGGAGACGGATGGAATGCGGTGATCCCCCAGGGGGAGACGGATGGGAATGCGGGGATTCCCCCCCAGGGGGAGGCAGAAGGGAATGTGGTGATTCCCCCAGGGGGAGACAGATGGGAATGCAGTGATCCCCCCTCCCTCTGCGGGAGACGGACAGGAATGCAGTGATCCTCCCTGTGGGGGAGATGGACGGGAAAGCGGTGATCCCCCCTCCCTCCCCCTGCTGGAGATGGATGGGAATGCAGTGATCCCCCCTCCCTCCCCCTGTGGGAGACGGATGGGAATGCGGTGATCCCCCTCCCTCCCCCTGCGGGAGACGGAAGGGAATGCGGTGATCCCCCCAGGGGGAGATGGATGGGAATGGGGTGATCCCCTCCAGGGGGAGATGGACGGGAATGCAGAGATCCTCCTCGAGGGGGAGATGGACAGAGATGCGGTGATCCCCCCAGGGGGAGATGGACGGGAATAGGGTGATCCCCCCAGGGGGAGGCAGACTGGAATGCACTGATCCCCCCTCCCTCTGCAGGAGACGGATGGGAATGTGGTGATCCCCCCAGGGGGAGACAGATGGGAATGCAGTGATCCCCCCAGGGGGAGGCAGATGGGAATGCAGTGATCACCCCCTCCCTCTGCGGGAGACAGATGGGAATGCGGTGATCCCCCCAGGGGGAGACGGATGGGAATGCGGTGATCCCCCCAGAGGGAGGCAGAAGGGAATGTGGTGATCCCCCCAGGGGGAGGCAGATGGGAATGCAGTAAACCCCCTCCCTCTGCGGGAGATGAATGGGAATGCAGTGATCCTCCCCAGGGGGAGATGGACAGAAATGCGGTGATCCCCCTCCCTCCCCCTGCGGGAGACGGACGGGAATGCGGTGATCTCCCCAGGGGGAGATGGATGGGAATGGGGAGATCCCCCTCAGGGGGAGATAGACAGGAATGCAGTGATCCCCCTCAGGGGCAGATGGACGGGAATGCGGTGATCCCCCCCAGGGGGAGATGGATGGGAATGCAGCAGCGATCAGAGGCCTCCTTACCTTAGGAAGGAGGCAGATCAGGCAGACATGGAACCCGGGCTGCAGCTCCTCGCTCTGGGGCCATTGCTTCTCTTCCAGGCCGAACAGGAAGTGGGTCCTGACTGAGACCCAGTTGGCCGGGAGTCCAAAGACTCCCTGGTCAGTCGGGTCTCAGGAACTGCTTCCTGATCGGCCGGGAGGAGATTTAGGAAGGCAATAGTGAATATTAATAATGTCACACAAGTGGGTGCACTGCGCCCTGAGCCCACCCTTTTTTGAAGCCAATTAGAGCCTCAGGCTGTTATCATGTGCTTAAAAAAAAGAAATCCCATTGAAATCCATGCGTCTGGGGCCCCGCATGTAGATTAGGCAGCCTAACACATGCAGTGGGGGGGTGCCCGTGCGCCCCCTATGGATGGGCTGTCACTGCTCTGTGGGCTCCATGCGCACTGTGCCTGTGCATTCTTTATGTGTGCAACTGTTCATAACTTGACTGTGTATGCGCTGAGTATATTTGATATAACTGTTTACTCTTGGAGCTTATGATCTTTTTGCTGTTTTCTGCATGTGGGGTGGCCCACAGGCTTTACTTTCTAGACATGCAATCTGTTTAGAGCCCTGGTACCCAACCTGGGGCTCTTTGGTACTTTTTGTGCAGTCCTCAGTGTGCAAACACTAATCTGTGTTTCCCTATACCTCTTTTATAATAGTGATTTTTAGCAGCCTCATGTAATGTCTCCAATCTATGAAGCAAGCTCCTAGTCTCCAATGACTTCTATATAATGTCCACAGTCTTTGATAGACATGTGCACTGCCAAAAAATGTGTTCATTTTTGTTTTGTTTTTTTTGTTTTTCCAGTTATCCATTATAATCACAATTTGTAAATTCGAAAATTTGTAGATTTGAAAATTTGTAATTTCATAAATTCGAAAATTCGTAAATTCAAAAATCCAAAAATCCAATAATAAGAACTAAAATTCTAAAGACTAACTAACTAACTAACTAATAATAACTAACTAACTAATAATAACTAACTATTAAATTATAGGTATTGGAATTTCCTTTCAAATTTGGCTGTTGGTGAACGTAAGGAATGCAAACTTACTTTGAAAAAAAACATACCACTATAAACTATGCAAAAGGGGCAGCTGTTCTGTGCCTATATTAATCCTTATTTAGCACCCTCCTCTAGTTGGGCTGCTAGGCTAAATTTAGTTTTTTAGTTTCACTGTAGTGAGTGGATCAGTGATCTATTGGTTTTTCTTGGTATTCTGCTGCACTCAGTTTTTGGCGCACCTTGTTTTTCTCCCATTGTTCTTCCAGAGATTGAACTTTATAGACTTTTAGTTGTGTTATCAGTGTGTTTCGGTACCCTCTCCTGCACCATTCTGTTTTTGTCTTATTGGTTTTGTCTCTTCAGGGTTTCCTAAACTGAGAGTTTTATTCCCCCCACTTGCCTCTAAAAAACATTTCTAGAGCATAGGGCAGGGAGATTCAGATTCTCAGTTGAATATTTATCATGCCCCAGCCAATCCCTCGAAGGGGGCATTCATGGTGGCTGGTGGTGAGGTGATAAATCTGCGGGAGGGCCTGAGTGGAGGGTCTTTTCCTCTCCAGGTAGGGTTCCAGGCTCCTGGAGAGGGGGCTGATGCCCCTAGAAGAGAGAGCAGGCAAGAGATTACAGTCTGGGCCTTGGCAGAAGCTGGACTGAGGACCTTGAAAAGATTGCTTGAGGATTATATTTGCTGGAGAGCATTGTTCTGAAATCCTGGTCTGGTAAAGGATCTTTTTATTTCCCTCACTGAGGATCTGCCTGTGGATGTTGGGTGGCAGCCAGCTTCTGGAATACTGCAAGCAAAGACCTTGCTGTGGACTATTAGTTGTCCAAGTGTCAGAATCTATATATGGTACTGGGACCTGCTACTATAGGGTTCTTAATATCCTGCCCATTCCCTATTACCTCCAGAAAAGGCTACTATTCGAAAATTAATGAGAAGTTTGTCTTTCCATTATTGCTATTGATCATTTTGGAGTATTCTGTGATCTCTTCTCCTGGTAAAGTTCATCAGCAATAAATACTAAAAACACTTCCCCTAGACCAGGGGTCTCAAACTGGTGGCCCTCCAGCTCTTGCAAAACTACAAGTCCCATGATGCATTGCAAGGCTGACAGTTACAAGCATGACTCCCACAGGCAGAGGCATGATGGGACTTGTAGCTTCACAACAGCTGGAGGGCCACCAGTTTGAGACCCTTTCCCTAGACTGAGCCTGAATTGTCAGTGTTTGTGGATCTGTTCATGTGACTGGGAGCCTCTGTACTCTACTGGGCAACCTGGGTTCATTCTCAGCAGCCCCTTCAGGGGGTAAGCATTACACTTATTAATGTCAGTTAAAGGAATTGGGTGGCTATTACTATTCCTAAGGCCACGTTCCCTGATCTAGTTCTGTCTAACTGTTTCCATAAAATGAGATCCTTCCTTGTGTATCCAGGTCTACTCTTCAGTAAACCTGGATATACAAGGAAATTGGAATCCATTGCAAATGACTTTGATGGACAAAAGAACCATAGAAGTAAGGGATAGCTTGTTGGGTTTCGTTTTTGATTTATGATTAAATGCTTGGCATATGTTGTACCTATCTTCCAAAATACTTTAAAATAACCCCAACAACAATAGAAAATGTAACACTGAAATTTAAGGTGAACTTTCTATCAGATAGGGCTACTCACCGAGGCAGAGATGTTGAGAGCAGTAACCTCTTGCGACTAAACGCACTCCACTCCTGGAAATGGTACAGGGGGTGAAGGGCACAAAGAGGCAAGAGTCACCAGCAGGCTGGGCAGATCTTGCGTGAAGGTCACCGGCAGGGAGACAGCTGTGCAGGACTGGAAGATGCTGAAGCTCAAGGAGGATAAACAGCCGATCCAACAACAGGCCGGGGGTCAAACACCGTTGACTAGTAAGAGTCTCTAGACAGTCTAGTGAAAAGGACTGTTAGCAGGTCTGTCAACAGGCTGATGACTTAGTACTGAAGATTGATAGCAAAGTCCGTAAACAGGCCAAGGGTCAAACACAGGAAGCAAGTGGAGAAGTCCAAGAGGCAAGCAGAGGGTCAGATGCAGGAAGAGATCAGAGCAGGTCAAGGTCAATCCGGGCCACAACAAGTAATCAAAAATCAGGATACAAGCAGGAAACACACAGGGAGCTGAAAGACAAACCAATAATCTCGTCATGGCACAGAGTGGCTTTTATAGACCAGTGGGAGGCTCATGTTGTGCGCGCTATTGCGTACGCGCGTTCACCGTTCCGCTGAATCACGCACGCGCATTAGCCATTTCGCTGAATTGCACACAAACATTAGCTGTTTAGCCGAATTGTGCACGCGCATTAACCGTTTCGCTGTATTGTGCCCAGGGATGCGCCGGAGTGCTGCTCTACCGCGCATGTGTGAAGGAAGGCAGCGATATTGGCAAGACTGGTACTTGCCTCTTTCCTGGCACTTACATACTTTCTGTTCAGCAGCAGCATGTGCACTGGTAATGGTATCACCATGTGTTCTTAGCTTGTAATCTCTCTGTCTTATTTCTATTGACAGCCCGGAGGAATCCTGGTGGAGAAATCACACAGCTCTTTGCTCTGCATCAAGGAGGGAGAAGGTGAGGTGACAAGTATGGAAAACAGAGACCAATTGTATCCTGGGCTTACTGTATTTTAACCTCCTAAACTAATCTAGCTGTGAACTAGACATGTGCGGTTCGTTTTGTTCTGAATTAAAATTAGAATTAGAATAGTACCAAGTTTAAACAAATCCGAAATAACGAAAAAAAATTTGGAAGAAATTTGAATAGTATTCAAATTCAAATCGTTTTCCAATTTCCAAAGCGAATGAAATAGAATAGAACATAGAGGAATAGAATAGGATATATATATATATATATATATATATATATATATATATATATATATATATATATATATATATATATATATATATATATATATATATATATATATATATACTGTATTTATTGGCGTATAACACTCACTTTTTCACCATGAAAATCGGGTGCAAATAGCATGTGCGTGTTATACGCCAATACTTCAATTTCAGCTGCCTCGGAAGCAACGGGGGGGGGGGACGAGTGCTGTCAGATTACATACAGTGAGAATCTCCTGTTTACTTGGCGGCCTCTGTAATAGGAAGTCAATAGATGGCAATGGCGAGGCTGCTGCATTTATGGCAATGGCGAGGCTGCTGCATTTATGGCAATGGTGAGGCTGCTGCATTTATGGCAATGGTGAGGCTGCTGCATTGATGGCAATGGTGAGGCTGCATTGATGTGGACTAATAAGGCTGCACTGATGGCAATGGTGAGGCTGCAGATGGGCACTGACCCTTATTTTGCTTCTTATTTAAAATTTAAGTTTTTTCCTGAAACTTCCCTCTTAAAATGAATGTGCGTGTTATACGCCTGTGCGTGTTATATGCCGATTAGGGATGAGCCGAACACCCCCCTGTTCGGTTCGCACCAGAACATGCGAACAAGAAAAAAGTTCACTCGAACACGCGAACACCGTTAAAGCCTATGGGACACGAACACGAATAATCAAAAGTGCTAATTTTAAAGGCTTATATGCAAGTTATTGTCATAAAAAGTGTTTGGGGACCTGGGTCCTGCCCCAGGGGACATGGATCAATGCAAAAAAATGGGATTTCCTGTTTTGCATGGTATTTGGACAGACTGGCCAAATGTGCTGCTCTGTAGTAGTTAGTAAAATTAGGGTATCCCAGGCCTCTTTATTTTTGGGAAGATGTAGTGTGTGTATAGGTATACGTGGTTTAGAAGAGCCCCATATAAACGAAGTTGCTCTTTTTTGTACTATTCTCAAAAAATAGGAAGGAATTGGAATAGGGAGGACTCTGAATAGATAAAGCAATTTGGGTAGAATAGTCATTTTGATTGCATTAATCTTCCCTATCCAGGATAAAGGAAGTTGCGACCATTGTTTTATTAGATTTGTGATCTGTCTTAATACAGGAGGATAATTGGTTGAGAATAAGTCAGAATGAGATGCTGTTAAATGAATTCCAAGATATGGGATTGATTTTTCTGCCCATGTGAATGGGAGTGCAGCCCTAGCCGGGATCAATTCCATGTTTGTGAGTGAAATATTAAGCACTAGGCATTTCTTAGGATTAATCATAAGGCCGGATAGGGCTGCAAATCCATCAAGAGCTGGTATTAAGTTAGGACCAGAGACCTGTGGTGATGATAGAAAAAGTAATATATCGTCTGCAAATATACATAATTTGTGTGTAATACCTCCTACTTCAATGCCAGTTATAGTTTGGTTTGTTCTGATGTATTGGGCCATGGGTTTGAGTATAAGGGCAAATAATAAGGGAGATAATGGGCAACCCTGTCGGGTACCTCTTTCGATATTAAAGGCTTCAGATTTGTATCCAGCATATTTTATATAGGCTTTGGGTTTATTATATAATGCTTTGATCCATGTTAAAAAGTGGGGTCCAAAACCCCATTTTTGTAATGAATATTGCATATATTGCCAGGATACTGTGTCAAATGCCCTCTTAATATCGAGAGATAGAAAACATAAAGGGATTTTCTGTTTTTTAGCAATATGTGCCAATAACACTGCCCTGCGTATATTATCGCCTGCCTGTCTATTTGGCATGAAGCCTACTTGATTTCTATGTATTAATTTTCCTATAATGCTATTGAGGCGTTTTGCTATTATTTTTGCTAATAATTTAATATCGAGGTTTAACAGAGAGATAGGCCGATAATTCACACAGGAAGTATCATCAGAAAGGGGTTTTGGGATCATACAAACAATTGCCATTAGTGTTTCTTGCCGAAAAGAATGTCCATCTAGAAGTTTGTTAAAAGTTTCAGTGAGAATGGGAGAGAGTATTTCTGAGAATGTTTTATAGTATAAAGCCGAGTAGCCGTCTGGGCCTGGTCTTTTGTTAAGTTTTAGGTCTTTTATGGCGTTAGCAACTTCATCTATAGTTATAGGCTCATCCAAACTGCTTTTTTGATTCTGAGATAACTCAGGTAAGGTTATTTTTGAGAAGAAGGATTCAGCCTCTGTAGGATTAAATTCATTGTTTGTCTTGTATAAAGTTGCGAGATGTGAGTGAAATTTATGGACTATTTTAACTGGATTACAAGTGTAAACATTTTTTGATAATTTCAAGCGTATTGGTTTGAAAGATTTGTTAGTTGAATTTAATGCCCGAGCCAAATATGTACCTGGTTTGTTTGTATTCATGTAGAAATTGTGTTTGGAGCATTTGAGGGATTTATCAACTGACTCAGTGAGAAATAGATCGTATTCCAATCTAGATTTTTCCAGATGAGATTTTGTACTCTGAGATGGATTATCTTGAAATGATATGTAGGCTGCATTAAAATTGAGTTCTAGTTTTTTTGCTAGATTTTTGCGTTCCCGTTTAAATAGTGCCATTTGTCTTTGTATTGTACCACGCAAGACAGGCTTATGAGCTTCCCACAGTGTTATTGGGGAGATGTCTGTTGTATTATTAATTGATATGTATTCCTTTAAAGCTTGTTCAATGGCCATCTGATGTAGTGGGTGTTTGAGCATTATGTCCGCTAAGTACCACGTTGGGTCATGCGCTTTTGGTATGGCTGAGGCTATAGTAGTGTATACTGCATTATGGTCAGACCACGGAATCGGAATTATATCTGATGCAATAATTTCTGTTATCATTCCTATTGTTAGAAAAATATGATCTATTCTGGTGAAGGTTTGATGAGGGTGCGAGAAATAAGTGAATTTCTTTTTCATTGGGTTACTTTCTCTCCACGAATCTACCAGATTGTATTTGGAAAGAAGTTGAGAAAAAGGTAATCTAGAGGTTATTTTGGATGGTGTAAAAGGTGATTTATCTAGAAATGGGAGGAGGACCTGGTTCGAATCCCCACACATTATCACTGTTCCTATTTTGTGTGTATTAATCACTTGTAATATATGTGAGAGGAATGGTGTAGGTTGTTTGTTAGGAGCGTAGTAGGAAATCACCGTGATTGCTGTATCCATTATATAACCCATGAGTATCAAGTATCTACCTTCTCGGTCTTTAATTTCTGATGATAAGGTGAATGGTGTGGATCGGTGAAATGCAATTAGAGTTCCCCTTTGCTTGGTACAGGCAGAAGCCGTGTAAATTTGTTGATAAAAAGGAGAAATATATTTTGGAGTAGAATCTTTGGTGAAGTGTGTTTCTTGGAGGCATACTATGTGAGCCTTCTTGTTATGGAAAGTACGGAAGGCTTTGGTCCTTTTTTGAGGGACATTTATTCCCTGAACATTCAGGGAAAGTATATTCAGTGGTGCCATGGCAATAGATCAAATAGTTTTGACTTACTTTTTGTTATGCAGAGCTGACTGCGCAGATCAACCTGTGTGGACTGAAGAGATGAATAGATAGAAAAGAAACCAGTGAATTCTGGAGTAAAGAGTAAACAAAAAACATATGAGATTAGATGATACATTGTATAAATTATTTTTTGCAAGTAATCACAATTTACCCGTGAAAGAGAATAAATATCTCTCTCAGGGGAATAAGTGCCTTCGTCACACTCCCACATAATATGGTTGGGAGAATGAGGAGGGCTAATGGGGGTACACGGATCTTCCGCTTACAGGAGAGAAGTGCTATGTCAAAAGACATCAAAATGATGTTTCATTAATTGGAGTGCAGAATATAGTTTTTGTTGAAATTATTTATTCCAGGGTGGTTGTATATGGTTAGTCTTGCCCTTGGCTAAATAATTCAGTTAGAAAGGTACTCTTAATAACTTTGGTATTGATGAAGATAGTTTGAATTATTTTGGGATTTTAACCCTTTTAGAGTAAACAATTACATATTTTATTCATATGCAACTGTTTAGATATGTTAACTCATAAAATTGAGGTTGTATTGCTTCAGATTAGAATAAACAAAAACATAATTCTAGGAACTAGTTAGGTAATAATATATTTGTTTTAAGAAAAGAAAGAAAAAGCTTTGATTCCCATTTTGTTCTGAAATTTTCTGGGTGCTGCCTGAAGGTGAAGATGATGCCATTCTTCTGCGTGTGGGAGTGTAGCTGCTTGTGGGTTCTGTCAGATTTAATTTTAAAAGGGTTTGTTGTAGTTCATCTGCTGATCTGCTTCTGTAAATTGTACCTTGGTAGTTAAATCTGACTGAAAAGGGGAAACCCCATTGATACATAATGTTGTGGCATTGCAGTTCCATTAGTTGGGGTTTCATGGATCGTCTTTTAGTAATAGTAAGTTGGGATAGGTCAGCAAAAATTTGATAATTGTGTCCTTGAAAATTAAGTTCCTTTTTTTGTCTTGCAGCAATTAGTATTTGTTCTTTCGTTCTGTAATAATGAAATTTTGTAATTATATCACGTGGGGGTCCATCTTTCTTTTTGGCTGTGAGGGCTCTGTGTACTCTGTCCAGTTCTAAATGTTCAATAGGGATATCTGGCTTTAGTTCTTGTAATAGAGCAGTAATAGTAGATTGCAGGTCTGTCACAGTTTCAGGTATTCCCCTTATGCGCAAGTTTGAACGTCTGGCTCTATTTTCGTAATCTTCGAGCTTAGTTTGAAGTATTAAATTCTCTTTTTTTAATTGTTCCAATTCTGTTATATTTTCTTGGGTTGTAATTTCAATTTCATCCATTTTTATTTCTAAGGCTGCGGTGCGGTTTCCCAGCTCTCTTATTTCTTTGGTTAGGCTTTTTGTTATTTGGTCTGAGGTTTGTTTTAAAGCCTTATGAAGCATCTTTTCAAATTGTAATAATATTACTGAGGATGCTGAGGAGGCTTGTGGAGAAGTTTGTGAGAGGATTTGTTCTGTATCTGACTCAAATGGAGAGTCTTGCTGTGACATTTTCTGTCTGTGAGAGCGCCCTGATGCTGTATATTGTGAGGTGACTGGAGCTGCTTCAGCTGCAGTGAGTGCCTGTGAGCTCTTTGTGAGGTGATTTTTATTTCTGCCACGGTTTCCTCCCAGTATCATATTTCTTGCCCAAACTTTCACAGTTTGTTCCCTGGGGCAAAAAGGTTCAAATGGATACCTTTCGAGCCTGCAGGCTCCGCTTTGTCCTTCTCTTCTCTCCTCAGCGGTGTGGAGCTCTAACAATGCATGTCTGCTCCGTTAGGCTCCGCCTCCTGCCCCTCCCAGTTTTTCTTTTTTAATAAATCTTCAAAAATGTCAACAATTCTGTGTTTTTCTGTCAATATGGGGTGCTGTGTGTACATTAATGAGGGAAAAAAATGAACTTAAATGATTTTAGTAAATGGCTGCAATATAACAAAGAGTGGAAATTTAAGGGTTTAAGGGGGTCTGAATACTTCCGTCCCCACTGTATATATATATATCTATCTATATATATAGATAGATATATATATTATATATATATACATAATTTTTATATAGATAGATAGATAGATAGATAGATAGATAGATAGATAGATAGATAGATAGATAGATAGATAGATAGATAGATAGATAGATAGATAGATAGATATGTATATATATAGATATATAGATATATATATTATATTCCTTTATTTTCTATTCTATTTTATACTCTTTGGAAATTCAAAAACGAATAAACAAAACAAATTCTGAAAACAAATGAATCAAATGAAACTACGTTGCCTTTTAACAGCTATTTATAATGAAAACTGCATTTTTGGGAGCTCACTGTTGCCTTGGGTTACCAAGCATCCAGACATTTACGCATTTTGTAACTGCTGCAAGTGGATTGAGGCTGTCTGTAAAGTCTGTAAAAAAGTTAATAATAAGTATTTACCTTTTCCACCATTTAGATATAAGCAAATCAAAGTATTCTTGTCAGGCATTAATAATGTATATATAAAGCCAAATGTTTTTTGTTTTTTTCTTTTAACCTTGAATGGAGTGTTTGGGGAGTCGTTTTTTTTTCTTTTGTGGTAAGTGTCCCTGCTGGGGGTTTCACTCCCTCTATTTGTCTTGGTGATCATTTTCACCAGAGTGAAAGTAATGGCAAATCTAAAATTATGAGTTACCGCCAAAAATCGATAGAGAAGAAATCTTCTAATGTTGGTAATTGTTCTGAGGATAACTGTCCAAGAAGACATTTGCCTCATTTTGGAGGGATCTTTCTACTCCAGGTCATAAAATCTTATTTTTATTATCTCAATTCTTGATATTAGACATGTGCACTGACAAAAAATGTGTTTGTTTTAGTTTTTTTAGCTTTTTAGAAATTTGGAAATTTGGAAACTCGGAATTCGGGAAATACGGAAATTCGGAAATTTGGAAATATGAATTTCTGTATTTCCTGAATTCTGAATTCCGTATTTCGATTTTTCGGATTTCAAAAATTTGAAAATTTGAAAATTTGAAAAGCTGAAAATTGGAAAATAAGAAAGAAAATCAGTAAAATTCTAAATAATAACAAACTCATTAGTTCGTTATTATTTTGAATTTTACTGATTTTCTTTCTTATTTTTGAATTTTTGGATTTTTGAATTTTTGAATATCTGAATTTTTGAATTCCGAAAATTCAAAATTAGGAAATTTGAAAATTCAACATTTCATAAATTTTGAAAATTCTGAATTTCCAAATTTTTCAAATTCCAAAATTTGGAAATTTGAAAATCCAAAAATAAGAATGAAAATCTGAAAATTCAAAAGAATGAAAATCTGAAAACTCAAAAACCCCAAAATCTGAAATAATAACTAATAATACATATTAAATTATAGGTATTAGAATTTCCTTTCTAATTTGGCTGTTTGTGAACGTATACAAATGTATCTGAAATTACGAATTATCCAAAAAAACAAATGGAATGGAACAAATCAATAATAAATAATAATAAAAAGGTTTTATTACTATTATTATTATTATTATTAGATCATTACGTTCCATTGGTTTAGATAAGTTATTTGTTATTTTATGTAATTTGTAACTTTGCATAAATTCGTACTCATTACGTTCACTAACAGCCAAATTTGAAATTTCCAATTTCCGAAATTTCCAATTATCCAATTTCCGAAGTTCCGAAATTTCCAATTTTCGAAAATTCGGAAATTTGAAATTGGAAAATTCGGAAATTCTAAATTTTGGAATTTGAAAAATTTGGAAATTCAGAAATTTCGGAATTAATGAATTTGTCAAAATTTGTTAAAAAACTAATTCGGAACTAAACGAATTGCACATGTCTACTTGATATATGACCCCAAGGGACACTTCTGATAAGCTTAAGGGATATTTATACTTCCTTTATTTTGGGCTGCTGTTTTGAGTATCTCAAAGAATTCAATGTGCATGTACGTATTTGGTTTGAAAATGAAAACACTCCTGTTGCAATGTTAAAGAGAGCCATTCTGTGAGGCTTCATTCACATGGGTAGCTGTAAAAACAGGTGGCTGATCCACGTTTTGTTCCAACTTCTCCCCGCCTGCCCAACTAAACAGTGCATACACCGACAAAATCTAATTTTGTCAAGCTGGGTGATGCCGACAGAGTCACTCATGGTTCAAATTTTGGAAGATTCGGCAGGAAGCAGCAGAAATGGTATGGCTAGTTTTACTTTTTTAAGTTGGTCATGAGTTAAGTTTGTGCTCTCTTGAGGAGCTCTGGTTCTTCCCACCAGTCATCGTGTCACTAATGTGTTCTGGAATGACCAGAAAAAAAACCCCACAGGTAAGTATAACCTTTCCAGTTTTACAGGGTGGCTCTTTTTAAATCTCATTAACACAGTGACAGTCGCTTTAAGATAGCACAATTGTATTAAGTGTCATGTTGCTATTCTAGATAATACTAAGACAGAAGAGGTTTCCCTACAGTTCCCCGAGAACATCCTGAAAGATTCTGAAAGAGCTTATGTGACTGTGTTGGGTAAGATTCTGCTACATGACTTTATTCATCAACAGACTGAATACTTTCAAGTGTTATACCTCAAGCTGGAGACTCTTAACTTGATTATTATTAGTATAGAGGATTTATATAGTGCTGACAGTTTGCACAGCACTTTACAACATAAGAGCAGACAGTACAATTACAATACAGTAAAACCTTGGTTTGAGAGTGACTTGGTTTGAGAGTGTTCTGCAAGACAATCAAAATTTTTTAATACTTTTTTTCAATACTTTTATTAAACATTGAACAATTATACACAAACAGGGTTCATATAAAAGATTCAAGTATAAAGTTGACAACAGGAGGTAACAAATTATGTATTACGTAAACATAAGGGGGAGAAATAGGGAGGTTGGGGAGGCTTGCAGGCTGAGTGTGTAGAGAGGGTTATTCGTCTGGTATCATTTTAATACATTACTGATAGAGGAAACATTGGGAAGAGGACCTCCAGATCTTTTTTACAAGATTGCAAATTAACAGGATTATTCTATTGGCTCATAAATCCTCTATAGCAAGCCACTTTCAAGAAAAGGGTTATAAGCTATTGGTTAGGTGGTATAGGGTTCCTGCCTTAATGAACAAATTCTACCCGCAAATTTCTTTCAAAGTTTTGCTGGCAATGTAATAAAAAGACTGGGACATTACTACACATTTTTTGGCAGTGCCCTTTAATTACAGCATTCTGGAAGGATGTGGGGGAGATGATTAAAACATTGACATTTGTTGACCTTGGTTCGGATCCTTTGGGCTATCTCTTGCACTTAAATGAACAACCCCTTCACCACTATAGAAAGATGTTGTTAGCGCTAATGCTGAATGCTGCCCGGGCTCGTATTCCAGACATGTGGAAGTCCACAACTACACCTTCTCTGAAAAACTGGTTTTCTAGGATAGATGAAATTAGTACAATGGAATTTTTGACACCTTCTCTCTGTGGTAGCGAGGAGGAGTGTAGGGATACCTGGCAGCCATGGATAACCTTTTCGGGCATCCCTCAATATGTTGATTGCATTTCCTTATAGGGTGTGAGGGTGGATTGGCAAGGATGAGCTGGGCCCTGATGGGGCAACTCCGGGAGGGGTGGTGGGGTGAGGGGGGGAGGCAGTGAAGGGTTTGAGTTAGTTATATTTAATCCTTCTTTTTTCTTTTCCTTTTTTTTTTTCTTTTTTTTTCTCCGTTTTTTAGTAGATTTTGTCTTCGGACCCCCATTGATGGGGTCAGGAGAAAGGTTTTAAAGTGGCTAAGTTAAGGTATAAGCATATAGGTTAACAATTGCAGTAATCAATGCATATCGACATATTTTGAAGGTTATTATTTGATTCAAAGTGAATTTGCATTAAGGTGGCGTATTAATTTATATTCTGCATTAATCTCTTATCTCTAGTTTATATCTTTAGTTTATAAATTTAATAAGTGTCAATGTTGGCTTATTAGATGTATATGCTTAGTGAGGTTGGTTTTGTAATAGGTTTATTTCTTTGTTTGTCTTCTTTTTCTACATGATTGTTTATATTTGGAAAAATATTTGAATAAAGAGTTATAAGTAAAAAAAAAAGAAACAAGAGATAATTCATAACAAGCACATATGGCTTTTCCTGAAGATTGGTTTTTAACCATCCGAGCCCGAGTAACATTCATAATCTTCGGGATATCACTAGAATAGATTCAGCAGTGTAGGCTTCCTATGCCCCCCAGGTAGATCTCGCAAGAGAAAATTGGGGTGGCCTAGGAAGCTTTCCCCAACATACGGACTCCCGTTCCGGAGTCCGCTAGCCCATGCTAATTATGTTCCCCTATATGCTCTAAAGAATCATGAGGACATGTAAACAACCAGTATAACAGTGTTGTCAACCACGCTATGGTGTGAACCATGGAAAAGGAACCAATTAAAAGTTAGCAAAGGGGGGCGAGAGGAAATCAAAAGAGGGAGAAGGAGAATAGAAAAGAAGAGAGGAAGAAATCTAGAAGATAGCGAAGACACCGAGGGGGAGAAAGAAGTCCTGGTCCATTATGTCGAGGAGAGAACATATTCGGTCAGGGTGCCCAGACCGTGACAAATCTCTGAACTTTGTCTTAAATACTGATTGCTTTTTCTTGGGTTAGAATCCAAGATATTTTCCTCTTTGCTGCTATGAAGGACACTGAAGGCTGCTTCCAAGCCCATACTATGGTGATTTATGCCCCCAGTAAAATTAAGTAAATCAATTTCTGAGCATTCACAGGTATCTTTTTAACTTTTTCGTTCAATGAAGCAATAAGCGGAGTTTTGGGGACATCCAAGTCCGTGACCCTCCATAGCAAAGAGAAAATCCGATTCCAGAAACCCCGTATACGGGGACAGTACCATCATATATGTAGTAGATCACCCCAGTGCCCACATCCCCTAAAACACAGGGGGGAAGCCCCTGGGAAGATCTGCGCTAGACCAGAGGGGACCAAATACCAGCGGGTCATAAGTTTGACACTAGCGAAACATTAGCTATACCTTTAAAGGAACGAGAGAATTGCTGATACCAGGTTTCTGTGTCCCAATCTATGTTCAAATCTTGTTCCCATGCCAAAGCATACAAGGGTTTATCTGAAGTCTCTGCCAAAAAGTTGTATATCAAAGATATGCCCCCTTCTGATCTCTGAGCTCCGAGCACCATTTTTCATAGGGTGTGACTCTCGGGATTTTTTAATAAATTTTGACTGGATATACAAGCGATGTCTTGATATACAAGTAGCGTCACAACTGAGGTAAAGCTGTCCACATAGACCATCCTCCTCACTGCCATCAAAGTTGTCCCTTCCACTCTGCGCTCCTTGATTGCTTCAAGCCTCGCTTTCAGATTGCTCTACTGCAGGGTAGTCTTCTCGGTCACAATTGCAGACTGACAGCAGCGAGAGGGGACGGTGTGGAGGATGGTCTTTGTGAACAGCTTTACCCCGGATGCCTGCATACTTAGATGTGCCACTTATAATCATCAACCATGTTAGTTGCTAAATGTTGTACCTCCATTAAATGTGACCATATTGCTACACTTAGAGGTGCCTCTCTTCTCTTTTATACTCTGTAGCTCCTGCTGGATTTTGCTTCTAATCCCCTTGTGGAGGCTTCCATTTTTGGATGGACATTTTATGCTTACACAACCTATCACATTGCTATAATCTTTTTATACGGACTATAAACTGAAGGACTTATGAATAAATGGTTGTGGAATGAATCATTTGAGTTTTCATTATTTCTTATGGGGAAATTTGCTTTGATATACAAGTGCTTTGGATTACAAGCATGTTTCCGGAACAAATTATGCTCGCAATCCAAGGTTTTACTGTACAATTCAATACAAGAGAAATCAGAGGGCCCTGCTCCTTAGAGCTTACAATCTAAGAGGGAGGGTCAAGAGCTAAAAAAAAGGTAATAACGGTGGAGGATGGGTTAGTGGAGAAAATAAATGTACAGTTAGGTGGGGGCTGGATAGGCCTCTCTGAAGAGATGAGTTTTCAGGGCTTGTCTGAAGGTGGACAGAGTAGGAGACAGTCGGACAGATTGGGGTAGGGAGTTCAAGAGGATGGAGAGGTTCTGGAAAAGTCCTGGAGGCAAGCATGGGATGAGGTGACAAGGATCCTTATTTTCAATAAAGTGACAGTTACTTTCAACTAAGTCCATTGAGTTGGAGAATTCCATCACATGGCTAAAATAAAGATTATGATCCATGTGTGTTAAAGCTTTGTGAATTGAACTTTAAATCTGGTGCAGTATTGTACATTTTTTAGCTAATCGAAAAGGATATTACAAAACCAAAAATGAACTGTACCTGCAGAAAATACATTTTCGTGCCAAGAATTCTTAATTTAAAAGTCACATTTAAACTGAAATGTAATTTCTTACTTAACCTCGGTGCGCTATGCTTGATGGTAAACGTGAGAGTAAAATTTTTAAAAAGAACATGATATTCATGTTTATGTTTTTGCAGTATTTAATAATACTTTTTGCTTTTGTTTTACCCATACAGGAGATATAATGGGCACAGCATTGCAGAACCTTGACCGTCTCCTGGCCATGCCATATGGGTGTGGGGAGCAGAACATGGTCCTCTTTGCTCCCAATATCTTCATTCTGCAGTATCTGGAAAAGACTCATCAGCTGACCAATGAGATAAAGAGCAAAGCCATCACATTTCTCGAAAGTGGTGAGACATTGTGAAATTACTTCTTTATTTTTCTGCGAGGATTGGTATAAGTTATATGTTGCCATACTGGAATATGTTAAATGTTCGGTATTGAAAGAAATACACAGTGATTTTGCACATATCATAACATTTTCATTGTTGGATGTGATTGCGCCATCTTTAATATTATTATTATTATTATTATTATTATTATTATTATTATTATTTAGCAACAATTTGCGCAGCACTATACAAAATAAAGGTAGACATTACAGCTACAATACAATTCAATACAAGAGAAATCAAAGGGCCCTGCTCGTTAGAGCTTACAATCTAAGAAGGAGGGTCAAATGATACAAAAGGTAATAACTGTGAGGGATGAGCTGACGGAGAAATTAAAAACTAGACATGTGCAATTAGTTTAGTTCCAAATTCGTTTTTTAATGAATTTTGACAAATTTGTTCCGAATTTCCAATTTCCAATATCCGAATTTCCAATTTCCGAATTTTCAAATTTTCAAATTTCCGAATTTCCGAACTTTCGGAAATTCAGAAATTTGGAAATTCGAAATTCGAAAATCGAAATTTCAGAAATTGGAAATTCGAAATTCGGAAGTTCGAAAATTCTGAAATTGGGAAATTCGGAAATAGGAAATTAGGAAATTCCAAAATTAAAAAAATTGCCAATTTAGCCAAATTTGAAAGGAAATTCCAATACCTATAATTTAATAGTTAGTTATTATTAGTTATTATTTCAAATTTTACTGATTTTCATTCTTTTTTTCAGATTTTCGAATTTCCGAATTTTTAATTCCGAAAATTTGGAAATTTGTAACTCAAAAATTCAGAAATTCGGAAATTTCGAAAATTCGTAATTTGGATAATTTGGAAATTTGGAAATACGGATACATTTTAAAATTCAGAAATTCAGAAATTCAGAATTCGGAAATTTTAAATTCGGAAATTTGGAAGTTCGAAAATACGAATTTTTGGATTTCTGAATTTCAAATTTCCGAAAAAAGCAAAAAAACAAATGAGACGAAAACAAACACATTTTTTGTCAGTGCACATGTCTAGTAAAAACACAATATATTAGTTTGGAAAAAGATAGGCTTCTTTTTTTTTTCTAAAGTTACATATTTATTGTGTACTGTTCCAGACGTCGTCACGTCTCTGGGTGTGATGACGTCAAGAACAGATCGCCGCACAAGACTGCTAGACTACAAGGGGGCAGGAGCCACAGGGACAGGTCTTGTGCTGGGAGGATTAGGTAATTATATCTCAGCTGTCCAATCCCCTAGACAAAAACAAGCAATTAATCCATGCAGTACGGGCACGGGCACGGGCACCACTACATGGGGAAAAAAAAAACAATCCACATAAATTATACATTAATTTAGCATATTCTATGCATGTTGAAGCCTCCCTTATGTAGATATCCAAAAGCCCCCAGCCCTTCTGCTTAAGTGACACTTTACATTATTCCCTTTTAGGTCCTCCCCCAACTGCTACATTAAAAAGTATGTAGTCTACACCAGCACTGACAATAAGTAGACCCTCCCTAAAGACAGAAAGTTATGATCTGCAAGGAGGAAGAGGGCTATGCTAAGGAATTTATTTTTCTGTTGCAGTCAACTTTGCTAGTAAGTTCAAAGGCACTTTGCAAGTCAATAAACAATTGTAACCATCTGTAAAACCTAATTTTTCTGAGCTTTTATCGACCAATAAGATTACATTGCATTTTTTAGCATGCAATGGAAAGGAAAACTAACTTTTGGTTGCTTGCTATCAGCAACACAAGCCCATGTTCTTTACAGCAATTCTAAAATTATTATGACACTTTATAAAATAAATGTGGGAAATTTGTTGAAGTGTAGCACTTCCAAATATGCAGTCCACTCACCAAATCTTTGTTTTAGGATTTTATTGCATGCTTTTATTTACAATAAATTTGCAAACATTACATTTAGGGTTACCCTCAAAGGGGTTTTCAGCATTCCTCAGCAAATCAAATTCTTCATACCAGCCTCCTGACTTTCTCTGGTCTTAGAGGCTTCAGGCTGTTGTCTGTCTCTCCTGCCCAAAATTCTCATTCTTTTCAACTCTTGTGCACACATTCACTTCTGTATACCTTGCAGCAACCTTCTACACTGGCCTACACCCTGACTTCTGGACAGAGACCTCTTCTCTTACCAACGGTGGAGCCCTGACCTACAGTCAACTTCTTCACAAAGATCCTGTACACACCTGCACACTCAGTGTACTAAACACAAAAATGGAAAAACAGACAGCGCAAAACCTAACTAGTAAACACCCAGCAGCTGAACACTGAAGGCCAATATAGAAAACCTTAAAAGTAACTCACAAAATATAGCAGTGCAGCGCTTAATAGAACATATACAACAAGTACACATAAAAATATATAACATATGAGGCAAAGTCCCAAAATATATCTTAATCTGAGGAGATGAATGACTGCCCACTAGCAGAAAAGAAATTCCTCAGATGGTAAGAAAGGGTGCAGTGATAAGATAAACTTAGCATTCGTGTATCAACACCACTGTGTTCCACCACCAGGAGTCTAGGCTGCTGACCTTATTGAGTGGACCTTCTGCGCTAACAGAAATGTCACCCAAGCTTACCCTTCCACAGGGTTATGAAGAAGATGTAGATCCACTTGCAGTGTCCAAAAGTCAATCCCATCGGCAGGTATATATCATGTTAAAAACAAAATAACAAGACATAGTGCTCTCCATACGAAAAATATAAAATGTATTGAATAAAAGAATATTACTCACAAGGGTAGCACTGTTTCCCAGTGCAGGAGTATAAAGCATATAAAAATAGAACTGAATGGGTGGCTGTACTGACGTCATGGAGTCCCTTTTCCTATGGAGAGCACTATGTCCTGTTATTTTGTTTTTAACATGATATATACCTGCCGATGAGATTGACTTTTGGACACTGCAAGTGGACCTACATCTTCTTAATAACCCTGTGGAGGGGAAAGCTTGGGTGACCTTTCTGTTAGTGCATAAGGTCCACTCGATAAGGTGAGTGGCCTAGACTCCTGGTGGTGGAACACAGTGGTGTTGATACACGAATGCTAAGTTTATCTGCACCCTTTCTTACCATCTGAGGAATTTCTTTTCTGCAAGTGGACAGTCATTCATCTCCTCAGATTAAGATATATTTTGGGACTTTGCCTCATATGTTATATATTTATATGTACACTCAGTGTACTAAATTTCTGACAAAACCTAGACCCAGGATTGGAGACTTCCTCCCTCCTAAGTCTATACAAAGCTTCCTGCAGGCAGGGTTGAATGGGAGATGTTCTCCCAGTGATCAGCCAGGGGAAGTGAGAGGAGAAGAGGAGGAGAGCCGGTCGGATCATCACACAGAACAGGGATTGCCCGCTCTGACAGTTTTGATTTGATTTGCCTGGTGGCTGCAGCGGCGTAAGTCCCCACCTCCTGGACTTGATAGACAAAACATTGGTCCAATTTCAGGATGTGTGACATCTATCATAGGAACCGATCCAGAAGGCGGGACTTTGTGTGCCTGCGAGCGCCGGGCAATTCAAATCAAAGCTGTCACAGTGGGTGATCCCCGCTCTGTGTGATGATCCGGTTAGCTCTCCTCTTCCTCTCCTCTCTCTGATCCCCGTGCACTGATGAGGCTGCACTGAAGGGCACTGGTGAGGTTGAATTGATTGGCACTGATCAGGCTGAATTGGTGGGCACTGATGAGGCTGCATTGATGGGCATTGATGGGCACTGGTGAGGCTGCAGTTATGGGCACTGATCAGGCTGCATTGATGGGCACTGGTGAGGCTGTATTGAAGGACACTGGTGAGGCTGCATTGATGGGCACTGATCAGGCTGCATTGATGGGCACTGGTGAGGCTGTATTGAAGGACACTGGTGAGGCTGCATTGATGGGCACTGATCCAGCTGAATTGATGAGCAAAGATGAGGGTGCGCTGATGGGCACTGATGAGGCTGCGCTGAAGGGCACTGATGAGACTACATTGATGGGCACTAATGAGGCTACATTGATGGGCACCGATCAGGCTGACGTGATGGGCATTGGTGAGGCTGCATTGATGGGCACTGATGAGGCTGCATTGATGAGCACTGATGAGGCTGCATGAATGGGAACTGGTGAGGCTGAATTGATGGGCACTGATAAGCTGCACAGATGATGCTGCACTGATGGGCACTGATAGGCTGCACTGATGGGCACTGATAGGCTGCATTGATGGGCACTGATGAGGCTGCATTGATTATGTTGTTAATATTTATTATTGTAACGTAATTCTTCATAAAACATTTAACAGTGTCATTTCATGAGCTAATTTATGAGGGTGTGTTTAGGGGCAGAATTAGGGGTGGGGCAGGGTAGCGAGTAACTCTTAAGGCCTGGCTAGTAGCTCAGGACTTGAAATTTTGAGCCCTGACTCATAACTTATTTGGAATCTATAAATACAATAAATCTACAGACCCTGGATATCTGAGCATGTATTACTTTGCTTATTACTGGTTATGAAGATTAAATATTGCAGAAGTTTCTTGTAAAATGTTTAAAACATTTACAATTTGTATGTTTTGTTTAGGATATCAGCGACAGTTGACTTACAAGCGTTATGACAGCTCATACAGTGCCTTTGGAGATGATGACCCCAAGGGTAACACATGGTGAGTGCCATGATTTACAATATTTTGTCCGCATATTTCTTAAAGTCTACAAATAGTTCTCTCAATCTGCTCCCATGGTCCTGTTCTCAGGGTTCATATCTGCCCTATCAAAAGCAAAGCAGGCATCTACAGTATGTCCCCTCCCAACCAGAGTTACCAACATGACTTAGCTTAAGGTAAAGAGGCTAGACCACATTTTGATACCAGTCTAAGGGTCCACCAGCTTGGAGCTGATGTTTCAAGATATGCATTATGTAAGTTAGCTAATCTCTGTTAAAGGGGTTAGTTGGAAGCTCAACTCATTTACTATCAAATTTGAAGTGTAACTCTTGAGTTTCCACTTGTAGGAACATGTACAGTAAAACATAAGATACTCAATATTGTGTATCCTTTTTTCTTTCCATCATTGGGTTCACTTTTAGGTAAAAAGAGGAACACAAACAATACTCTGAAACATCAAAAAATGGGTCTCATTCAGTGGGTTGTAGTGACCACCAAGCACTGTAGCCAGTTTCTTCGCTGCTGCAGATTCTGCCTTTGCAGCTTAAGGGGGAACAGCTGAGGAAGGGTGTGGTAGGAACATTACAACAGTTTGCGCAGCGCTTTACAACATGAGGGCAGACAGTACACTTACCATACAAATCAATACAGGAGGAATCAGAGGGCCCTGCTTGTTAGGTCAAGTGGAAACAAAAAGGTAATAGCTGTGAGTGATGAGCTGATGGAAAAAATGAAAATACAGTTGTTAGGTGTGTGTAGGGTAGGCTTCTCTGAAGAGAAGGGTTTTCAGGGGTCGTCTAAAAGCTAATAAAGTAGGAGATAAGCGGACGGATTGGGGTAGGGCATTCCATAGGATTGGAGAGGCTTTGGAAAAGTCCTGGAGGCGAACATGGGAGGAGGTGATGAGGGAGCTAGAGAGCAGGAGGTCTTGAAAGGAATGAAGAGAACGAGTAGGTTGGTATTTAGAGACTAAGCTAGTGATGTAGCTGGGGGCGAATTTGTGGATGGCTTTGTACGTAGTTGTTAGAATTTTGAATGTAATTCTTTGGCCGAGCGGAAGCCAGTGGAGAGATTGACAGAGAGGAGTGGCAGACACAGAGCGATTGGTAAGGTGGATGAGTCTGGCAGCGGCATTCATGATGGATTGAAGAGGTGATAGACTATGTAGAGGTAAGCCAATGAGAAGGGAGTTGCAGTAGTCGAGGCGAGAGATGACCAGCGAGTGAATTAAGAGCTTTGCTGTGTCATTGGTTAGAAAGGGGTGTATTTTGGAGATGTTGCGGAGGTTGAGGCAGCAGGATTTGGACAATGATTGGATGTGTTGCTTGAAGGAGAGTTCAGAGTCTAGGACTACACCTAGAACCTTGGCATGTGGGGATGGGCTTATAGTTGTGCCATCGATTTTGACAGAGAGATCAGGGGAAGGGGCATATGGGGGAGGAAAAATTATAAGTTCGGTTTTGGATAGATTGAGTTTGAGGAAGTGGTGTGACATCCAGACTGATATATCTGATAGTAAATTAGTGATACGTGAGGAGACAGAGGGAGTGAGCTGAGGGGTATAGAAATAGATTTGGGTGTTGTCAGTGTAGAGGTGGTATTGGAAGCCATGGGAGGCTATCAGTTGACCCAGGGAGGTGATGTATTTGAAAAAGGAGAGGTCCAAGAACAGAACCCTGGGGGACCCCAACAGAGAAAGAAAGAGTAGAGGAGGAAGTAGACTTGTAAGAAATGCTAAAGGTGCGGTTGGATACGTAGGAAGAGAACCAGCGAAGTGTACAGTCATGGAGACCAAAGGCATGTAGTTTTTTGAGGAGGAGGGGGTGGTCAACCGTATCAAAGGCAGCAGAGAGGTCCAGGACTAGGAGTACAGAATAGTGTCGATTGGGCTTTGGCCGTTATTAGATTGTTTGTTAGTTTTAGGAGAGCAGTTTCTGTGGAGTGTTGAGGACGAAATCCAGACTGAAGGGGATCAAGAAGGTTATTATCAGTGAGGTGGACACTCAGTTGGTTGTAGACCAGACATTCGAGGAGTTTGGATAACATGGTGTAATAGACTCACCCAGGACAGAGGCTTTTGGAGGGGACTGCTGGATAGCCTCTTGCCTACTGACCACGGGCCTTGGCTTTTAAAGGAACACTACTCGTTGTGAGGTGTATGCTGGGGGGGACCCTTGGAGTAATGTTACTTTGGATTCAAGTCCATGTCTCCCCAAGACACACAGACTCTGGAACTCTAGGCCCAGGGTCTCTGTGTAGGTCCTAGTTGCCCATTACCAATAAGGACTGCTCCACACAGTCAGATTCATAGCAGATGTTAATTTCATCAGCTCAATCACCTGTCTTCCACACATTGTTAATTGTGCTAATTAACTGACCTTGTCAGCTAGTCTGCTAGCAAACTATTGCAGGGATGTGTTTACACTTGGGCTAATGTCTATTGTACTTTGTGAGCTTGATGCCGCACAGTCTGTTACTGGGGGTCTCCTGCTATTCTCTGTTTATTAAGGTGTTATGTGTTTTCTGCTAGGTATGTTTGTCCCATTGTTACTTGTTAATTGGGTCACCTATTGTTTGATTAATCACAACATTGTCTGGGTGGGCATTGAGTCACCTAGGCTGGTTAAATGACTAGTTAATTAGCTCATGTTAATTACGTTTATGGTTACAGTTTGTATTGTTTGGGTAATATGATCAGGAGGGGATGTCCTCCTGTGGGATATAAAAGTATGTGTTTGAGTTTCAAATAAACAGTTCCAGTTTTGCAGCCAAATTAGTCCTGCCTAGTTCTTGGTTGCAGTAGGCGCTATAATATCTGATATCTATGTTCAGACTGGAGAAAGCGGTATACTGATGGAAGCACTCAAGCAGAGTGTGGGAAGCAGCTCAACCATGTGTTTTTACTACCCTTCGACTGCATGTGTAAAGACTGCATGTCCGCTCACCCAACAAATTGAATTCAAAATACTAACAACTACTTACAAAACCATCCACAACTCTGCCCCCAGCTACATCACTGGCCTAGTCTCAAAACACCAACCTAATCATTCTCTTCGTTCCTCCCAAGACCTCCAGCTCTCTAGCTCCCTCATCACCTCCTCCCATGCTTGCCTCCAGGACTTTTCCAGAGCCTCTCCAATCCTATGGAACACCTTACCCCAATCTGTCCGATTATCTCCTACTCTATTGGCTTCTAGACAATCCCTGAAAACCCTCCTCTTCAGAGAGGCCTATCCTACCCACACCTAACAACTTTATTTTCATTTTCTCCATCTGATCATCCCCCACGGTTATTACCTTTTGTTTCACTTGGCCCTCCCTTCTAGACTGTAAGCTCTAACAAACAGGGCCCTCTGATCCCTCCTGTATTGAATTGTATTGTAACTGTACTGTTTGCCCCATGTTGAAAAGCACTGCACAAACTGTTGGCACTATATAGACCCTGTATAATAAAAAAAATAATAATAAAGAACCCTAAAGGCAATTCCAGAGGTATCATCTCAATATCAGGTTGTAAAGCCAATAACCACAGTGGCTGTCTAATCTCTTTCGTCAGTTCAATGCTTGTAACAGAAAAATAACTATGTTAAGTAGAAAGATGACAGCAATAAATCTTTTACAGCAGAGCTTCTGCTGATGGCTGCTGCAATACTGCCCCACATGTAGTCTACACTTGGCCATGGATGATCATTGGCTCTGGTTCTACTACCAATGCCGAGGCATCCTATGATCCTCAGTCACCAGTTTCTCAGTTTTACCTAAGTGTATTTTAGGAAGTACCGTATTTATCGGCGTATAACACGCGCCGGCGTATAACACGCACCCCAAGTTTAGGAGAGAATTTTAAGGAAAAAAACTTTTAGGAGGGAAGTTTAAGGAAAAGAAACTTACATTAAAATGCCCATCAATGCAGCCTCATCAGTGTTCATCTGCAGCCTTTTCAGTGTCATTGCAGCCTTTTCAGTGTCAGTGCAGCCTTGTCAGTGCAGCTTTGCCCCAGTGCATCCTTGTCAGTGCAGCTTTGCCCCAGTGCAGCCTTGTCAATGCAGCCTTGTCCCCAGTGCAGCCTTGTCAGTGCAGCCTTGTCCCCAGTGCAGCCTTGTCAATGCAGCCTTGTCCCCAGTGCAGCCTTATTAATGCAGCCTTGTCCCCAGTGCAGCCTTATCAAAGCAGCCTTGTCCCCAGTGCAGCCTTGTCCCTGCAGCTTTGTCCCCAGTGCAGCCTAGTGTCCATGCCTCCTGCCGCCGCCGCCATAGACATAGAAGTAGTTTTAAATATGGCGCCGCGGAGTTCAGAGAGACTCGGCGCCGGCGGAAGTGAACGAACGCCGCCGAGATACACATAGCCGAGGGTTCTCGGCTCTTTCCGGCGCCGCTCACAGTCCCGCCCAGTCCCGCCCTATGATGGACATAACACAGGTCCAATGGCGGGACTGGGCGTGACAGTGAGCGGCGCCGGAAAGAGCCGAATACACCCGACTATGTGTATCTCGGCTCTGTGATTTCGGCGGCGCTCGTTCAGCACTGCCGAGTCCTTCCGAAGTCCGCGGCGCCATATTTGAAACTACTCGCTATGTAAATGTCGGTCGGCGATCGCCGACATTCACATAGCGATAGCGGGGATCAGCGTATAACACGCACCCACGACTTTCCCCAGATTTTAAGGGGAAAAAAGTGCGTGTTATACGCCGATAAATACGGTATATTGTGATAATTGGCTTAGGTTTTAATAAAAGGCCTACTAAATGCATCTGTTGCTCTATCCTACAGGCTAACCGCATTTGTAGTGAAGTCCTTTAGCAAAGGGCGGCCCTACATATTTATAGATGAAAGTCATCTAAAACAATCTTTTACCTGGCTGCAGAATATTCGTAAAGAGACTGGCTGTTTTCGCAATGTAGGAAGACTACTGAATACTGCTATGCAGGTGATTTTATTATAATTCTTACAACATTACAAATGCAAATTGTGATACAATATTTATCATAGACATGGTTATATTATAAAGACATAGTACCCTCCATGTCCAGATACTTTAATGTCCAGATTTTGATGTTTTGTTGGCTTGAATCAGTTTTTTTTCTGAAATTACATTGTCATCATTTTCCAAATATTCTATCCTTATCAGCAGTTTTTGTGTAAGAAAACTTCTTTGTATAAGTTTAACAGTTTATTTATATGTCTGGGAAAAATGTTAATAAAACGCATGCAGCAAAACATTCACATTTCAAAACCAGTGAAAATGAAATATACTTTATATACCAAAGTGCATATTTAGCAAAATTCACAGTAGCGCAACAATAACACCTAATTAATTCAGTGTTCAATACAAAAATGTAATGATCGAATATATATAATATTCCATGTGCAAAGAAAATATAAAAAATATTTTTTTTTTAAAAACCCACATATTTCTGTTATAAAATGTTGCATACGAATATCCTTCTTCACATATGTTTGTCAAAATATAGTCTGCTACATTTCTTTGGTAACAATAACCCAAATCCATATATATTATTTAGTCTGTGTGAAAGTTGGAGAGTCTACAAACTATGATATATGTATTTATAAATGCCCTAAAATGCCAGGACAGTACAAATACCCCCCAATTGATCCAGTTTTTGAAAGTAGACAGTTCAAGGTATTTAGTAAGAGGCATGACAAGTTTTTTGAAATTGTAATTTTTTTTGTCACAACTTTTTGGAAAATTTAAAAATAATATTTGTATTTAGATACCAATATTTCTGGTATCTAGGACGGTCACAGTGGCCAAATACCAAGCACTGCAATCAGTGCACCAGTGTGCATGAGCTTGGCAATACACTGGTACGTCTTGGTGCCTCTGGCCAGCAGTAAAATTACTGTTGGCTGGTTAAAGAAATAAAGCTCAGGAAACTATGAAAATTATGAAAATCTTTAACATGTCTTCACTCTTTATCTTGCTAAGGAAGCTTATTTGAAACAAAAACATATGTAACCAATATAGGTCCTAGCTTCTTGGTAGATGAGATACAAAACCTTTGTTCATATTCAAGTCTTACAAAAATTCATGTCTACTAGATGTCCTCAAATATAATTAATCCAATCAACCAAAAAATTGATTTACAAGGATAAAAACGTGGTGCTGTGATTGAAATAAAGACAACTTCTTGGGAGTGGGTTCATTCTTAAATAAAAATAAAAAATATTTTTTCTTCTTTTCTTTTACTTAAACCTCTTCAGCAAAGTTTCAGTCTAATAAGATATAAAAATTGGTCTTCATTACAGGGAGGAGCGAAAGACGATGTCTCCCTTTCTGCGTATGTGACCATGGCTCTGATAGAGGCCGGTGTATCTCTGGAAGTAAGTGATCATCAACATTTAAAAATATTGTTACATTCCTGTATATGCTGTACCTAACCAAGAGAAAAAGTGATCTTGCAAAGTTACTTCCAAGTATAATACCTTTTTTCAACCAATTACCTAATAGTAGGTGTTGTTAGAATGTGTGTACAGTTGGCCACTGATGTTTCACTGTAGACTGTAACATGTCACCCCTGAACATGAGTGAACAACTGAGCTTGAAGCAGCTCCCTTCCATGTTTTTCTATGTAATCAATCTGTACCTAAGCAGGAAATCAGGTATGACCTTTATTGGGGTAAGAGTAGAAAGGAATATACATGTTGACAAAAAAGGTGAATATTAATCTTTTTACCTAATGGAAATTAGGGATGATCTCTAGGTTTGGGTCGAATATGAGTTCAATCCAAGCCGTTTAGCATTTGCCAAATGGGGGAACTAAATGACCAATTTTGGCCAGTTTGCCCACCCGCTAAACTGCTGCTGCTGAAGATGGAAGTCATTCCTTTAGCAGTGGTATTACTACCGCCACTAAATGACAACTTCCCACTGATTGCTAGGGTGCTGGGTTGCACAGCTCCACTGGTTCACAAGAGACTGGAGGTTGCCTGTCGACAACAACATCATCAAATTTTAACAACATGAACAAAATTCCCATATGATTGATATGACACCTCCTTCTTCATTGAGGGCTAATGAGCCAAAAGCAAATAGTCCCTTAATGATGGTCGATGATTTTCCTTAAGTAGTATTCAGTCAGATCTATTTTTTTGGTTTTGTATAGAAAGGGGAATAGTTAGCACCTCTTTCAGGTTTTTATTAATTGCTGTGTCTCTGTTGATAAGCTGTCCCCTCGCTATGTGTCTATTTGACCTCCAGGATTGTGAGCTTAATTATCCCTTGCACCTCTCTGGATTGCCTTCTCCACACATTTTGAAGCAGAATTCAATACTCAATGATTGCCACCATTACAGTCACCACTGGTGGGCTGTATGGAAAATCATTTTAGGGAGGGTAAACAAGAAGCTCAATTCACAGCAATGACTTGGATGTCACAGACAGTAAGTTATAGGAAGGTTTCCCAACAAGAGACACAAATGACAATACTTTTAAACTGAGAAACATTTTGGCTGCAGTTCTACTTAAAATGTATTTAACCACTTCTTGACCGCCGGCCGTCATATGACGTCCTTGACTTTGTGCGGGTATATCTGAATGATGCCTGCAGCTACAGGCATCATTCAGATAATGTCTTTTTCAGCCGGCGATTCCTTACACCATAAGAATGATCATAATGGCTGGTCAGCAGGTTGATCATTCTTACGGGCAGTGAGAGGGGATGTTCCCCCCCCGCCCGCCACCCTCTGGTGCTTCTATTGACTCACCGCTGCCATCAGTGAGTCGGAGAATGGATCCGCTGGCCCCGGATGTTTACCATAGAGATTTCTGGTGGACCAAATGGTCGCTGGAGTCTCTATGATCGTTCGGAGGCTGGGCACGATGTTATGACGTCACGCCTGGCCTCTGCATTCAAACAAACGGCGCCACCTCTAGCTGTCCCAGCCTAGAGGTGAGATGTGGGGTCTTATTGACCCCATATCTCACTGTAAAGAGGACCGATCATGCCATATTCCTATTACAAGGGATGTTTACATAAAAGTGATCCAAATTATTATTATTTTTTTTAGTGTCAAACTAAAAAAATTCAAGTAAAATTAACATTAAAAAAAAAAAGAATTAAAGTGCCCCTGTCCCCGTGTGCTCGCACACATAAGCGAACGCATACGTAAGTCCTGCCCACATATGAAAATGGTGTTCAAACCACACATGTGAGGATTCGCCCCTAACGTTAGAGCGAGAGAAATAATTCAAGCCCTAGACCTCCTCTGTAACTCTAAACATGTTAACAGTAAAAAAATTTAAAGCATCGCCTATGGGGATTTTTAAGTACCGAAGTTTGGCGCCATTCCACGAGTGTGTGCAATTTTTTTAGCAGAGACCCTAGAGAATACAATGGCAGTCATTGCAACTTTTTATCTCGCACAGTATTTGCGCAGCAATTTTTCAAATGCATTTTTTTGGGAAAAAAACTGTTTCATTAATATAAAAAAAGCACTAAAGTTAGCCTAAATTTTTTTGTATAATGTGAAAGATGATGTTATGTCGAGCAAATAGATACCTAACATGTCACGCTTTAAAATTGCGCACACTCGTGGAATGGTGCCACACTTCGATACCTAAAGATCTACAAAGACAAAGCTTTACATTTTTTTTACAGGTTACATGTTTAGAGTTACAGAGGAGGCCTAGTGCTAGAATTATTGCTCTCGCTCTAACATTTGCAGCGTATGTAACCTGTGTGTATCTGGCTCTGATACTAGCCAGTGCCTCACCAGCCACTGACCTCACCGCACATCCCTGGTACATAGATCACATCAGATTCATTATCTTGATTACTCTTCCAAATTTTAAATTAGGAAATACTGAGATTTCATACTAGTTAATTTATTTTTAGGATCCTCTGGTCAAAGATGCAGTGTCCTGTCTGCGGAATGTTGCTGTGGATGTGAGCAATGTATACACTTTGGCTCTGCTGGCCTACACCTTTACACTGTGCAGAGAGACAGAACTCAGGGCGGCTGTATTGACCAAACTGGAAGAAAAAGCTATACGAGAAGGTGAGGAATAGATTTACTAAAATGATTCTAGGCAGAAGTCATTGTATACTTTAACTGGTATTTTTTTTAAGATTGTTTTAAAAAATGTAATTTATTCAATTGCAATCCTTCTTTACACCCCTCTTCTGTTGGGGCTGAAACTAAGTGCCCCTGATTATTAAAAGGGGGAAACAATCAGATACAAAAATAATTACCCTGTAAGTGGAAAACCTAATAAAAGTGGGATTTAGGCTAATTATATATTATTTATGTTTATACTTTGTAACCACTTCAGACCTGGAAGGATTTACACCCTTCCTGACCGGGCCCTTTTTGTGATATGGCACTGGGTCGCTTTAACTGACAATTGTCCGGTCATGCAACGTTGTACCCAAATAAAATTGACGTCCTTTTTTTCCCACAAATAGAGATTTCTTTTGGTGGTATTTGATCACCACTGCGGTTTTTATTTTTTGCGATATAAACAAAAAAAGAGCGACAGTTTTGAAAAAAAGCAATATTTTATACTTTTTGCTATAATAAATATCCCCCCAAAAATATATAAAAAAAACACATTTCTTCCTCAGTTTAGGCCAATATGTATTCTTCTATATACTTGTGGTTAAAAAAATCTCAATAAGCGTATATTGATTGGTTTGCGCAAAAGTTATCGCGTCTACAAAATAGGGGATAGATTTATGGCATTTTTATTATTCATTTTTTTTTTATTAGTGGAAGCGATCTGCAATTTTTATCATGACTGTAACATTGTGGCGGACAGATCAGACACTTTTGACACTATTTTGGGACCATTGGCATTTATACAGCGATCAGTGCTATAAAAATGCAATGACTACTGTGTAAATGTCACTGGCCGGGAAGGAATTAAACAGTAGGGGGTGATCAAGGCGCTATGTGTGTTCTAACTGTAGGGGGATGGGCTCACTACAACATGACAGAAATCACTGCTCCCGATCACTGGGAGCAGTAGATATCTGTCATGTTGTTAGGCAGAACAGGGAAATGCCTTGTTTGCATAGGCATCTCCCTGTTCTGCCTCTCCATGCCACGATTGTGGGCCACCAGTGGACATCGAGTCCACAGCGCCCACTAGCCGCAGATGACGCAGTGACTTACGGGTACGGTGTTTTGCGCACTCGTGCCACTTTGCCAATGTATATTGGTGTGAGCTGGTCGGCAAGTGGTTAAAAGTTATATTTTATCAAGTATTAAATAAGTCGCTGTGCTAAACAATAAAAATAATAAAAATAGTAAAAACAGTGTATATATATATATATATATATATATATATATATATATATATATATATATATATATATAACATCTCATATTAGTCTCCAAACACAAAAAACAATGTAAGTGAACAGTCTCTTGAAGTGAATACACAATGTAAGTGAACAAATATTTTGTGGAATTTTCACCCAGGTGCACCTCCACCTTGAATCATGTGAAATCCTTGCTTACCAGAGATCTAGACTCCAAATTCTAAAAGTTTAGATAAGCATGAATGATACACATAAGATCTATTTGGTTCCCTCTGTTTAGGCTGAATAGTGTTATGGCTGACAATGAAAATCGCTCCAACTCACAAACCATAGGGAAAAAAATGGTCCACATAGTGTAAAACTGTATGATATTTTATTAAAAGAAGATGATACTAAGAACTCACACAACTCCAGATAAAATCCAGCATGTAAAAAATAAATGGTTCGGCATGCCCCTGAGGACGTCAACTCTGACAAAATGGGCAGGGCGGAGTCCATGTCTGTGATGTTACTACGCAAGTCGAGACTGTCTACATGTGGACTAGTTTCTGGGAACTATTGATTTTTTTAAATGCTGGATTTTATATGGAGGTACAAAAAGTACCTCCATTTTAAAAGTATGTGGACATCCCTCCAAATTATTGGAGTTTAGGCAATTCCAGTAATGATTACTGTCAAAGCTAAACCATACAGTAGAAAAAAAATGTTTTAGACAACTGTCACCCTACCCTGAACTAGCCCTTCTTAATATAAGTATTGATAACTACCCGAAGGACTACAGACAGGTTGTAACGCACATACTTCTAGCAGCCAGGTCTCTAATCCTAAGGCAGTGGAAGTCAACATTAGCCCCCCAACCTATCAGAAGTAACCAATATTGTTCATATGAATCAAACTAATGAAAAACGTCTAGCTTTCAATTCACTATCATATAATACATTTCAAGAAGCATGGAGCATTTGGCAAAACACTTAAATATGTTTTTGAAATTGCACTTTATAATTGTAACACATCTGAGTACTGTACCTTCTGTACCCACTTTACTTCTGTTGATCGGCAACTGTTGACCCTGTACAAACGTTTTATACAATTTTTTTCTACTAATTTCTTGTTAAACTCCTTAAAAAAAAATTGCTAAACTTAATGTTTTTTAAAAAAAAGATATTTTAGATAACTGTGCACTTTGAAACTTATGGCAACGGTTTGTGGAAGGCTCTTTTCTGTTCTAACATGGCTGTACCCCAGTATAGAAAACCATGTGCTTGAAGATATGGCTTAATGACTTTAATGGGGGAACTCAAGTGATCTGCACAGAGCCCTGACCTAAGCCATTCTGAACACCTTTGGGAGGGATTGCAACACTGATAGAATGCCAGGTTTTCTTGTCCAGCATGAGTATTTGACATCAGCGATGCTCTTTTGGCTGAATAGGAACAAATTCCCACAGGCACTCTCCATGTTCTGCCCACTATTCTCAAAGGATTTCCCCTATCATACATTTTAGTCTACATTTCAAAATATCATGGAAGGACTTCAAAGAAGAGTGAATGTTATTATAGCCACAAAGAGGCTGCCCACCTCTTATTAATACTCATGGTTTTGTTATGGGATGTACAATAAACTCATGGTCAGGTGTCACCAAAATTTTGGCCATATAGTGTTTGACAAAGGATTAGCAATGAATTGTGGTTTGAGAGAGAACTGATGTCTATTTTCAGACCTTCTCACTCTAAAGCTTTGGACTGGGCTATATTAGGGGTGGGGGAGGGAGGGGGAGAAGGAGATGGAGAATTACCTCATTAATTAGGTATATTTGTCAAACCCAACTCTAGCTTTGATGTGTCACAATTTTCTTTAAATGCCAGTTGCAATGTCTCCTTTTGTCCTGGCTGATGCCAATCCAAATTCTACAGAGATCCTGCACAACCTATAGAAAGGTGCTATGTTCAGTTTCTGGAGAAAGACAAGATCATAGTGTAATTATGTGGTGTCATCATATTTACAGATGGACAGCTCCACTGGGCGCGGGATACTGCTCCTCCCATTCAAGATTCATACTGGTACAGAGCCCCATCTGCTGAGGTGGAAATGAATGCCTATGTCCTCCTGGCTCTACTCTCTGGACCTAAACCTGACCTGGGCAAAGCTACAGAGATTGTGAACTGGCTGAGCAAACAGCAGAACCCCTATGGAGGCTTCTCATCTACACAGGTGACTGATAACATTCCAGTGCATTACGTATCTCATTGCCACTTAAGATCAAGTCCACCAAAACATAACAACACCATTACAGCTGAACGGTATTGCGGTAGGTTAAATCACTGACATACTAGTTAAATGTTTCAGTGACTGCAAGAAAATAAATGTCAACAACCCAGATGCCCAGTCTGTACAACTCCAGCAAAGCCATAGTCAGAGACAGATTTGAAATGTGCACCTGCTTGGCTAAAACAGACATCAGCAGATCACATATACAGTATCTCACAAAAGTGAGTACACCCTTCACATATTTGTAAATATTTTATTATACCTTTTCATGTGACAACGCTGAAGAAATGACACTTTGCTACAATTTAAAGTAGTGAGTGTACAGCTTGTATAACAGTGTAAATTTGCTGTCCCCTCAAAATAATTCAACACACACCCATTAATGTTTAACCACTTGCTTACTGGGCACTTAAACCCCCCTCCTGCCCAGACCAATTTTCAGCTTTCAGTGCTCTCACACTTTGAATGACAATTACTCAGTCATGCAACACTGTACCCAAACAATTTTTTTGTCCTTTTTTTCATACAAATAGAGCTTTCATTTGGTGGTATTTGATCACCTCTGGGTTTTTTAATTTTTGCGCTATAAATGAAAAAAGACCGAAAATTTTGAAAAAAAATGCTTTTTTCTTCGTTTCTGTGATAAAATTTTGCAAATTAGCAATTTTTATTCATAAATGTTGGCCACAATTTATACTGCTACATATCTTTGGTAAAAATAACCCAAATTAGTGGATATTATGTGGTCTATGTGAAATTTATAGAGTCTACAAGCTATGGTACAAATCATAAAAAAATGATCACATCTGATCACACCTGATGTACTGAGGCCCATCTCCTTTCTTGAGACCATAACAAGCCAGGAAAGTACAAATGCCCCCCAAATGACCCCTTTTTGGAAAGTAGACATTCCAGGGTATTTAGTAAGAGGCATGGTGAGTTATTTGAAGTTGTCATTTTTTCCCACAATTCTTTGCAAATTAAGGTTTTTTTTTATTTTTTATATTTTTTTCAGAAAATTGTCATTGTAATAGCTTATTTCTCTCACATGGAATGTGCATACCACAAATGACACCACAAAATACATTCGGCTACTCCTCCTGAGTATTACAATACCACATGTGTGGGACTTTTTCACTAACTGGCCACATACAGAGGCCCAACATGCAGGGAGCATCATCAGGTGTTCAAGGAGCATAAATTACCCATCTAACTTGTTGACTACCTATTACATTTTGAAGGCCCTAGAGCACCAGGACAATGGAAACGCCCACAAAATGACCCCATTTTGGAAAGCTAACACCCCAACGTATAATCTATGAGGCATAATGAGTCTTTTGAACGGTTCATTTTTTTCCAGAAGTTTTTGGAAAATGTGGAAAAATATGAAAACGCATTTTTTTTTACACAAAGTTGTCCGTTTATAAGATATTTCCAACACATAGCATTTACATAGCAAAAATAACACCCCGAAATACATTCTGCTACTCCTCCTGAGTAAAACGATACCACATGTGTGAGACTTTTACACAGCCTGACCACATACAGAGGCCTAACATTGAAGTAGCACCTTCAGGTGTTCTAGGAGCATAAATTACACATCTCGATTCTCACCCACCTATTACACTTTTGAAGGTCCTGGAGCACCAGGACAATGTAAACGCCCACAAAATGACCCCATTTTGGAAAGCTAACACCCCAACGTATAATCTATGAGGCATAATGAGTCTTTTGAACGGTTCATTTTTTTCCAGAAGTTTTTGGAAAATGTGGAAAAAAATGAAAACGCATTTTTTTTTACACAAAGTTGTCCGTTTATAAGATATTTCCAACACATAGCATTTACATAGCAAAAATAACACCCCGAAATACATTCTGCTACTCCTCCTAAGTAAAACGATACCACATATGTGAGACTTTTACACAGCCTGACCACATACAGAGACCTAACATTGAAGTAGCACCTTCAGGTGTTCTAGGAGCATAAATTACACATCTCGATTCTCACCCACCTATTACACTTTTGAAGGTCCTGGAGCACCAGGACAATGTAAACGCCCACAAAATGACCCCATTTTGGAAAGCTAACACCCCAACGTATAATCTATGAGGCATAATGAGTCTTTTGAACGGTTCATTTTTTTCCAGAAGTTTTTGGAAAATGTGGAAAAAAATGAAAACGCATTTTTTTTTTTACACAAAGTTGTCCGTTTATAAGATATTTCCAACACATAGCATTTACATAGCAAAAATAACACCCCAAAATACATTCTGCTACTCCTCCTGAGTAAAACGATACCACATGTGTGAGACTTTTACACAGCCTGACCACATACAGAGGCCTAACATTGAAGTAGCACCTTCAGGTGTTCTAGGAGCATAAATTACACATCTCATTTCTCACCCACCATTGTGGCACTCCTTCTGAGTATGGCAATACCACATGTGTGAGACCTTTACACAGCCTGGCCACATACAGAGATCCAACATGCAAGGAACACCATCAGGTGTTCCAGGGACACATAGCATGCATATACCAAGAATTACACCCCAAAATACATTATGCTGAGCAAAGAGAAACAAAAGATTACCTGTGGTTTTAGTATTATAGTTGTCCCCAGGAGGATAGCACTGGTCCAGGCAGCAGGCAGGGACTTGGTCAGCAGCAGCGAACACAATTTTTCAGGCAGCAGGCAGAAATACTGTCCATAGTCAGTACAGGCAGCAGGGATACTGTCCATAGGTCAGTGCAGTGCAGGGTCAGTGCAGGCAGAGATTGTCAGCAGTGCCAAAATATTGGTCTTGGTAGTAGGCAGGAACAAGGTCCATGTGCTGTGGTCAGTGCGACAAACAGAGGCATGACAGCAGTAACTCCTACAGGCAGCAGGCAGAAGTAGGGCCTCGTTCAGGACAGAATGGGGACAGGGGTAGAGGCTTCTCCCACCCAAATCTCTTTGAAGCCTCCGAGTCTCCAGACCCTAATCTAGGAATGAGAAAACAAAGAAAATTGTTTTCTTCATCCAGAAAAACTATTCTGGAGCCCCTCACATATGTGAGACCCCTGTGTTGAATCCCACTAGTCCAGTTGCAGGGTACAAGATCAGTCCAAGAGGCAGGCAAGAGGCATGGTCAAACAGTCCAAGGTCAGTTCCAGATCAGGCAAAGGTATGTACAGAATCGTTAGGCAGAAGCATGGTCGAATAACAGTCCAGGGTCAGTTCCATATCAGGTAGAGGTATGTACAGAATCGTTAGGCAGAAGCATGGTCGAAAAAACAGTCCAGGGTCAGTTCCAGATGAGGCAGCGGTATGTACAAAATTGGCAGGCAGAAGCGTGGTCAAATAACAAGCCAGGGTCAGTTACAGAGCAGGCAGTGGCATAAGGGGTGTGAAGGCAGGAACTGAGGATTACGGTTACCATACTTCACTAATAATTTAGTGAAGTATGGTAACGGCGGAAGCATTCACCTATACAGAGGCCTGGTTCAGAAGGACATTCTGCACAATAATAAGATGTGTCTCTTCTGACTCCTGCTCTGGTACACACCTTACATCTTTTTTGGCGTCTTTGGCCTGTTGGTCTGGGAGGGAGTTTATCTGGAAAGTGGCGCTCGGACAGTCGACTAACAACATCTGATCAGATGTTTACTGGTGGGCCGTTCGGGAATATAAGGGCAGTGTAAATTTCCTCCAGGTAGCCAAGGAAGCGTTGGGGGTTTTGGGTGGATTTGCGGTAAATGATATAGGAGTTGTATATGGCCAATTGAAAAAAATAAATCGCTACTTTTTTGTACCAGTGGTATGTCTTTCTTGAGGCAAGATATGGTTCCAACATTTGATCGTTAAAGTCGACTCCCCCATAAACAAATTGTATTGATGGATGCATGTGGGTTTCTGGATGGGGCCATTCCTTCTGGGGATTTCCACATAGGTGTTGTTGTGGATGGAAGACAACATATACACATCCCTTCTGTCCCTCCACTTCACTGCCAGAATCTCTTTGTTACGCAGACATGCCGTTTCTCCTTTTCTCAACTTCTTATTAACAAGACTTTGAGGAAAGCCCTTCCGATTTTTTTTCACGGTGCCACATGCTGGCGTCTTCTTCCGATGAAGGTTGTGGAACAGGGGCAGAGAAGTGTATAAGTTATCTACATACAGGTGGTATCCTTTGTCGAGTAGGGGGTATATGAGGTCCCAAACAACTTTCCCGCTGGTTCCCAAGTAGTCCGGGCAATTAGGAGGCTGCAGCTGGGTGTCCTTCCCTTCGTACACCCTGAAGGAATATGTGTACCCTGTGGCTCGGTCACATAGTTTGTACACCTTTACCCCATAGCGGGCCCTTTTGCTGGGGATATATTGCTTAATTTTAAGCCTGCCGCTAAATTTCACAAGGGACTCATCTACACATATTTGTTGGTCCGGGGTGAACAGCTGGGGGAATACTTCAGAAAAATAATTTAATATTGGGCGAATTTTGTAAAGCCTGTCAAAATTTGGATCAGTTCGGGGAGGGCACTGGGTATTGTCGCTGAAATGTAGGAACCTCATTATCATCAGATACCTGGTTCTGGGCATTACCGCGGAGAAGAGCGGCATGTGGTGGAGGGGGTGGGTTGACCAATAGGAACGGAATTCGTTTTTTTGAGTGAGCCCCATATTCAATGTGAGGCCCAAAAAAACCTTGAACTCCTCCACTGTCAGGTCTCTCCACTCATAGGGACGGGCATAATATGATGTGGGATTTTGCAAAATAAATTGCTGTGCATACAGGTTGCACTGGGCCACAATTGACGCCAACATGTCCTCCGTAAAAATTAAATTAAAAAAATTAATTGGGGTGAAATTCCCTGTATCCACCTGAACTCCTGGCTGGGCCGTGAAAGGGGGAACGCTAGCTTCTCCTGAATTGGGAGGAAGCCACAAGGGGTTCTGAAGTGCAAAGGGAAGGCTGGCATGGGACCTAACCCTTTGGGGCTGGGGTGACACCCCACTGGTACTTGACCTTTCTTGCCGAGGCACTGCGGTGCTAGTGGATGGCACTGCAGTGCTAGTGGATGCCACTGCGATGCTGGCGGATGCCACTGCGGTGCTGGCGGATGCCACTGCGGTGCTGGTGGATGCCACTGCCTCCTCACTAGAACGCCTTCGTTTGGCGGGCCGAGTTTCTTCCTCCGAGTCTGTAAGTGTTTCACTACTGAGGACTGGCTCGTAATTTACGTCAGAATCCGAATTGGAGAGGGAATCTGAAAAAGAGAGCTCCGCGTTGCTCTCGTCGGCCGTAGAAAGAATTTGGTATGCCTCCTCGGCGGAAAAGCTTTTTTTGGACATGGCTGCTGGTGGTTTATGAGATTGCACAGCTTTGTGCTAAGCCTGCACTGATGAGGTGGCACTAATTGATGGCACAGATGTGCACTGATGAGGCGGCACAGGTGGGCACTGATCGCACAGATAGGCACTGATGAGGCGGCACAGATGGGCACTGATGGGCACTGATGAGGCGGCACAAATGGGCACTGAGGCAGCAGATGAGCACTGAGGAAGCAGCACAGATGTGCACAGATTTACACTAATGAGGCGGCACAGGTGGGCACAGATATGCACTGATGTGGCACAGGTGAGGTGGCACAGATGGGCACTGATGAAGCGGCACAGATGGGCACTGATGAAGCGGCACAGATGGGCACTGATAAGGCAGCACAGATGGGCACTGATAAAGCAGCACAGATGTGCACTGAAGCGACAGATGGTCACTGATTGGTACAGATGGGCACTGATGAGGTGGCACAGATGGGCACTGAGGAGATGGCACAGATGGGCACTGAGGTGGCACAGATGGGCACTGATGAGTTGGCACAGATGCGCACTGATTGCACAGATGCGCACTGATTGCACAGGTGTGCACTGCACAGATGGGCACTGATGGGCACAGACGGGCACTGATGGGCACAGGCGGGCACTGATGGGCACTGATGGGCACAGGCGGGCACAGATGGGCACAGATGGGCACTGATGGCACAAGTGGGCACTGATGTGCACAGGTGGGCACAGATGGCACTATATTGGTGTCACTGTGGGCACTGTTGGGCACTTTTTGGGCACACTTTGCTGTTTTACTACTCACAGAATCTCTCTCTCCTCACACGCTGTCTCTGTGTGAGGAGAGAGAGAGCCGGCAATGAGAGATGATCTCAATTGTTTACCTTTTAGATCATCTCTCATTGGAGGCGGCGATCGCGCTGTAAACGGCCGCTGTGATTGGCCGTTTACAGCGATCTGTGATTGGCTGTGTCCAAGGGACACGGCCAACACAGATTTTCCCTGAGGCGCGCTCACGAGAGCGCGCTGGGAATGAGGAAAGGGGACGACGTCAATGGACGTCGTCCCGGTTTTTCAGATCCGCGCTGTTGCCGTCATTTGGCAATGGCCCGGATCTGAGCAGGTTAAACTGCTGGCAACAAAAGTGAGTACAACCCTAAGTGAAAATGTCCAAATTGGGCCCAATTAGCTATTTTTCCTCTCCGGTGTCATGTGACTCATTAGTGTTACAAGGTCTCAGGTGTGAATGGGGAGCTGGTGTGTTAAATTTTGTGTTATTGCTCTCACTCTCTCATACTGGTCACTGGAAGTTCAACATGGCACCTCATGGCAAAGAACTCTCTGAGGATCTGAAAAAAAAAGAATTGTTGCTCTACATAAAGATGGCATAGGCTATAAGAAGATTGCCAAGACCCTGAAACTGAGCTGCAGCATGGTGGCCACGACCATACAGCAGTTTAACAGGACAGGTTCCACTCAGAACAGGCCTCGCCATGGTCAACCAAAGAAGTTGAGTGTACGTGCTCAGCGTCATATCCAGAGGTTGTCTTGGATAAATAGATGTATGAGTGCTGCCAGCATTGCTGCAGAGGTTGATGGGGTAGGGGGTCAGCCTGTTGGTGCTCAGACCATACGCCGCACACTGCATCAAATTGATCTGCATTGCTGTCATCCCAGAAGGAAGCCTCTTCTAAAAATGATGCACAAGAAAGCCGCAAACAGTTTGCTGAAGACAAGCAGATTAAGGACATGGATTACTGGAACCATGTCCTGTGGTCTGATGAGACCAAGATAAACTTATTTGGTTCAGATGGTGTCAAGTGTGTATGGCGGCAACCAGGTGAGGAGTACAAAGACAAGTGTGTCTTACCTACAGTCAAGCATGGTGGTGAGAGTGTCATGGTCTGGGGCTGCATGAGTGCTGCCGGCACTGGGGAGCTACAGTTAATTGAGGGAACCATGAATGGCAACATGTACTGTGACATACTGAAGCAGAACATGATCCCCTTCCTTCGGAGACTGGGCCGTAGGGCAGTATTCCAACATGATAACGACCCCAAACAAACCTCCAAGATGAAAACTGCCTTGCTAAAGAAGCTGAGGGTAAAGGTGTTGGACTGGTCAAGCATGTCTCCAGACCTAATCCCTATTGAGCATCTGTGGGGCATCCTTAAATGGAAGGTGGAAGAGCGCAAGGTCTCTAACATCCACTGGCTCAGTGATGTCGTCATCGCGAGGAGTGGAAGAGGACTCCAGTGGCAACCTGTGAACTTAGATGCTTTGGTGAACTCCATGCCCAAAAGGGTTAAAGTGCTTGTAAACCCTTGTTTTTTTTTTAACTTTAAATAACAAACATATCATACTTACCTCCATTGTGCAGTTCGTTTTGCACAGTGTGGCCCCGATCACCATCTTTAGGGATTTACAGCCCCTTTGAGGCAGTGCTGGAAAATAATGGTGGCCACACAAAATATTGACACTTTGGGCCCAATTTGGACATTTTCACTTTTGTTGCCAGCCGTTTAGACACTAATGGCTGTGTGTTGAGTTATTTTGAGGGGACAGCAAATTTACACTGTTATACAAGCTGTACACTCACTACTTTACATTGTAGCAAAGTGTCATTTCTTCAGTGTTGTCACATGAAAAGATCTAATAAAATATTTACAAAAATGTGAGGGGTGTACTCACTTTTGTGAGATACTGTATACCTACCTTCCTTTTATGTTTGAAAGGAGTGAAAAGAAAGCCCCACATGAGCTACAAGTAATGGTGTCTTAACTCCCACAGTGCTATTGGCTCCATTGTGACAGCACTGATAGGCTCAGTGCTTTCCCGTGGGTGAGTCACATACTCCTCCATACCCTGAGGTACAAAGTACATCCTTCTGCTTCTTGCATTAAAAAGAGCATTAAGAAAGCAAAGGACAGATGAATATCCATGGAAACCTATGTAACTTCAGTACATTTTTTGTGCAGTCCCTTGCATCAGAACAGCATACTAAAGCTTGTACTACGGTATGCACCAAAAACCTAAGATACAAATGTAAACTGAAATAGGTAAAACTTAAAACTCCTAACATCCTAAAAAAATTCTGGTGGGGATTTGTATCCATATAAACACATCTACAAGTGTGAAAATGGATCTTTCATAGGAATATATGAAAAACCCAGCAGTGGTCTGGCAACACCACTGTTTGGCATAAAGCTGAGTGTACAATAACAAAACCTGGGAAAATGGAGATGGAATTTCATTGTGATTAGTGGGGGAGTTTTTGTACTGTATGATCATTATTGTATTTTTTGTTGGTTTTCTTAGATCTTAAAGAAAATCTGTCACTTTGTCCATTTATAATACTAATGCCCCGTACACATGGTCAGATTTTCCGACGGAAAATGTGCAATTGGAGCGTGTTGTTGGAAAATCCGACCATGTGTGGGCTCCATCACACATTTTCCATCGGAATTTCCGACACACAAAGTTTGAGAGCTTGCTATAAAATTTTCCGACAACAAAATCCGTTGTCGGAAATTCCGATCGCGTGTGCACAAATCCGACGCACAAAGTGCCACGCATGCTCAGAATAAATTAAGAGACGAAAGCTATTGGCTAGTGCCCTGTTTATAGTCCAGACTCACATGTTTTACGTCCTCGGGTTCAGAACGATCGGATTTTCCGACAACTTTGTGTGACCGTGTGTATGCAAAACAAGTTTGAGCCAACATCCGTCGGAGAAAATCCATGAATTTTGTTGTCGGAATGTCCGATCAATGTCCGATCGTGTGTACGGGGCATTATATTCTCTCTCTATGCTCCCCCCTGGTTTTTTTCACTTGTTGGAGCCCTAAGACTAATCTCTGTGTAAACTATATGCAGGTCAATGTCAAAGCTTACACAGGGTTAATGACCATTTCTCCTACCCCACGTTACAGTGTTTTAGGTTGACGATCTAATGCTCCCTCATACCTAAATATTAACCTGGTATTTCCATGGGCCCCGTCAGATGAACAAAATGGTAGGGGATCACTACGAAGATGAGTATCAGTGGGCGGGTAGGATTTCAAGTGAACCCTTAACTTTGCCCTAAATGGCCAAAGTGATACATTTTTTAAAAGACCAAATGTTTAAAAAGGCTGACCTTAATTTAGAAACAATATGTTAGTTGCAGAAACTGAGCACAATCCAAAATCTGCTACCTTCACAAACATCATTTTCTTATTCTATGTAGGACACAGTTGTGGCTCTCCAAGCTCTAGCCAAGTATTCAGAGCTCACGTTTAGTGATAAGGGCGATGTGACTGTGACTGTCAGTTCCAGTTCAGGATTTCTGGAGAAGTTCCATGTAGACAAAAACAACCGCCTCCTCCTTCAGAAAGCATCACTACCGGCTGTTAAAGAAGATTACACGTTGTCTGCCACAGGGAATGGCTGTGTTTTCACACAAGTAAGAGGAAACCAACACTCTGCCTTCTTTTTTCTTGTGTATAGTCATTCTCAAACTCGATTTTTTCTGCTCACCACACAGGCAGTCCTGAGATACAATGTCCCTCCACCCAAAAGGGACACCAGCTTTTCATTAAAGGTGAAAACACATTCAAACAGAGAGTGTCTGGGGGATCCAGTGACAAAATTTGAGATTCACATTGATGCTTCGTGAGTTTTATTAGTGTTTTCAATTATTCATGGGGGGGGGTCTCAGTTAAAACTTGGAGGGTATAACGTGACCATAATTTGTTGATGAATGGTACAACAAATAAAACATTCTTGAAATGTCTAACTCTTACTCACTCAACTGAAGATGTATTTGTGTCTGTGTTACTGTTGGAAGGATTTTGTCTCACTTCTTGTACAGAGGGGATCTCAGAGACTTTTTGGTGAGATCCCTGAACCTGAGCACGCAGCCCCCCCCAATACCCGGGGGGGTTGGGGGCACTATTAAAAGGAAGCCAGTGTGTACAGATCAACCTAGTATGGTTCCTCTCCAGGTTATTACACACAGAAATGATTGCTGATAGCTAACTCAATGTGTGGCACTTGCTTACGGATGGGTGTTGCTGCTGTTGGAAACTGCTTACCTAAAAATTATTCTAAAGTATTAGGGGCATGACAGGGCATTTCACTCTAGCCCTGCATTTTATCTATTTATGTTTTACTTTCACAGTTACACTGGAACCAGGGAAAGAACGAATATGGTTGTTATAGAGGTGAAGATGCTGTCTGGAATCATTCCCATCAAGAATACAGTAAGGAAGGTAAGGATGGCTGCTGATAAAATATTCTATTAGCATACATTAAAGTGGTTGTAAACCCTCACAACCCAGCCTCAGGTGATACTCAAAGATTAAACAAATCCTCCCACATTTGTTTTACTTATTTATCTGCAGTCCTCCCCTGTCAGAAGCACAGAGGAGAGGGCAGAGAGACTGTAGTTACAGTGTGAGAGCTGTTTGGAGGAAAGACATACCCCCCCACCCCCTCCACACAGCAGAGCTGTGTTGTGAATAGACAAGCCCCCTCCCGACACACAAATTTATCTCATGTGTCAGGAAAACTTCTCATGCTGATAGCAGGTGAACAAAGCACCAGAAAGAAACAACATGTAGAGCTTTGTAGAGAGATAAGTAAACACTACAGATATACAGTATGTGCTTTGCACAGATTCCATGACTCAAGTTTACAACCACTTTAGGAAAAAAGTTTAAGGCTATTGTACAAGAGCAAATTATAATAATGTGGGGAATGGTGGTGGCTCATTGGTTAGCATCACTGAATGGCTACACCTGTTCTAGGAGTCATTTCTTATCTGAGAATCTGTCTACATGGAGTCTGTATGGCCTGTCCATGGATTTGTGTATTTCCTCTGGGTTGTACAATTTTCCTATACACCTCCATAAAGGATTTACTAAAATATACAAAAGAATGAAATATTGATGGCGCAATTGAGAATATCTATTATTCTCGAAAGTGCAGGGTGTGCCTCTGCTACAATTCAATCAGCAGTCTTAAGAATTAAGTGTGGATTTCAGTAACCCATAGTACCTGGAAACCAACTAGTTTTTGTCTGCATGAAAATGAATGTGGATTAGCTACCATGACTTACTGTACTTTGCACGTTGTCAGCGCACTGAGTTTGGTCATTTTTTTTTTAACACTTAAGGAAACTGGGCATAAGTTGTACACCTAAAAACTTAATTTCAGCTCCCAATGAGGTGGTTTCTTGTGCTCTCTCCCTAGTGCATCCATTCTTTCACTAGTGTCAGCAAAACATTTTTTAAAAAATTTCAGTTCGACTTTATTCAACATTTTTTTCTTTTACATTGTACAAAATTTCCATATACATAAATATAAAAAACAATCACTCTATATGTCTACATATTACCCTAACCCCCCCCCCCCCCCTCCCCCTGAAAAAGAAGAAGAAAAAAACACCCAACCCTGCCCTCAAAGACACAAATAGAATTATCAAACATAAAAACAATCATTTTATATGAACTGAATTCCAGGTGCCAATCCCAAGGATTCGATCCATAACGTCCATATCTTTTCAAATCTAGGTACACATCCCCTCCTTGTATAGGCCAACTTTTCTCTTATTATCATATTATTAACCATTCTCAGCCAAGCTGATTTAACTGGCGGCAGAGGATCTATCCATTTCCGAGTAATCAATTTCTTAGCCTGATAAAGGCATCTCAATATAGCTATTTGTGTGGGCGGAGGGGCCATTTGGTGTTCCAGATACTCCAACACACACAATACAGGGTCCATTTGCAAATTTTTTCCAAATACCGATCTTATTGTACCTATCACCTCTTCCCAGTATCTATGGCGTTTGGGGCACCTCCAGAGCAAATGGATCAAATTCCCAAGTGCACCCCCAGACCTGGGGCACGATGCATCTGGACGTCTGCCAAACAATGATAGTCTTTTCGGTGTATAATACACCCTATGGATGATATAAAATTGTGTCAATTTCTGGGCTGCTGAGAGAGATAGTAGGTCTATTTATTGTAATGTACTGCACCACTGATCTCTTTTATCTCCCCCACACCTTTTTCCCATTTTACTTTACTAGGTAGTTGTAAATCTTTTTTTAATGCTTTTAAATGTATGTTCCTATACAGTTTTGATATCAACCCTTTTATAGATGTGGTGTCTACTAATGATTTTAATATAGGGTTTTACTCCATTCCACCCTTACATCCTTAAAATGAGTTGTCAGCACGTGTCTTATCTGTAAATATTGATATAAGTATTTGTTTGAAAGCTCAAGCTCCTCTCTCAGCTTCTGAAACACTTTCATCACCCCAGCTGAGTATAATTGTGACAATCTTACCACCTCAAAAAACAAAAAAGCCTCAAAACTTAAACTGAAAAGTACAAAATCAGGAAAGGGGAGGTACCATCATCCAAACTGAATCAGAAATTGGGATCAGAGACAGTTCCCCAAGCTAGTCTCCAAAGATAATAGAATGGACTATCTTGGTACCAATAGAACAACATATATATTTGAATAAAAATAGAATTTTATTATTACACAATTACAACAAACAGGATATCCAAACATAGATAAGAACATTGAGTTCAATGTTCAAAATAGAACAATATGAAATACAAGGGTGTCTATACAAGTATATTGCTGATACTTAATGTGCTCCAGAGGTGGAGACAGAAGGTATAGTGGGTCCTCACAGGTCCTCTACATGTTTCATGGAATGCTACTGCTTCATCAGGAGGATAATGTCTAGAATGAAATTTATACATAAAGATCAAAGATACAAGGAACACATATTTAATACGAAATACATTTGGTAACTGGGGGAAAAACAGATGGGTACCCAGTTACCAATTGTATTTCATATTTAATATGTGTTCCTTGTATCTTTGATCTTTATGTATAAATTGCTATTTCATTCTAGACAATATCTCCTGATGAACCGGTAACATTCTACGAAACATGTAGAGGACCATATGTCCTGTGAGGACCCACTATACCTTCTGTCTCAAGGCATGTGAACTATAAGTGGTAACACTATTGTTGAATGCCCAGCCCCCCATATGTTGAAGCTGAGTCCCAAAAAAATAGCTCCACGGATGTGGTACTGACAACGCTGACCACAGGTAATGCCATTTAACATTATCAAATGCTTTGGACGCGTCAAGAGAAAGTATAGCTCATGAGCCTCTCTCTTCTGTTGGAAGCCTCTCACTTTTGTGATTTTGACACACTGTGCCCCAGAACCTGAGACAGAAGCTCCTGTTTAAATAATTGATATGCCATTGATAAATAAGTCATAACTATAAGATTGTTACTAGTTTTTTGATGTGCAGAGCAAAAGATTTTTATATGATGAATTAATACATAACTTAGAAAAAGGAGTCCCCCCCCCAGTCTTCAGCAGATATCTTCTTCTTGACTATGATAAAAAGTACTACATCTGGAAAACTTTAGTCATAAACAATTGTGGTATGTTGTGCTTTTAATTACCAACTTACGTTTCATACTAAGTCTGGTTATGGTGACTGGAGTAAGTAGGCATAATATATAGAATAGTCCCCATATATATATGGGTACATGATACAAAATTCAAAAATACTATTAAAAAATAATCTTTAGCCAAAGAAGATTCCCCACACAGAGATCTGATTTGTTTGAGATATAAGAAGCCAGGGGTTGAGTAACACGACCACAGCCACCAAAAAGGAGAAAAGCAAAAAAAAAAAGGAAATCTACCACAAATTTTATTTTTATATAATTGACAATTTAACTTATGTATGAGCTAAGCCTTGTCTTTATATTGTCGGTGGTACTCCTTGTGTAAGGTGATTAAAGTGTGCCCCCCATATACCTAATAAACCTGACCACCATAATACATTTTACTAACTAAAGCTAATAACGTTAGTAGTACTTACCCATTTTCTCCTCACAAAATTTCTGATGCAAAGCATACAGTATGCAAGATGAGGCATATGATGTCATTGATGGCTCAGTGGAGAAGGAATAAGCTGGCCACCAATGTCATCATGCTCCTCTTCTTCCACATTACCTTGCTGAAAAAAAATGACTTTTCTATGATATCTTGGGGAGAATTTTTTTTCTTCAAGCAGATGATTGTAAGGTCATAAGACGCATGGCCAACAAGAGGTGAAAAGGTTGTGTAGTGCTGCATTCTGATGACATTTTTTGTGAAGGGGGAAAAGGTCCACTTTAACTTGGCTAAGCTCATTAGGCCGAAATGTAAGTTTAGGAGTCATCTCACAGTTATGATCCAACTACCAGGACAAATACTAACCCAACACTATCACCAAATGGTAACAGGAGACTTGAACCTTTTTTATGTTATAATATGAATATTAAGATATGATATTGTTTTTTTTTCACAGCTGCAGGACAGTCTGATACAGAGAAGTGAAATACAGACGGACATGGTCACCTTATATCTGAATGAGGTTTGAATGCCTTCTTTTCATCTACCTATTGTGTTGAGATGGCAGCTATATGATGCATCCTCTCTGCAGCATGATTGTGATATACATGTAGCCAGGTGCAGTTTACTTTCTCCACTGCAGGTGGCGCTCTTCTGCAGTAGCGTTGCAATTCGAGAGGAAGTCAAGAGAAACATGGTTCCTCTATGGTTTCCTGGAAAAGCTATCCCATTGGATGCTGCCACTCCATGTGACTCTAGCAGCTATCTCAGGTCAGGCAGAGCCTTTTTAAGGCCCTGGTTCCCAAGTTTGGCACGCATTTTATGAGTTGGTAGAGTAGGGACAGCTACCTCGTCTGGTAGGAACAGAACTAGTGGCAGGGAAAGGTTCCTGACGAGGAGGGAAAATGTAGGGCTCACAACTTCTCTGGACATCTACCTGCTTGGCTACAAGATGGCAAGGCTGCATTCTGCCCCTCACAAATAGGCTCTGTCAGTTCAGCTGAATCCTGCTCTCTACTCACTGTTGGAACCATGACTGTTCCCAATAGGGTTGCCTTCCTATCGGATTATTTGTGAACTGTCTTTTCATTATTTCAACAGAAAAGTTCTTTCATTGCACTGGGCCTGTGTGTGTGTGTGTGTGTGTGTTGCACTGGACCTAGATACAAATGCATCTAATTTGAATCACTTATCTCTCATTGTGCAGTCAGTAGAAACTCGCCTGGCCTCGCCTTAACTGCAAAATAATTGAAAGGTGGCACTGGATCTATCTGATTCAAAGAATGTTATATGAGTCTCTGAATTTACCATCAGGAATGTGCATATACTTGTATACTGTATTCACACACTATATTACTAAGAGTATTGGGACACCTGCCTTTACATGAACATGAACTTTAAAAAAGGAAGTAAACTCCGGGTTTTTTTTTTTCATTTTTTTTCTTCCCTGCAAAGTAAAGGCATAATGTGCTAGTATGCATTGCATACTAGCACATTATGTGCCACTTACCTTCAAACGAAGCCTGCGCCATCCCCACTGCAGGCCACATCCATGTTCGCCTCTCTTCCTTTCGAGGCCGTGGACTCCGGCCAGAGCCGCATGACGTCACTCCCGCGCGTGGGCGCCGCCACCGATCATGGCACTGACTTTTGAAAAAAGATACAACTATGTTGGTGTCCCTTGTTAATTTTGCATGGTATTTTTTTTTTTAAATGTAACTGCCTACTCCCAAACTGTCATTTGAAGTAAAACACATAGCCAAGTATTATTCTCCACAATTTTTTTTATTGTGCATTAAAAAAAAGAAAACACATACAATTAGACATGCTATCTGCCAATAGAACTTAACCAAAAAGTGCATTCTATGCATCCAAAAATATAGAAAATATACCAAATCAAATCATTATTCAACCAAAAAATAAAATAAAAACCTCATGCATGTGTCCTGCTTCTTAATATAGGGGGTCAACAATGCCAAGAGTTGGGGAAAGCAGGGGTCCGTAATCCGGAGATAATTCCGAAAAACATCCGGATTATTCTCCTGGAGCTCCTACAGCAAAGGAATGTTACATAATTGGTCACGATTAATAGAGCAACCAATTTTTGGTCCAAGAAATCCTCCTCCTCCTGTTCCTGGACTGGACTTGGGCAAAGCAATAACTCCAAGGCCAATAATAAATAACACGTTACCTCCTCCGATTCCGCAACGTGGCCGACAATTAGTTGCCGTTTGTATGCAAGAAAAAATCCAGGCACATGCCTTTGGACAAAAGTCCAAGGTTTTGTCTGCACAAAATCCAATCATGTGTACGAGGCTTAGGACTGGGATGCCATTAAAATTCATGTATGAAGCTGAAAGTCCTAAGGTGATCAACACATCTCATGCCAACTGAGGCTGATGGGACTTTTGGTGTGGACTGAGATGTGAATATGCATATCAACACACATTTTATTACAGGATTTTATGTATGCAGAAAAGTAAAGCATAGAGTAAATAAACTAGTTCACAAAGCCAAAGACAGTTTATACGTAAATGGAATCTGGACAACATCACAGGTCACAGATTCTTATGCAAAGATACTTAAAACTTAAAGGCAACGATAATGCTGCAAATGGTTGATCAAAAGGTTTCTCAATACCACTGTTATATCTACACAAAGTTATAAGTTTGCCCAATGGCACATCTGTTTCTAATAAATAGACCCTTTATCAGGTACTTCACATAAGGTGTCTCCTTATAAAGCCAAGGTGGTCCTTGACCAGGCTGTATTGTTTTAACTACATTGATTAGGCAACTACCTGAGCAAAACAACAACATTTTGACATTGAAGACACTTCTCATTTCCATATTTTAGCTCCCAACCGTTTATTTTTAGCACAATCGTTTATTTTTTTACAAAATTTAGTTTAGTTTTGATTAGAGGAAAAAATGAAACACAATTAGAAGTGAAAGAAAATTTCCCCAAAGTTGGGCAAAAATCCTTTAGGGAACACATGTCCACATTTCAAGAATTATAAACGAAAATTCAAAACAAGGAGCCTTGATGAAGTGGAAAATGTAAACACCCTAAAACGTGTTGGCTACTCACCTTTATGGGCACTAAATTTATCTGTGATCAAGAATGATCTGCCTGACTTTTGTCATTGAGGTTCATCTTTCTGACAATAAGAATTATGTGCTTGTTATATTAAAGCAGTATTAAACCCAAAACCAAAAATGTTATATTTTGCAGTTTACCAATTATTAGATGTGGTGGGTGCATCAGTTTTCCTTTTCTTTTTTGTCTTTTACCCTCTGTTTGCACCTGGTGATCTGGTCAGTAACACAGCTTCTGTATTAGTGAGACACAACTCTGGATGAATGAGAACAGGAGGCACAGCAGACAGCACCATTATCAGTTGGGGGGGGGGGGAGAAGGGGTAAATGTATTAGCAGATTCAAATACACTAACTAATGAAGCCAAACTTTAGATAACACTTTATAACCAGTTACTGCAAAGGGCTTTTGTTTTGTTTTTTGTTACTATTGGGAAAATGTTTTTACACTTTATAAATAGTAAATAAAAGCTGAACATTTTAACCAACCCTTCCAGTGTTAAATGGCTTGTCTCATCCATGTAAACTGATACATTCTGCTGGAGAGCTTGAGATTTTTAAAAATAACAAACTTGCTTGCTGAATCACCAGATGAAAACAGAAGAAAGTAAGTGTAAGGGTTTCATTCAAAGTGTAGAACTTTAAGGACACCGCCACTCGCTGTTTCTTCTTTTTAAGGGCTTTGTTTGCCCATTTTTATTAAAAGAGAGTTCAGAAAACATAAACATAGGTTTCCCTCGCAGGGGTTTTTAGCATTCCTTCTCCTTCAACATAAACAACATTCAGCCCTTTTCTGGCTTGTACTTGCAGCACTGCTGCTCTGGCCTTACACTCCAGGCCCTTGTCTGTGTCCTACAGACTGTGCACCGACCAACTTGGTGCACACAGCTAGAAGGCTCTTGCTGCACTGGCTAACCATTGAGCCCTCCTGACTCCTGGGCCAGACTTAATATCTCCCGGGGTGGAGATCAGAACCATGGTCAGGTGTCTACAAATAGCCCAGCACACACCTGACCAGCCAGTGTGCTGGTGATTCCCAAAGTCAGGACCCAGGACTGGGGATTTCATCCCACCCGGATCTCTCAGAAATCCCCGGGTTCCAGGTCCCAAAGTGGACTTTTCTAAGAAATGAGGAAACTGAAAAGCCAGTTTCCTCTCAAATACACAAATCCCCTGGAGCCCCTCAACCTGCCGGGTTGAGAATCCTGCGGCATTACCCTGGTGGGGTACCAGACTGCCACAGTAAGCATAAAACAGAAAATGAATTCAGAAATCACTTCTAAGAATTGGTAAGCTGCAATATAATACATGTTTGCTTTTGGGTTTAATATTGCTTTAATTTTAAATTCAACAATTAAAACTGACACCATTTCCAAAACCCTACTCAAAAGCAAAAAATGGCAAGAGATATACGCTTTAAATACAACATAAAATCACTCTTTACTGTATTCATTAACTTGTTTATTAATAAGTCTTCACCCTTTAGTACATCTTTCACACATTTGTATCATCTTTCACACCTGATATTTCCTTCGTATTTTTTTTATCTGCCATTTTGTCTTGTTCTTCGCTGTTATCAAGCACTGTAATGTTATTTTGCTTACAGATGGGACATGATCCTGTAAACCTTTCCTTTATGGTGGAGCAGGACATTGAAGTCAAGAACCGGAAACCAGCCATAGTAAAAGTCTATGACTATTATGAGACAGGTAATGGCATTCTCAAGTTTGGTTACCATTATCATTCACATGACAGCTTTTAAAAAAAAAATAATGAGCCATTAAGTTAAACCAGGAAGACCTTTTCCTACATCTCTATTGCCGCATACACACGGTCGGAATTTCCGACAACAAATATTTGATGTGAGCTTGTTGTCGGAAATTCCGACCATGTGTAGGCTCCATCAGAAATTTGCAGTCGGAATTTCCGACAAACAAAATTTGAGATCTGGTTCTCAAATTTTCCGACAACAAAATCTGTCGTCGTAAATTCCGATCATGTGTACACAATTTCGACGCACAAAATTCCACGTGTGCTTGAAATCAAGCAGAAGAGCCGCACTGGCTATTGAACTTAATTTTTCTCGGCTCGCCGTACGTGTTGCACGTCACCACGTTCTTGACGTTCGGCAATTCCGACAACATTTGTGTGACTGTGTGTATGCAAGACAAGTTTGAGCCAATATCCGTCGGAAATAAATCCAGGATTTTGTTGTCGGAATGTCAATCGTGTGTACGTGCATAAGAGTTTGTTTTTGACTGGAGGGTGATGGAATAATGATATGGTATGAAATCACCCCTTCTGTATATCACACCTTCATTACTGATTGGAGAGTCTGTCTTATATATCATGTGTATGACTTTGATGGCATTTTATGGCATTTTAAATGTTCTTACCTTCCAGATGAACATGCAGTGACAGAATACAACCATCCCTGCAACACAGGTAAGGATGTCAAACTTGTGTATTTTAAAGTAGATGGGTAAATTTTTTCAAAGACGATTCATTATTATTATTACACAGGATTTATACAAGCCTGGCAAAAAGTATGCAATCCCGACTCATGGAAAATGTTCATTCAATTGTTTAATTGCGTAGGAAAAAAAAACTAATCGCAGACATGCCTCAAAACTATTTTCATTTAACATTCCAACCTTCTGGCTTAAAGAAACTGTATAAAAAAGAAAGAAAACTGTAGTAAATTGCAATTGTTTTTGCATACCAAGCATGAGAAAAAAAATGGAATCATTCAATTCTGAGGAAAATATTATGGAATCACCATGTACTTTGCAGTTCTAAAACAAACATCTGCATCAGATTACATTCTGAAATTAATATCACTTTCATCCAGTCATCCACAGTCCATGATTGCTTTTCTTTAGCCCACTGTAACCTTGTTTTTTTCTGTTTAGGTGTTAATGATGGTTTTCATTTCGCTTTTCTGTATGATGTCTTATAGTTCGGTCACAGACATTGACTCCGGTTTCTGACTATTTGTTCCTCTTTTTTTTGTTGTGCATTTTCTCTTTTCAAGGCATATTGCTTGAAGGTTTCTATCTTGCCGCTTTGATGTCTTTCTTGGTCTTCCAGTACGCTTCCCTTTAACAACCTTCCCATTTGATTTGTATTAACGAAAACCATCATTAACACCTAAACAAAAAAAAAACAAGGTTGGCACCAAACAAAAGTTCCAACATCATCACCCTGCCCAATGCAGATTGGTAATTCATCGCTGAATATAACTTTCATCCAGTCATTCACAGTCCATGATCCTTTTCTTTAGCCCACGGTAACCTTGTTTTTTTCTGTTTTCTGTTGTTGTTGGACCGACAGTTTAAGCAGCGCTTTACAACATAAGGGCAGACAGTACAATTACAATACAATGAGAGATGACGTGACCCCTTATCTAGTCTGCTAACCCATATCTATAGTGAATACAGTCAAAGAAATTAGGCCTTTAAAGAAAAGAATACAGTCCCTATAGTCAAACATGTTGGAAGTTCACTGATGTATTGGGGTTGCCTTGCTGCTTCAGGCCATGTATGTCTTAACCGTGTGCATGACATTATAAAATCTGAAGACTACCAAAGAATTCTGGGGTGCAATGTAGGGTCCAGTGTCAGAAAGTTTGGTCTCCGTCAGAGGTCATGGGTCTTACGGCAGGACAATGACCCAAAGCACACGTCAAAAAGCACCCAGAAAAGACAAAGCGCTGGAGTGTACTGAACTCGCCAGCAATGAGTCCAGATCTAAATCCCATAAAGCACCTGTGGAGAGATCTCAAAACAACAGTTGGGAAAAGGAACCCTTCCAATCTGAGAGACCTGGAGCAGTTGGCAAAAGAAGAGTGGTCCAAAATTCCAGTAGAGGTGTAAGAAGCTCATTAATGGTTACATGAAGCAATTGATTTCAGTTATTTTTTTCCAAGGGGTGTTCTGCTAAATAGGGATGAGCCGAACACCCCTCGGTTCGCACCAGAACATACTGAACAGGCAAAAAAATTCAGAAGAACACACAGACACCGTTAAAGTCTATGGGACAGGAACATGAAAAATCAAAAGTGCTCATTTTAAAGGCCTATATACAAGTTATTGTCATAAAAAGTGTTTGGGGACCCGAGTCCTGCCCCAAGGGAAATGTATCAATGCAATTTATTTTTTAAAAAACGGCCGTTTTTTCGGGAGCAGTGATTTTTTTAATGCTTAAAGTGAAACAATAAAAATAAAATATTCCTTTAAATATCGTGTCTGGGGGGTGTCTATAGTATTCCTGTAAAGTGGCGCATTTTTCCTGTGTTTAGAACAGTACCACAGCAAAATGACATTTCTAAAAGGAAAAATTGTCATTTAAAACTGATCGCTGCTGTAATGAATTGTTGGATCTCGACAATATAGATAAAACTCATTGAAAAAAAGGGCATGGGTTCCCCCCCAGTCCATTACCCCTTTGGGTCTGATATGAATATTAAGGGGAATCCCGAACCAAAATTTAAAAAATAAATGCGTGGGGATCCCCCTAAAATCCATACCAGGCCCTTCAGGTCTGATATGGAAATTAAGCGGAACCCTGCACCAAATTAAAAAAAAATGGCGTAGGGGCCCCCCCAAAATCCATATCAGACCCTTATCTGAGCACGCAACCTGGCAGGCTGCAGGAAAAGAGGGGGGGACAAAAGAGCGCACCCTCTTCTGAACCGTACCCGGTGGATGCGGGCAGGGGGCTTATCAGAATCTGGAAGCCACCTTTAACAAGGGGACCCCTGGGGTGGGACCCATGCCCTTTTTTCAATGAGTTTTATCTATATTGCCGAGACCTGACAATTCATTACAGCTGCGATCAGTTTTTTCCTTTAGAAATGTAATTTTGCTGCAGTACTGTTCTAAATACGGGAAAAATGCGCCACTTTACAGGAATACTATAGACACCCCCAGGCAGGATATTTAAAGGAATATTTAATTTTTATTGTTTCACTTTAAGCATTAAAAAAAATCACTGCTCCCGAAAAAACGTCAGTTTAAAAAAAAAAAAAATTGCATTGATACATGTCCCCTGGGGCAGGACCCGGGTCCCCAAACACTTTTTATGAGAATAACTTGCATACAAGCCTTTATAATTAGCACTTTTGATTTTTCATGTTAGTGTCCCATAGACTTGTTCCGGCGGCTTTCGAATTTGCTCCAAACACTGCATATTGTTCGGTGTTCGCAGAACATCCGAATAACCAAAGTTCGTCCCAAACCGTTCACCCATCTCTACTACCAAATATTAAATTGAGGGTGCCAATAGTTTTGTCCAGTCCATTTTTGGAGGCTTTTTGTTTCTCTACTTTTTTGTGTCATACCAATACAAACAAAATAAATAAACACAAGAACGCCTAAACATTTGTAATTGCAACCATTTTCTGGGCAAAGTGTTGCATTATCTGACAGAATTCCAGGGGTGCCAACATTTTTGACCATGACTGCATATGGGGCAAGAACAGAGCCAGATCATCCACAAAGCAACCTAGGCAGGAGCCTGAGGCCTGTTGTATAGATGCAGAGGGGCCCCGTTACAACTTTCATGCTTCTACAGTTGACCAGAAGACAAGCCTGATCTGTCACCCCATACATCTGTCTACCACTTTAGAAGAGAAGATGCACTTGTTAGTGTCTGATAGGGAGGGGCCATGACACTACAGACAATGCGAATGGGGCACCTTCACTGTGCCTGCTGTAATCCTTATCAAAGTCAATCTAAAGGATTATCTGGGGGGGCTAAACTGCCACCTAGCTTAGGACCCCGTTCTGCCTTAAACTATCTCTGGGCAAGCAAGTCATCAGCCACTAAAACTAAACATTAGCTGTTTCTACCTCCACAACTCCGTCCAACCCCCACCCCCATTGGACCATCATTTTTTACAGTCTTTATACAAACTTTTTCAAGGTGTCTTTAGTCCAGCTATGTGACAGTGGATAGGTCCTGAAAATGGCACAGAGCATTCTTCTGCATGGCGTGATCTGCACCTGGGAGGCAGGTTCTTGACACCTGGCCTCCATCAGTGTCATTCAACCCTGAAGAGGACTGGTGGTTCAGGGTTCATTCAAAAAAAATACTAGAGTTGGGCTTTAGGTTGAGATGTAAAATAAGCCCATTCAGGTATGGCAGTTCATCATTTTATCTGTTATCCAACAAATATAGGTATAAGGACAAACTGCTATGTCCAAGCAAGCTTATTTTATTTTATTGCCTAGACTCATCTGCAAAAAAAACCCTTTTCCCCATACATCTGTCTCTTTGTCTGTGCATCTACATTTCCTTCTTTCTCATTGGCTTGATTAACTTTTATACTTTGACGTCCACAGTGCTTGTGTGTATATACAGTGTACAGTAAATAGACTTTTGTTCAGTTATTTCTATGAAACCATGCCTGAAGAATTTGTTAAGCTTGAATCTCAAAAAATATTCCGTTAGCCACACAAAAGGTATTGCCAATGTTTTAACTTCCGTATGACTATCTAACACATTTTTGCCATTTCTTGTCATATAATATTATAACTCACTTATAAACGTACCTGTAATTTTTCTATACTTTTGTTATATTTTGTAGGGGCCTCTGGCAATTCAAGATGAAGACAAAGTCACTAATGTATTAAATGATGAAAAAACTGCGCTTTAGGGCCTGGCTATAGGGTCAGAAACCACAGGTTGCTGCCTCCCTTTCCACAAAGTCCCTATAAGGTTCTTTGCACAGTGTATAAAGGTAAAGAGTTAGGGTATATTGGCGCTACCTATAAGCATAATATACTGGGATAGCCTAAAAGTATATCCCCCCTTACTTATAGTGATAACTCTATAAGGTGTATAGGTTATCTAAATTCCCCTTATAGTATAAATGATACCCCAGCAAACAATTATATGCCTACTAATCATAAATTATGGTAAATATGTAACACACGTCAAGTGTCGCACACCATAGAAGGTCCTACAGCTTCTAGAGAAAAGGCCAGAGGCTATATTCCATTATGTGCATTTACTAAAAACCATATACCAATGCGGTGATGTGCATATAGGTTATATATACTAAATTAATACCATATGCGTTTTAGACATAACTTGAAATCGCATACAAACAGAGCAGCTAGTAAAAACACAGAACATCCAGCAGTTAGATCTCCAATATATATTATGACAGTCCATATACTGATGTTACTATGACAATATTCAGATTCCTAATGGTGACTTTGGTGATGAATCAATTTGTCAGGTGACTCTCGTGCTCCCCCTATTGGTTGCCTACTCACCAGCTTCCAGAACCCCACCAGGGGTATAACGCCTGTGGTGTAGTATGCTGGGTCACTTCACTTGCTGCTTCATCTGGTAGATATTGCTGTAATCAGCTCCCCAGACCCCACGCCGGGGAAATGCTCCTATGTTGGAAAATGGGCCGTCTAGCTGTTGTATATTGTGCTGGGTGACTCCTATATTTTTCAATCCATAGAGGCGTTGCTTCCCCTCATATATTCAAAAAGAAAGAGCTTCCATAGCGTAATAAAGTATGACCACTTTATTTAAAAAACATATATGCCCACAAAACAAGGATACTGGGCTAAAAATAGTAAATTCAAACAAACAAGGCTAGACCACAGAAAGTGATTTACAATAAAAAATTAAAAGTAAATAAAAAGTAAAAAAGGAAAGATCCAGGTTCTATTGTGTATCTCTGTCCAGATAAAATAGGACAGCAGTAGACCTGAGCAATGTAATATTTAAAAAGTCCCTCCAAACAAGCATAAACAGCGAGGTGGGGGTATATATCCACCAGCCACTACACAGCGTCCTCCTCTCTCGTATGCCCTGGAGCTGACTGACAGAGCGTGATGCCGTTGTGCGCGCTTCGTCACATGACGTCCTCAGCAGCGGTATCACACTCATGCTTCTAATGGGTTTTATAAGGAGAGAGCGTTCATACACAGCCCGCACTTCAGATTACAGGACTATGGAGATAAATATATCCACTCTGAAGTTAATATATGTATAATCCAAATTAATCTCCTATTTATTATGTGTTAGAAACTTATATACAATATATATATCTAGATTATTATATGTACGGATCATGAAGGCGCTCTCCATTAAACCAGAGAAAGTTCATTCACATCAATTATAATATCCAAAACTCCCCCTGCTGGTTCAAAAAGGAACAGCAATCAAATTAATTCAGTATACCACTAATACAAGAAAAATTCCTGAGTAATATCTCATATAAAATTAATACATCGTGCTTAAATATAGACATAAAGGTGCAGTTATGTTCCCAACATGTATATTATATATATATATTTATATGCTAACCCCCACTTTTCTATCATGAAGAATTATATATTATAAACTAATAAAATTGTGTTTTATATCAGGAGGTCTGACCTCTCACAGAATGGGAAATATAGTGATAGTCTAAACTCCATATAAAAAATATATCATAATAAATCTAGACAGATGATTATATGTAAAATTAATAGTTATTAGTGTCGCGTGCTAATATCACCCATGTGCTAGTGATTAAGTATATCAGTGAGTATCATCATACAAATTATGACACCATACCATGCATGATCTGTTTAGGAATCCTGCATAGTAGGAGTTAAATCCTGATATTGTAAATATTTAATATATACTCTAAGAATGTGGGTGCCTTATTCAAACTAAACCACCCATAGTATATAGGCATGTACATAACCCTAAGTACATGTGAATAGTGTGCCCCTATGGGTAGTGTTAGAGAACAAATCCCAAAATTAGTAATTAATATGTGTATAAGTAGTGCCTATATAAGTAACGTAAAAACCTATTTAAAATTGTGTCTATGTAAATTAGTAATTATAATAATTATATAGGGAACTTGTTATAATTCCTACATGTCAGCTAAGGTGGAGATTAACTGTACCCCACGTCCACGTATGGTGAAAGTATGAGTGTATCAGGATTCGGCTATAAAACAGTTCAAATCTATATCCTGATACACTCATACTTTCACCATACGTGGACGTGGGGTACAGTTAATCTCCACCTTAGCTGACATGTAGGAATTATAACAAGTTCCCTATATGCCTGGCTCTCTCTCTTTCATGAGCTAACCTAGCCCATACATAGACACAATTTTAAATAGGTTTTTACGTTACTTATATAGGCACTACTTATACACATATTAATTACTAATTTTGGGATTTGTTCTCTAACACTACCCATAGGGGCACACTATTCACATGTACTTAGGGTTATGTACATGCCTATATACTATGGGTGGTTTAGTTTGAATAAGGCACCCACATTCTTAGAGTATATATTAAATATTTACAATATCAGGATTTAACTCCTACTATGCAGGATTCCTAAACAGATCATGCATGGTATGGTGTCATAATTTGTATGATGATACTCACTGATATACTTAATCACTAGCACATGGGTGATATTAGCACGCGACACTAATAACTATTAATTTTACATATAATCATCTGTCTAGATTTATTATGATATATTTTTTATATGGAGTTTAGACTATCACTATATTTCCCATTCTGTGAGAGGTCAGACCTCCTGATATAAAACACAATTTTATTAGTTTATAATATATAATTCTTCATGATAGAAAAGTGGGGGTTAGCATATAAATATATATATAATATACATGTTGGGAACATAACTGCACCTTTATGTCTATATTTAAGCACGATGTATTAATTTTATATGAGATATTACTCAGGAATTTTTCTTGTATTAGTGGTATACTGAATTAATTTGATTGCTGTTCCTTTTTGAACCAGCAGGGGGAGTTTTGGATATTATAATTGATGTGAATGAACTTTCTCTGGTTTAATGGAGAGCGCCTTCATGATCCGTACATATAATAATCTAGATATATATATTGTATATAAGTTTCTAACACATAATAAATAGGAAATTAATTTGGATTATACATATATTAACTTCAGAGTGGATATATTTATCTCCATAGTCCTGTAATCTGAAGTGCGGGCTGTGTATGAACGCTCTCTCCTTATAAAACCCATTAGAAGCATGAGTGTGATACCGTTGCTGAGGACGTCATGTGATGAAGTGCGCACAACGGCATCACGCTCTGTCAGTCAGCTCCAGGGCATACGAGAGAGGAGGACGCTGTGTAGCGGCTGGTGGATATATACCCCCACCTCGCTGTTTATGCTTGTTTGGAGGGACTTTTTAAATATTACATTGCTCAGGTCTACTGCTGTCCTATTCCATCTGGACAGAGATACACAATAGAACCTGGATCTTTCCTTTTTTACTTTTTATTTACTTTTAATTTTTTATTGTAAATCACTTTCTGTGGTCTAGCCTTGTTTGTTTGAATTTACTATTTTTAGCCCAGTATCCTTGTTTTGTGGGCATATATGTTTTTTAAATAAAGTGGTCATACTTTATTACGCTATGGAAGCTCTTTCTTTTTGAATATATGAGGGGAAGCAACGCCTCTATGGATTGAAAAATATAGGAGTCACCCAGCACAATATACAACAGCTAGACGGCCCATTTTCCAACATAGGAGCATTTCCCCGGCGTGGGGTCTGGGGAGCTGATTACAGCAATATCTACCAGATGAAGCAGCAAGTGAAGTGACCCAGCATACTACACCACAGGCGTTATACCCCTGGTGGGGTTCTGGAAGCTGGTGAGTAGGCAACCAATAGGGGGAGCACGAGAGTCACCTGACAAATTGATTCATCACCAAAGTCACCATTGGGAATCTGAATATTGCCATAGTAACATCAGTATATGGACTGTCATAATATATATTGGAGATCTAACTGCTGGATGTTCTGTGTTTTTACTAGCTGCTCTGTTTGTATGCGATTTCAAGTTATGTCTAAAACGCATATGGTATTAATTTAGTATATATAACCTATATGCACATCACCGCATTGGTATATGGTTTTTAGTAAATGCACATAATGGAATATAGCCTCTGGCCTTTTCTCTAGAAGCTGTAGGACCTTCTATGGTGTGCGACACTTGACGTGTGTTACATATTTACCATAATTTATGATTAGTAGGCATATAATTATTTGCTAGGGTATCATTTATACTATAAGGGGAATTTAGATAACCTATACACCTTATAGAGTTATCACTATAAGTAAGGGGGGATATACTTTTAGGCTATCCCAGTATATTATGCTTATAGGTAGCGCCAATATACCCTAACTCTTTACCTTTAAAGTCACTAATGTCACTAAATGAACAAGAATTTATAAAATATATCTCTATTTCCATAACTGAGCCTTATGGCATCCATAAACCATGTGACAGAAAACAACCAATCAGTGGGAAGCCCTGCATTTAGTACTTGGGAGCTATGATGCTGCCTTTCTCTGTGATAATGGTTTTAAACTGAAATGATGTTGTATGTACATTAACATTTTGAGTAATTAAAGCACATTTTACCTGTCAGTATTTTTCCTGTGACTGGAGAATGTTACATGTTACATGCCCTCAACATATGGGGCTTACCTTTCCAGAGAGGTTTGAATTGCCAGCAAACATTCCATTGCCGGTTTCTTTAAAAAAATAAAAATAGGGCTCAATCCCCTTTAAAGGCCCAAAATACACAGAAGACCCTTAAAGGTCAGAAAAATTGAATTTTCAAATGTCAGTATTTAAAAAAAAAAAAAAGGAATCACTGCTCCTGACCAAACAGAATTAAAGAAAAAAAAAAGAAAAAACATTTTTTGCATTGGTACATATTTCCCAGGACAATGACATTTTTGACAATTCCTTAAAGCTTTTGCTAATCTAAAAAAATAAATAAAAATAAATCCTGTCCCTTTAAAGCATGTTATACAGCATGGTGCTTGTGCTGTGTCATTTGGCCCCCCGTAACACCTGAAATACTGGCTGATCCTGCCTGGTTCTGCCCTCCCCTTTGTAAACTGACCACGGTATATCATGGCTCCTGAGCCCTGACACCGTGGTCAGTTTACGTGCCTCCATCATCCACAGCTCTCCTCTTCTGTGCTCTCCTCCGTCCACTCCTCCTCCTCTCCCTGCCTGTCAGCTCCATGTCCATGCCCGCCCCCCCTCCCCTCCTGCTGCTCAAATTACTGTTCCATTTTTACACTATCCTCTCTGTTTATTAATGTAATCTGCTCCTGTGTCTGTGCCTTATAAAAAAATGCAGCTATATACCTGATTTTAAAGCACCGATCGGCGTTCACATGACCCACTGTCTCTCTCCTCCTCCCCTCCTGACTGACTGATCCTCGGCCCCGCCTGCTGCGGCTGTCAGGCCGAGTGAGGAGAGAGGCGGCGGGTCATGTGAGCGCCGATTGGCACTCTAAAATCAGGTATATAGCTGCATTTTTTTATAAGAAACAGAGAGTATAGCGTAATTTTTACTTAGTGGGTTAACAACCACTTTAACCATTAGCCCAGAAAATGGGCATTTTTAATTTGACAAATTTAGCTTCAATTTATTTCCATGTTGAGTGTCAGCATCTGAACTTCACTGAAGTTGGCCTTACCTGGCTCAAACTGAACCCAAAGCAATTCAGTTCACTCCAGCAGGGTAACAATCTGGTTGTTTTGTTGGCAGAATCATTTGAACATCTGTAGAAAAGTGAGGTTGTGAGGTTGAAGGCTAAAGCTGTCCATACATTATACAATTTTCTTTGGATTTGGATTCCTTTAAATTTACCTTCAACTATGTAGTGCAAGGGCCTGATTGATTGCATACAAATTGAAAGTGTTTAAGCTTGACCTAATATTATTATGGATTTGGTAAATCTAAAGGAAAATTGTACAAGAAAATTGTATAATGTATGGCCAACCTTAGTCCACCTTTAGAACCATGTTACACCCATATTTAATGTCTAAAATGTAACACTGTGCCAAGCAGACCCCCCCAACACTAAAATGGATCCCCCTCCAAAAGCACGCAGGTTCTTCTCCCCTACAGGAGCTGACAGATTTGAAATCAGTCCTTTCTGCCACTGCAGCAGACAGATTTGTAGTCCTCAACAGATCAAGCGCAGTGATCACTCGTTGTCCAACAAAATTTCCTCTGGCTCTTTGTCTGAAAGTCTGCACCTCGATAGAGACAGAGCAGGAGGAAGAGTCTGCAGGAGCCTGGCATGGCACCTGTGATACACTGATCGTGGTTGCAATACTTTGCAAGCTCATTTGCAAAAAAAAAATAATAATAATAATAATTTCACATTTTATGGGTATTTCTTTTTTTTTTTTTTTGCAAAAGGTGGACCTTGCCTTTAAGTTAGTAATGGCCAGATTGGGTGTCTGAGGAGTAATGGGTTTGTGGAAAGGGCTCTCTGGTGAATACAGTTGGTGTTTCTAGGATCAGGGGGCTTTGGATTAAGGTATGGATATATGGTTGGGAGTATGATGTACGCCAGTGTTTCTCAACTCCAGTCCTCTAGGCGCCCCAACAGGTCATGTTTTCAGGATTTCCCTCAGATGAAACAGCTGTGGTAATTATTAAGGCAGTGAAACTGATCAAATCACCTGTGTAAAATAATGGAGAGCCTGAAAACATGACCTGTTGGGGCAGTTGCAGCTTTGGCTGCTATGGGTAATAAAATGAAGATTTGAATTGGTATAAGTTAACTGAGGACAGGGGTGGCCCATCCATTAAGGGCGCACAAGCACCGCCCCCCCATCCATGCATCTGGCCCTTTTCAGGACGCCGGAAGCATGAATTCCAATGTAGGGGGGGTGTTTTTTTTGAAGCACTAATTAGAGCCAGAGGCTGTACTAGGCTTCAAAATAGGGTGGCTCATGGGGCAGAGAATGTGCTTGGAGCCAACCCAGGTGTGTGAGAATAGCGGATGAATATCTCACACTGAATCTCCTCTCCGCCAATCAGGAAGTGGAAGCTGGAAAGCATTCTGATTGGCCACCGAGGAGGAGGGAAGAGACGGAAGCTGCCAAACAGGGAAAGGAGAAGCTGCTCGTTATGCCTGCCGCCGTAATGCCCGCGGAGGAAAGCAGGGGAAGCCGCCATGATTGCGTGCCATGGATACTGTAAGTGCACTGACCGACCAACCAACCCGACCAGGGGGCAGCTGCGGGTGCACTGTTTCCCGCCCCCCCAAATAAAATTACCTCTAGCTGCCAGTGACTGAGGATGATATGTCCAACCAAATTTGGAGTAAGGGTGCAACAAAATATAGCTTAAATAATGGAGGGCGGGGCCACCCGGTGACCCCACCCCCTCTGACGCACGGGGACTTGACGGGGACTTCCCTATGGGTTTCCCCGTGAGGTCAGAGGGGGCAGGGTCACCCAGTTACATAACGGGTGACCCTGCCCCCCTCTGACGTCACGGGGAAAGCCATTGGGAAGTCCCCTCAAATCCCTGTGCATCAGAGGGGGGCGGGGTCACCGGGTGGCCCGCCCTCCGTTATTTAAGAAGTGTCAGAAGACGAGAAGCGTCACACAGTGGGAGCCTCCCATGGATGCGGAGCGGCTAGAGAACAAAGTGGGGAAGAAGACGCCGCAGAGGAAGATGCCGGACGAGAACACCGGGGCAAGAAGCAGAGGATCGGAGGAAGAACCAGACCGGCCCAGACTGGTGGTTGCGGCTTACGCAGATGATATTCTGCTATTTCTTTCTGACCCCATAACCACTATACCAAACTTGCTAAAAGACTTTACCCTTTTCAAAAAAATCTCCAACCTCCAAATTAACTTCTCAAAGTCCAAGGCACTGAACATATCCCTCCCTACACCCGTTGTAGCGCAATGCCAATCCAATTTCCCCTTTAGTTGGTAAAGACATGCCATTACCTACCTGGGTATAAAAATCCCTGCAAACCTGACCAAGTTATACTCTAGAAACTTCCCACCTATACTCCAATCCATACAGGTAGACCTCTGCAAATGGACCCTAGGCACTTTCTTTTGGTTTGGGAGAGCTGCCATTATTAAAATGAACATCCTACCTAGACTACTATACTTATTTCAAACCTTGCCAATCAAAATCCCCGATTCGTTCTTCACTTCTTACAAAAAGCTGTGCAGAAACTTCAGGTGGTCTGCCAGCACCCCAAGAATAAATTGGGATAGATTGGTCCTTCCTAAGATGAAGGGGGGCATCGGACTCCCAGACATACAAAAATATCAATGGGCTTGCCAACTAACCAGAATTGTAGACTGGCACATACACGCTGAGACCAAAGACTGGATCACCTTGGAGGACACTTTCTCAAAGGTGCTGATTACACATATGCCCTGGATAGAACAAAAATCAATTGCTTCAGAACAAGTGAGGCCTACCTTACTGACATTTCGGACGGTGGGCAAGAAACTCACCCTGATCCTGACCCTGACCCCTGGGCCTCTGATCCCGCTAGACCAAAACTCAGAATTTCCTCCCGGCCTTATGGCCCACAACCCAATCATCCCAGGCTGTGATTCCTTACTTAGAGCAGAGCAACTTTTTCTTGATGGCCAGCTGATATCGTTTCAGAACATTGCCCCACGATTCCTAATCGTACCATTCCATTTTTCCACTACCTACAAATCAGGCACTTTCTTAATAGGATAAAACCCCTCTCTAAATGGTATAGAGACTACACTCCCTTTGAAGCACTGTGTACCAGTTCAGTGCCACTAAGACACTTGATTTCAGTGGTATACTCGCTCCTATTCAGTGATTGCAATCCCAAGACGAACAAAATCAGCCAGCAATGGGAAGGGGAGGTTTCCCTGGACTTACCTAAGGAAGAGTGGGAGAGATTGTATGACCACATCCATAAGGGATCGATTAACGTTTCGTCTCAAAAAAATGGGTATAAAATATACTCTAGATGGTATAGGATGCCTGAAAAGATTCACAAGTACCACCCACAGGTCTCCCCGCAATGCTGGAGATGCGATACAGCAATAGGGTCCTTGGCACATATCTGGTGGGACTGCACAATCTTACAACCCTTTTGGCAAGAAGTCCACTGCCTGATAGCCAGAATAATGACTTACACCCCAGACTTCACCCCAGCCCAGTATCTGCTCCACCACACGTCCATACCCTACTCAGCCTACAAAAAATCACTTACACTCCACCTTATCAATGCGGCCAAACAATGTTTACCATTACACTGGAAAAGCCCCAATCCCCCCACTATTGCTGATTGGTTTCATTGCATAGACAGAATAGCGGAAATGGAGAACTTAATTTACCAAGCAAAAGAGACACCAACCAAATATCAAACAACTTGGGCATGTTGGATCCACTTTAGAGAATCCACAGAATTTCAAACCTTATACCAAAGTACATGTACACCGGACCCCTGAAACTACCACAACATATTCTACATACCTGTTCCTATCATATGCAAGCAGTTACCCCAACCCCCTGCCTCCCCCTCCCTCACCCCCCTTCCCTCACACCTATCAATCACATTTTTATTTTCTCCGTTACCACGGACCATAGGGACAACAAACATCGACTTCACATGATCCGTCCCAGTGCCCCCACCCATTCACAGTAAGCTCCCTATAGGGGTGTTGGGTCCAAGGGTGGCACTGAGGTTCTCTCATTTTGCCTCAAATAAACTCTGTCAACTCTGTCAACTCTGTCAACTCTGAAACCATTTATGCGCACTCAGCAGTAATACATATTTTGATTAGATTTAAGTGTTAAGTCATTTACATATTGAAAAGTACTTCTTTCTAGTTTGCAACCTATATTCATTATACTGATATATGTCTTCTATAAGACCTTTTGGACTGTTTTGATTTTCTTTGCACGGATTGTTAACTTGTTAACTTGATAATGTTAATAAAAACATTGAAACAAAAAAAAAAGATGTTTTTACTGCTTCTGGTTAGCGTGACACAATAGTTTTACCAGACTAAAAGTGGAAGAGGATCTGCAACTAGAACATGAACAGAAATACATATTAAGAAAAAATAATATTAACAAGTATCAAACTATCAAAGCAGCAACCCTTCTGTGAGATATAAACAGTCCCAAACGTAGTAAACATTTACACAGTTGCGCTCTTTAATGAATAGACCATCAGTGACAAAAGTCCAAGAACATGTAGAAGTGTGGAAAACTTCTTAATCCTCATCTCCAACCGCCACCTGGAATGTGTGACCTCTTGAAACACCACCACCAACTCAAATAAAAGTGCTCGCTTACCAGCTCACACAGACCCCCTATTATGAGGGTCATTGACACAAATTCCCCAGCCGGCAATTCAGCAGCAACCTGTCCTTCCGGGACTCGCAGACCGCGATGATGTCAGCACGTCGCTCCGTCCTACGCCTTTCGTCATACAATGGACATCGCCCCAGATGATGAGTTGTTGCTGAATTGCCGGCCAGCAAATTTGTTTTAAAAGGCAAATTTTACTTCTACTAATGTAAGTGCAATCTGAAAGCCTTGGAAATAAAGGTTTTAAGGATTTTACACTATTTGGGGTCTTCTGTATTTTGGGCTCATGGTACCACTTTTTGGATGCCCGGTCAGATCTTACTAGGGATCCCTCTGATGATATCAAGGGCCCAAGCTAGGTATATATCCACAAGTGTCACTGACCTTCCATAATAGGAGGTCTGTGTGAGCTAGACATGTGCAATTCGCTTTGTTTCTGAATTTGTTTTTTGTCAAAATTCGGCATATTCGTTAATTCAGAAACATCTGAATTAACTGATAAAACCATTTAACAAATTTTCGGAGGGAGGAGCCGAGCCCGTGACGTCACACATCCACCGTGAGTGGATGGAAGTGGTGAGCGAGCGGATGCAATAGAGATTTTATGTATATGCAAATTGTAAGAATTACTCTTGTAAGTGTTCCTTTATTGGGGCTATTTTAATAAACATGTATAGAGAGAGCACTATGTAGTCTGTATTTGTGATTAAATGTGACAAGGAGTTGAGAGATGTGTAGCTGAATGAAATCCTGGGAGTGGGGCTATTTTAATAAACATGTATACAGAGAGCACTATGTAGTCTGTATTTGTGATTAATGTGACAAGGAGTTGAGAGATGTGTAGCTGAACGAAATCCTGGGAGTGGAGGAAGGAGATTGTTGCAGGGTTTAACACAGGAAGGATCATTTTCTATATCCATTGGAGTCATTCTTGAGGTTGCAGAGTTGAGAGAGCTGATGCTGAGCAGGTGCCCGGGCGTGGAGGACAGAGATCATTGCAAAACGAAAGAGAAATCATTATCTGAGTTCATTGAACTCATCTTTGAGGTGAGAAGGTATTACAACTAGTGACGGTGTGCACAATTTGCCGTTGGAAGACGGAGGAACACAGCGGTGAATTTTAAAATCTAAAAAAACATTTGGATAATTTCTATTATAATTAAATTGTTATGTTTATTAACCATAATTATTTATTAACCATTTTTATTATTATTATTATTAATAAAATAACTATAAAATAGCTATAAACTAATAAATTATAGGTATTGGAATTTTCTTTCAAATTTGTCTGTCTGTTAGTCAATGTAACAAATACAAATTTATCCAAATTTATGAATTTTCAAAATAACGAATACTGCATTTATACAAATGGAACATACTGAATTGAAATTTTTCAGAATTTACAAATTTATTTGAAATAACAAATTTCAATCATAACTAATGATCTGGAAAAAAAAAACAACAAAAAAACTAATAAAACGAAAACAAAACAAAAAAAAATCAGCCGTGCACATGTCTAGTGTTAGCTGGTTAGCGAGAAAGAAATATTTATCAAGAGTTCTGAACTTCCCCTATTCAGCTATCATTTTTTTCCTCTGTTTCAGTCGCAGAGTTCCCCTCACTTCCTGTCCTGTCCGGTAAGAGGTTGTCAGGATAGGAAGCATGGCTAAATCTCCCTGACAGAGCTCTGGATAGCAGTAAAAAACACTAACATGGGTTTTAAGCCTTCCCAACTGTATTAAAAAAGAAAACTTTTGAAATACACATTAACCACTTCAGCCCCGGACCATTATGCTGCATAAGGACCAGAGGACTTTTTCCAATTTGGCACTGCGTCGCTTTAACTGATAATTGCGCGGTCATGCAATGCTGTACCCAAACGAAATTTGCGTCCTTTTCTTCCCACAAATAGAGCTTTCTTTTGATGGTATTTGATCACCTCTTCCATTTTTATTTTTTGTGCTATAAATGGAAAAAGACCGAAAATTTTGACAAATGATATTTTCTACTTTTTGTTATAAAAAAAATCCAATAAACTCAATTTTAGTCATACATTTAGGCCAAAATGTATTCGACCACATGTCTTTGGTAAAAAAAATGTCAATAAGCGTATATTTATTGGTTTGCGCAAAAGTTATAGCGTCTACAAGCTAGGGTACATTTTCTGGAATTTACACAGCTTTTAGTTTATGACTGCCTATGTCATTTTTGAGGTGCTAAAATGGCAGGGCAGTACAAAACCTCCCCAAATGACCCCATTTTAGAAAGTAGACACCCCAAGGAAATTGCTGAGAGGCATGTTGAACCCATTGAATATTTTTTTTTTTTGTCCCAAGTGATTGAATTATGACAAAAAAAAAAAATATTTACAAAAAGTTGTTACTAAATGATATATTGCTCAAACATGCCATGGGCACATGTGGAATTACACCCCAAAATACATTCTGCTGCTTTTCCTGAGTAGGGGGATACCACATGTTTAGGACTTTTTGGGAGCCTAGCTGCGTACGGGGCCCCGAAAACCAAGCACCGCCTTCAGGATTTCTAAGGGCATACATTTTTGATTTCACTCCTCACTGCCTATCACAGTTTTGAAGACCATAAAATGCTAAGATGGCACAAAACCCCCCCAAATGACCCCATTTTGGAAAGTAGACACCCCAAGCTATTTGCTGAGAGGCATGTTGAGTCCATGGAATATTTTATTTTTTGACACAAGTTGCGGGAAAGTGACAAATTTTTTTTTGCACAAAGTTGTCACTAAATGATATATTTCTCACACAGGCCATGGGCATATGTGCAATTGCACCCCAAAATACATTTAGCTGCTTCTCCTGAGTATGGGGATACCACATGTGTGGGACTTTTTGGGAGCCTAGCCGCATACGGGGCCCCAAAAACCAAGCACCGCCTTCAGGATTTCTAAGGGCGTAAAGTTGTGATTTCACTCCTCACTACCTATCACAGTTTTGAAGGACATAAAATGCCAAGATGGCACCAAACCCCCCCAAATGACCCCATTTTGGAAAGTAGACACCCCAAGCTATTTGCTGAGAGGCATGTTGAGTCCATGGAATATTTTATATTTTGACACAAGTTGCGGGAAAGTGACAATTTTTTTTTGTTTTGCACAAAGTTGTCACTAAATGATATATTGCTCAAACATGCCATGGGCATATGTGGAATTACACCCCAAAATATATTCTGCTGCTTCTCCTGAGTACGGGGATACCACATGTGTGGGACTTTTTGGGAGCCTAGCTTCATACGGGGCCCCGAAATCCAATCACCGCGTTCAGGATTTCTAAAGGCGTAAAAGGCGTAAATTTTTCCAAAATGGGGTCATTTGGGGGGGGTTGTGCCATCTGGGCATTCCATGGCCTCCAAAACTGTGATAGGCAGCGAAGAGTGAAATCAAAAATTTATGCCCTTAGAAAGCTTGGAGGCGGTGCTTGGTTTTCGGGGTCCCGTACGCGGCTAGGCTCCCAAAAAGTCTCACACATGTGGTATCCCCGTACTCAGGAGAAGCAACAGAATTTATTTTGGGGTGTAATTTCACATATCCCCATGGCATGTTTGAGCAATATATCATTTAGTGACAACTTTGTGCATAAAAAAAAAAAAAAAATTGTCTTTTTCCCGCAACTTGCGTCACAATATAAAATATTCCATGGACTCGATATGCCTCTCAGCAAATAGCTTGGGGTGTCTACTTTCCAAAATGGGGTCATTTGGGGGGTTTTGAACTGTCCTGGCATTTTATGCACAACATTTAGAAGCTTATGTCACACATCACCCACTCTTCTAACCACTTGAAGACAAAGCCCTTTCTGACACTTTTTGTTTACATGACAAAATTATTTTTTTTGTAAGAAAAATTACTTTGAACCCCCAAACATTATATATTTTTTTAAAGCAAATGCCCTACAGATTAAAATGGTGGGTGTTTCATTTTTTTTTTTCACACAGTAATTGCGCAGCGATTTTTCAAACGCATTTTTGGGGGAAAAAACACACTTTTTAAAATTTTAATGCACTAAAACACACTATATTGCCCAAATTTTTGATGAAATAAAAAAGATGATCTTAGGCCGATACATGGATACCAAACATGACATGCTTTAAAATTGCGCACAAACGTGCAGTAGCAACAAACTAAATACATTTTTAAAAGCCTTTAAAAGCCTTTACAGGTTACCACTTTAGATTTACAGAGGAGGTCTACTGCTAAAATTACTGCCCTCGATCTGACCTTCGTGGTGACACCTCACATGCATGGTGCAATTGCTGTTTACATTTGACGCCAGACCGACGCTTGCGTTCGCCTTTGCGCGAGAGCGGGGGGGACAGGGTGCTTTTTTTTTTTTATCTTATTTTTAAACTGTTCCTTTCATTTTTATGTTTTTAAATCATTTTTATTGTTATCTCAGGGAATGTAAATATCCCCTATGATAGCAATAGGTAGTGACAGGTACTCTTTTTTTAAAAAATTGGGGTCTATTAGACCCTAGATCTCTCCTCTGCCCTCAAAGCATCTGACCACACCAAGATCGGTGTGATAAAATGCTTTCCCAATTTCCCAATGGCGCTGTTTACATCCGGCGAAATCTAAGTCATGAAATGCTCGTAGGTTCCGGTTTCCTAGGCCATAGAGATGTTTGGAGCCACTCTGGTCTCTGATCAGCTCTATGGTCAGCTGGCTGAATCACCGGCTGCATTCTCAGGTTCCCTGTTGGGACAGGAGAGCCAGAGAAAAACATGGAAGATGGCGGGGGGGAATTCCCTCCCACTGCTTGTAAAAGCAGTCTAGAGGCTAATTAGCCGCTAGGATTGCTTTTACATGAAAGCCGACAGCTGGCTGAAAAGAATGATACCAAGATGATACCTAAACCTGCAGGCATCATTCTGGTATAACCACCCAAAGTCCAGCAACATACCAGTACATTGCTGGTCCTTGTTGGGCATATATTGTAAACTTTTTTTTCATGCAGCCTGTGGGCTGAACGAAAAAAAAGATATTAATCGGTGGATATGCCCACTATTAGAATACCTCCCTTCATCCACCCACTTCTAATGATGGGCATACATGCACCATTTATATATGCCTGACTCGGTTGAATTGATGATAGGCAACTCCTATCCTCATATTGATTAGTGGTTCCAAATTAATAATAACTACTGCAGTAGGGAACAGACACAAAAGATACGCTCAGCATCTTTCCAAATTACTGTTCTGCTTTATTATGACGCAATTGAAGGTTTTTATGCACATGATTACGTAGGTATCACATTAATATTACAATTGTACGTTTATGGTAACAAGGGGCGTTACATAGGCAGGCTTATTCTAATCAGGACTCAAAAGAATGTAAACATTTTACTGAAAACGTTATTAGTGCTGTGTGCACAGTGAGGGCAGTGTGCAATACATACAAAATACAATACAATTATATACAGAACTTACAAATTTCCATTACAGTCTCCCCTCTTTTGATCAATATTTTGATCACTAACCATACCTGCTATCACCTTTAACCTGGAACCTCCACACGCTTAGGTGGAGGTAGTCCTGGCCAAAGAGGCAAAAAACTCCATTGTGGAGAAAATAATAGCTGAGCAACTTTTTCATTACAAAATGACTTTTCATTGTGAAAAACAAATGATTGATAAGACATATTTACAGAGTACTGTCTGTACACTCCTGTGGCCAGAATGGCCTTCTAGCTTAATTGTGAGCATGCTGACTTATCAGCATATGTAAACACAGACAATTCTACATAAAATGGAAAACGTACAAAAGACAAAGTATGGATTCAACATGGCTAAACTACTTTTCAAATATATATATCCCTTACAATTAAAGTAATTGAATCAAAAAGTACCCTAGACTGTGATCACAAGAGGGAAACAAATCAAACACAGAGATTTCTTTAATTTAGTCATTTTTGCAGTGTCTGGTGTGGATCCAGGTGACTTTTCCTTCAAGTTTTGCAAAAACTGTACATGAAATAGATGCTGTATTGAGTCTCCAAACTTTTCCTTATATATAAATGTCTCTTAACAATCCACAAGTCACCTGGCTTTAGTTTTAGATCCTTCCAAACTTTTAGGATCTGGAATTGGGGAGAAAACACATAAATGAGTTTGTCAAAAAACCTTAAAAGATCAGCAACATTCTCTGTGAGATCCGAATGGAGGACTTCAGCTACTGAGACAAAATATAAGCAAGTGAGTAACACACTCCCAAACAAAATCCCATAGGAAGAGAGTCCAACATCCCCCTTAGGGGCTTGATAAAAAAATAAGAAAACGTTCAGGCAAAAGTTTTCTAGTTTCTTACTCTACTTTGTCCGATACATTGTAGACAGTAGGGGGTGTAAAAACAAAACCTCAAAACTTCTAGTAAGGACTCTCCTATAAAAATTATTTCCTCTGTTACTCTCTGTACTTTCTGCACTATGTACTTACAAACTACTTCTGATAACACTTTTTACTGTGGCCTTTGCAGTAGCATTTGCCACTGGACATCCAAAAAACATGTCCATACAGACAAAATGCATACTCGTAAGATCCTGACTTGGGCATCTGGATATATCTTTTGTAATCTCTGGAAGGGATGTTCAGCTTTTGGTAACACCTTTGGTAACAGGTAAAACAAGAAGTGGTATGTTATAAAAACAACTGTGGAGAACCCTGGCTCTATCCCACGCTCATTTACTAAGGCAGCCATAACAGCTTGTGACTCATGACACGGTCCATGTGTCAAGCTGAAGGGAAAAGAGTGGCTGGCAGACATAAATGATCACCTTTTCCAAAGTCCTGTTTCATAAGAACTTGCCCCCTGTGGACCACTTGTTCTTCTCGTTCTGGGGTCCTTAAAGTTGAATTATTAATCCCAGCTATACTGGGCCAGAACTAGGGTGGAATCTGTGAGTTGCACAGACCCATCAAGTGTCCGGGGCTGTAAATGCAGCATCCTTAGAGTCACCTGGTCTGCTTCCATGTGTGAAAGTTAATATGGCTACCTCAGCAAGAAGCTGGAAGGCTGAAAACAGCCGATCAAATTAACTTGGCATGCTTGGTTGGTTTACCTGCCGAAGTAAAAACAAACTTCTGGCCCTTCAAATGGAACCAAAAACACTCTATATCTCGACTATCTATATAAATATACACTCTTTTTATAGCTCACAGGCTTTGCTAAAACATGGAGCTCTGCTTCTTGAGCTGGGGAAAAAGGATCCAATGACTTTGAATACAGAGTATCCTTCTGGGTGATAAACTGCATACTCAAATCTACAAAAAATTTAATATCTGGGTCTTCATGGAGTGTGTCCTGCACTGGGCTCACAGCAGCTGATTTCTACATCAATTTAACACACGTGTCTTCCTTTGTCTCCAGCCTCCTCCAATAGAGGCAATAAGGTGGCTGGATTCAAATGTACGCATTTTTCATTGTTAGATATGTACATAAACAAACTCATATTTTAAACCTTTCATTAGACAAACATTTAGTTATCTGTATATTTGCTGCACAGAATGTCGGACCATTAAAAATTAAATGTTTGACCGAAACAATATCTAACTTTGTCTAATAGCACTTTTGCATAAAAGCTACAGCTCTGATATATCGGGATGAACCCTTCATTACTGGGTCCAGCTTGCATAAATATATTACAATGGCTTGTTTTCTATCACACTGTTTGTGTAAGAACTCCAGTTTCATGTTTCAAAAGACAACTTTTTCCTGGCAATATTATAATAAATGATAACAATACCCTGCGGTCATGCAGAGATGCCCATAAATCCAAAATATTCTTCTGCTTATACCACTGTACTTACAAGAAAAAGGGGCACATCATTTCACAATCCACACATTCTGCTTTGGATTTCAAAAATAAAAATAAATAAAACAAAAGGATTAACAATCTGTTTGATGGACCAGCAAAAACTATAAAACAACTGGCTGCAGGTGGCATCTATCCTAACAGGGTGTGTGGACTTGATGTGATGGGTCTGTTATATTTAAATTTTATTTATTATTACTCTTACATCATGGACCGCACATCAAGTTATTATCAAAAACCTTAAAATTTCATTTTTGTAGAAGAAGTTCTTATGTATCCCATCCATCTTGGCTTTGTTAAATATTATGGCAGCTTTATTCCAAATAACAACCTCATCTCAATCATCTTTTATCTCAATAAGGGCTTATTGTATAAATGTAAAATTACAAATTTGTTATCTTAATCTAAACTAATCCCATTTTTTACAAATTTCCCCAATAACCTGGATTTCATTTCCAACCAAAGGTTGTCTAAACCAGTTTCAATATATCTATATAATTGTTAAACTCATATTGGAAATGAATACTCATTATTACTTAATTTTACTTTTTTTCCCTTTTTAAATCCACTATCAAAGGATATTCAATGTGTGCAATACACGGTTAAATGTAACCTTCATTTTACCATGTTTGGAAAACAGATTCAAAATAATTGTGATCACATTGTTTACCATTAGATTCGTTAACCCGGCACATTTTGTTATAAATGTTTTGTCTAAAAAACAGAAATTGGCATGGTGTCCTTCCAGCTTATCACTAACCTCTCATCCCAGCCACATTTCTTTCATGAGAGCACAAAGGAGGGGGTCACATCTGTGTACATGACACACACAAGGGATAGATCTAAAGGTCCCAGCATTCGCACACACATACACCAATATCTCTCTAAAATCGCTTACTTTTTCCCATTTGTACACAACACATGCATATCATTCTCTCACTTTCTTTTAACTCTTTAATATTTTCCTGCCTAAATTGTGCTTTCTTTATTTTGTTCAGATATCTTTTATCTCTAGCTTCTATGATCAGACGTGCAGCCAGAGTACTCATCCCATCTTCCCTCTCTGACAACATATAAAGTATTCTGTTTTACCTCTCATTTCTCTGTTTCTGACTCTAATAGTTGTAGTGCCTGACCCCAAATTCATCCCACAACTTAACATGAAAATGTCCCTTTCTGTCTAGTGTTAATGTCACTCTTGATCCATCCTGCTCACATAGATAGCTGTTTCTCTAGCTGTTTACTCTGCATGATTCTTAGTCCCTGTGGACCTTGGTAACCCAGTTACCCAATGTGGATCACTGTCCACTTTAACCATTAATCTAGGGGCTCAGTATAGGCAGAACCGCACCTTCGGTTCATATGTAGCGCTCCTCTTGCGCTGGGCATTTTTGAGGGTCTCTTACCCTTCATTCCCTTACTTAATTCAATGCCTATAATGACTGGCCAGTCTTCTCTCTTCTCTACGTGTGCCTATACCCTCTTGCCTCTAAACTACTTTATCTAGCAGATGTACTACATATACCTGTGAACAGCACTATTCTTCCCTTTCTTATTTATAACACTCCAATGGACAATAGACAGGGACAACATAACATATAACCACCAATCAATACAGTTCGATTAAGGGGAGTAAAATAGGTACCCTTTGTCCCGAAAATGCCTTACCGATCAAGGAAGTCTGATAACTCAAATGTAAGCAAAAGGCTTACCTCAGCCGGCTGATTATCAGAAATTCCCGGATCGTCTCAAGCTCCTCGTTTCGGATACTCAGGGTCACCTGGAAACCCCTCCTAAGGCAAAGCTCGCCATGCTGACTCGGTTGAATTGATGATAGGCAACTCCTATCCTCATATTGATTAGTGGTTCCAAATTAATAATAACTACTGCAGTAGGGAACAGACACAAAAGATACGCTCAGCATCTTTCCAAATTACTGTTCTGCTTTATTATGACGCAATTGAAGGTTTTTATGCACATGATTACGTAGGTATCACATTAATATTACAATTGTACGTTTATGGTAACAAGGGGCGTTACATAGGCAGGCTTATTCTAATCAGGACTCAAAAGAATGTAAACATGTACTGAAAACGTTATTAGTGCTGTGTGCACAGTGAGGGCAGTGTGCAATACATACAAAATACAATACAATTATATACAGAACTTACAAATTTCCATTACAGTCCGAAGCATGGGGGAATCCTCCCGCAAAAGGCAGGAGCAAATCTCTCCTCCACCCACTGCTGCCCCCACGCTTATATGCTGAAGTATGTAACTGTGGTGGTGAAATCACCTCCGACAGCGCTGGAGTCACGGCTTTATATATCGTGGGAGCAAACGTTGTTGCTGTCAAGATAAATAAATCCGCGCTGCAACTGAATGGCATACCTGCTAAGCAAATGATGGTTAACAATAAAACAAAGTAACATTACAGTATAACAGTAATGCCCCATACACACGGTCGGATTTTCCGATGGAAAATGTCCGATTGGAGCGTGTTGTCGGAAATTCCGACCGTGTGTGGGCTCCATCGGACATTTTCCATCGAATTTTCTGACACACAAAGTTGGAGAGCAGGAGATAAAATTTTCCAACAACAAAATCCGTTGTCGGAAATTCCGATCGTGTGTACACAAATCCGACGGACAAAGTGCCACGCATGCTCAGAATAAATAAAGAGATGAAAGCTATTGGCCACTGCCCCGTTTATAGTCCCGACGTACGTGTTTTACGTCACCGCGTTCAGAACGATCGGATTTTCCGACAACTTTGTGTGACCGTGTGTATGCAAGACAAGTTTGAGCCAACATCCGTTGGAAAAAATCCATGGATTTTGTTGTCGGAATGTCTGAACAAAGTCCGACCGTGTGTACGCCCTATAAGACTTACCATACTTGCAAAGCAAATACAAAAAAAAACATAGTAAAAAATAAAACATTTAACGCAACCTGTGCCTAAAATATATATATGCCGAAGCATAGGGGCATCCTCCCACAAAGGCAGGAGCAAATCGCTCCTCCACCCACTGCTGCCCCCACGCTTTGGCATATATGCTGAAGTATGTAACTGTGGTGGTGAAATCACCTCCGACAGCGCTGGAGTCACGGCTTTATGTATCGTGGGAGCAAACGCTGTTGCTGTCAAGATAAATAAATCCGCTCTGCAGCTGAATGGCGTACCTGAAAACGAAAAAGTGGTTAACAATAAAAAAACAAAGTATAAAAAAATTGCATACCTATAAAGCAAACATGATAAAAACATAACAATAAAACATTGCAGTATAGAATACAATAAAAAAGAGAAGAACAATAGAGAGAGACAGAGAGAACAATAAAACAACAACTATTTTTGGTTTTTTTATTTTACTTTTTTGTGTGTTTTTTTTTTTTTTTTTACTTTTTTTTTTTTACACTTTTTTTTGTAACTTTAACTTTTTTAACTGGTACCAGGTTTGGGTCTCTCAAAATGCAAAGGCATTTTGGGAGACCCTGTGAAAGTGTGTCCTAGTCTGTGCAGTGCTGTACCCTACACTAATACTCCACTAGTGTATGGTAGCGTTCAAAACATTCACCCATGCAAAGACCAGGATTGTCAGGACAGGAGGGACAATAATACCGGGTGTCATGCCTAAATCCACGCTTGCTACAGACACGACATCTTTTTTGGGGGGCTCGTTGGGTAGGGGTACTCGGGAGGACATATTGAAAATGCCTCTCATGCAGCCGGCTTACTGCATTTGGTTGGGGAAGGTGAGGTGGAGCACCGTCTGGATACAGAAGGGCTCTGACGATCTCTTCCTGGAATTTAAGGAAGGATCCAGTCCGTCCTGAAGCTCTGTATAGCACATGAGCATTCAGCAAAGCCAATTGAAATAAATAAACAGACACTTTTTTGTACCAGCGTCTGGCCTTACGGGCAACTATGTACGGCGCCAACATCTGGTCGTTGAGGTCCACCCCTCCCATATTTTGGTTATATTCGTGGACACAGAGGGGTTTCTCCATAACACCAGTCGCCGTAGGAATTTGGACCATCGTGTCTGCATGAAGGGAGGTAAGAACGAAAACATTCTTATTGTCCCTCCACTTCATAGCGAGCAAGTTATTACACTTCAAGCAGGCTCACTCCCCCAGCCTAAGACGGGAATCTACAAGCCGCTGGGGAAAGCCCCGGCGATTAGGTCGCACGGTGCCATATGCTCCAATCTGTTGATCAAAAAGGTGACTAAAAAGTGGCACGCTCGTGTAATAATTGTCCACGTACAAGTGGTACCCCTTTCCGAATAAGGGTGACACCAAGTCCCACACTATCTTGCCAGCGCTTCCTATGTAGTCAGGGCAGTTTGTCGGCTCTACGTTACTATCTTTGCCCTCGTAAACCATAAAACTACATGTATAGCCTGTGGCCCTGTCACAGAGCTTATACATCTTGACCCCGTATCTGGCACGCTTGCTGGGAAGGTACTGTTTGAATGACAAGCGGCCAGAAAATTTAATCAGGGACTCATCAACGCAGACAACTTGATGGGGAATAAACAAGTCTGCAAAACGTTGGTTGAAGTGGTTTACGAGGGGCCGAATTTTGTAGAGCCGATCGTATCCAGGGTCTCCACGAGGACGACAGAGTTCATTGTCGTTGAAGTGCATGAACCGCAAAATCTGCTCGTATCGTGCCCTGGCCATGGAGGCAGAGAACACGGGCGCATGGTAAATTGGGTCAGTGGACCAATATGACCGCAACTTACTCTTTTTATTCAAGCCCATGTTGAGGGAAAGGCCCAGAAAGATCTAAAATTCGGAGACCGTAATTGGTCTCCAATCTCTGGCAAGGGAGGACTGGGGAATAGTGGCGATGTGTTGACCAGCGTACAAATTGCTTTGGTCCACAATAGATCTATAGAGATCTTCGGTGAAAAACAGCGACAAAAAATCCAGTGGCGTAAAATCAACTGTTTCCACCTGAATTCCGGGTTGGCCAGTGAATGGGGGAAGTACGGGTGCTGCAGAAGTGGTGGGTTCCCAATTCAGATTGGCGAATGCAGCAGGAAGGGCACTATGGGCTCGACGGGCCTGTCTTTGTCTTCTTGGTGGCAGCGGGACACTACTAGTGCTTGCCACCTCACCAGCTTGAACTGCACTTATGGGACTCGCCACATCACCAAATGTTACTGCAGTGCTGGATGTACGACCAGGGTGTACTAGGCCGCTGGTGCTTGCAAGTTCACCAGAAGGAATAGCGGTGCTAGTACTTCTCTGCTCCATATGAGAGCCCTGCGGTTCTTGCACTTCAAGGACAGAAGAAGAAGATTGGGGTCTGGTACGCCTGACCTTAGCAGGGACCACAACTCCGTCGTCAGAGCTATCTGTCATGGAGCCGCTGTCCTCTACAGGATCGTATTCTGAGCCTGAATCTGACAGATGAGTGACTTCCTCTTCACTATCTGTCATGCTCAGAAACGTGTAGGCCTCTTCACTAGTGTACCTTCGATTTGCCATTTTGGGCTCTAAATTTAGGGGTACACTAGTGAGACTCACAGGCAAAAAAGCTCCTGACTGTTAGCGACTGTATAAAAACGCTACCAAAAAACTGTTAGTGATCGCAGGGATCAGGCCTGACTCTGCGAACGCTGCAGTTGTGTGTGCTTAGTGTTTTGTAAGTGTCAGTGATCGATCGATACTGCACTTGGGTGGGCTGGGCTGGGCCGAGGGGCAAAACGCAGGTACTAGCAGGTATCTGGGCTGATCCCGCTAACACTGTGTTTATGGGAACCCTAAACTGCTGGGGAGTATAGATCTGATCGGATCAGATATCGATCCGTTCAGATACTATAGCACTAAGGGAGGTGTATGCTGCGTGCGTGGGTGTTAGTGGTACTGGCGCTAACCTGACGCTGCCTGGGGCGATGCAGACCTTATCTGATCCTGAAAATGTAACTTATATCACCGCCGGGCAATTAGGGGGTTAAACCTTTATAAGGTAATAAACCGCGGGTGCCCTAAAACTATAATAAACTACAAAAAACAAACTGACCAACCAGCGTCACCTGTAACACTTATACGGTGATCGCTGGTGAAAGGGTTAACTAGGGGGCAATCAGGGGGTTAAAACCTTTAGTTGGTAGTATATGGGGGTCCCTGTCTATAAAACACTGACAGCGAACCTATATACTTACCTCCCTAACTAGCGTCACCTGTGTCACTAATACAGAGATCAGAAAAACGATCGCTTTGCGACACTGGCGACGGGGGGTGATCATGGGGTTAACCTTTATTAGGGTGGGTTAGGGGGGGTACCCTTGACCTATAGGGGGGTACCCCAGACCTAAAGGGGGCTAACCTAACTGCCCTAACACTTATAACTGTCACAAACTGACACCAATGCAAAAAAAAAAAACTGCTATTGGTGTCAGTGTGACAGGGGGTACAGGGGGGGTGATCGGGGGGTGAAGGGGGGTGAAAAGTGTGCCTGGCGTGTTCTACTGACAGTGTAATGTTGGTGCACTTACTTGGATGTCTTCTCTCCTCGGCGCCGGATCAAAAAGACCGCTCGAGGAGGGATGACATCACTTCCTGTGCCTCTGTTTACATTACAGAGGCACAGGAAGGATTTTCATTCGCCGGGAGCGACCGAGAGGGGGTGGCCTCCCCCTCACCTCTCATTGCCTGGGAAAAGATGACGACCGCCTCTGGCACCGGGGGGGTCCGATTGGACCCCCCGCCCGCGGGAAGGCAATCACGTACCAGGTACGTGAGTTTGCCTGCCCGTGCCATTCTGCTGACGTACATCAGCGTGAGGCGGTCGTCAAGTGGTTAAGTAGAAGAATAAAAGCAAGTAAAATAAATCATATTCCATCAATGAAGCTTCTCTGCAGTTAGCAGACATGGAAGACAAGGTTGAGAGCTTTGGAAGACACAGGAGCTGGGGTTTTGCCCGATTAAATATTTGGCATATGGCAGTAGCAGAAGTGAAAAAGAGCTGCTGCAGGTATTGATAATTTATGTCTTATTATGGGCTCATTTTCATTATATGGCAAAGTCACTTTAACTCATTTTGAAATCATGCTTCTGTAAGTTGCATTCTCTTAGGCGAAGTTGAAATTGTAGGTGTATCCATTATTATTATTATAATTATTTCTTCATTCCTTTTTAGTTCACTTGTGTAGATGAGAAGCCTCCATAGGAGTTCTGCTGTTTGCTTATCCAGTTGACAATCTTGGCAGCTTTCCCCATGTCCGGCTCACGCCCAGAAAGTAGAGTCAGGAGAACATAGGAAGTCATCTCCACCTCAGCAGATGGAGCTCGGTGCCAGTATGAATCTTGCTTGGGAGGAGTAGTATCACATTTCCAGCAAATCTGTCCATCTGTAGTAGAAAAAAAGTAGCTAAGTTACAAAACTCATTGGTAAGTAAACATTGCTGGGAAAACAACATCTACTACCCATAGACATGAGTTGACAAATTTCTCATTTTTTTTTGGCTGGATCAGATATTGATCTCACAGCTGTAAAGTACCCCCAGGTTGAGACTTCTCCCAAGGAAGGTTAGAAAATGTGTTTAGTTATTATTGTTTTCCTCTGCTTTTCATCATGAATGTTGAGACAGACATTCCTATTCATAGAGACTAGGGATAAGCCGAACACCCCCCGGTTCGGTTCACACCAGAACCTGCAAACAAACCAAAGATTTGCACGAACGTTAGAACCCCATTGAAGTCTATGAGACTCAAACGTTCAAAATCAAAAGTGCTAATTTTAAAAGGCTAATTTGCATGGTATTGTCCTAAAAAGGGTTTGGAGACCCGGGTCCTGCCCCAGGAGACATGTATCAATGCAAAAAAAAGTTTTAAAAACTGCCGTTTTTTTGAGAGCAGTGATTTTAATGATGCTTAAAGTGAAAAAAAAAGTGAAATATTCCATTAAATATCGTACCTGGGGGTGTGTATAGTATGCCTGTAAAGTGGCGTATGTTTCCCGTGTTTAGAACAGTCCCTGCACAAAATGACATTTTTAAAGTAATAAAAGTCATTTAAAACTGCTTACGGCTTTAATGTAATGTAATGTCCGGTCCGGGTAATATGGATAAAAATCAGTGAGACAAACGGCATGGGTACCCCCCCAGTCCATTACCAGGCCATTTGGGTCTTGTATGGATATTAAGGGGAACCCCGCACCCAAATTAAAAAAAGGGAAGGCGTGGCGCCCCAGGCCATCTGAACAGCAGTATACAGGCGGTGCAAACAAGACAGGGACTGTAGGTTTGTTGTTAAGTAGAATCTGTTTGTAATTTTGAACTGGTACATTTTTAAAGTGTAGCTCCAGCCAAAAAATCTATTTTTAAGCTTTTTGGAAAACATAGGGAAGGGTTATCACCCCTGTGACATTTGTTTTGCTGTCTGTGCACCTCTTCAGAAGATTTTACGTCACTTTTTGTCCCAATGACAAATGTTTTTTGACAATTTGGGGTTTTTAGTTAAAAAAAGGTTTGGTGGTAAAGCATCAGTGGAGAGGAGACACGTTTTTCCTATATTAACTCTTACAGGTGATAATCTCCATTCCTAGGGGTAGATTTCATCTCACTTTCTGTTGTTTCCTTCCGTTTGCAAGTAGGAGTCATTTGTAAGTTGGATGTTTGAAAGTAGGGGCCTGCCCTGTATACTCTGCAGAAATTTGGGCCTTAGGTGTTGGTGTTGCCACAACCCCTGTGACATTTGTTTTGTTGTCTGTGCACCTCTTCAGAAGATTTTACGTCACTTTCTGTCCAAATGACAAATGTTTTTTGACAATTTGGGGTTTTTAGTTAAAAAAAGGATTGGTGATAAAGCATCAGTGGAGAGGAGACACGTTTTTCCCATATTAACTCTTACAGGAGAGAATTTCCCTTCCTAGGGGTAGATTTCATCTCACTTTCTGTTGTCTCCTTCCGTTTGCAAGTAGGAATCATTTGTAAGTTGGATGTTTGAAAGTAGGGGCCTGCCCTATATACTCTGCAGAAATTTGGGCCTTAGGTGTTGGTGTTGCCACAACACTGTAAGCCCTCACAGTTACTCTTGGTGGGCGCAGAAACAGGTCCTGCTGTGAAATATTAGATCAAGAATTGTAATTACATGCACCTGTTGAACAGGGGCAGAAAAATTGGGCCTTTGGTGGTGGTGGTGTTGCCACAACACTGTAAGTCCTCACAGTTACTCTTGGTGGGTGCAGAAACGGGCCCTGCTGTGAAATAATAGATCAAGAATTGTAATGACATGTCCCTGTTGAACAGGGGCAGAAAAATTGGGCCTTAGGCACTGGTGCCACAACACTGCAACCCCTCACAGACACTCTAGTTGGAGCGTAGGAATGAGCCCTCCTGTAAAATATTGCATCAAAAATTGTAATTACACGCACCTGTTAAACAGGGGCTGAAAAATTGGGCCTTAGGCACTGGTGCTGGTGCCACAACACTGCAACCCCTCACAGATATTCTAGTTGAGTGCAGCAACAAACCCTACTTGCAAAATATTGCATCAAAAATTGTAATTACACGTCCCTGTTAAACAGGGGCTGAAAAATTGGGCCTTAGCCACTGGTGGCGGCGTCCAGAACCAAAAATATTCTTACAAGCTATCAGCATGATCATTGAGGAGGAAGAGGATAGTCACTCAGCATAACAGGATAGTCACTCAGCATCAGCATAGGCAGTCTTGACGGGATCTGACATTTCAAAAAAAATTATTCGGTTACATCAGCATCAGGTGCTTGGTAGCTGGTGGTGATCCAAGACTGATTCATTTTTATCAAGGTCAGTCGATCGACCGAGTCAGTGGACAGGCGCACCCTGTGATCGGTTACAAAACCTCCAGCAGCACTGAATGTGTTTTCTGAAAGAACGCTGGATGCAGGACAGGCCAGTAGCTCAATTGCATACTGTGCAAGCTCTGGCCAGTGATCCATCCTCAAGACCCAGTAACCCAGAGGATTTTCGGTGGGAAAGGTGTCCAAGTCAGATCTTGCCCCTAGGTATTCCTGCACCATGTAAAACAGACGCTGGTTGCTGGAACAGATCATACCTTGGGGCTGCGGACTAAAAAATTGTCTGAACGCATCGGTCAGACGGCCACCTTCTCCACCGCTCCTTCTTTGACTGACCGAAGCCTCAGCAACACGTTGTCCAGGAACAGGAGTTTGTAACCTTCCAGTTACTGGGAATGTGTTGCACAGACCTTTCTGCAAGGCCTCCCGAAGATGTTTCATCTTCTGCTCCCCCACCTGCGACGGCAAAACGGAGCATTTTATTTTAATAAAAGTATTTGACTATATTACACTATATAGTTTCCTTTTCATTTATATGTATGGAGCCACATTGTTTCCACCTGGAGGAGTGCAGCAGACACTGAGACTGAGCCCAGGGGTGGCTCCAAAGCGTATTTGGACTCAGGGTAGAAGCTGAGTCACACGCTCTGAGGTGAGCACATTAGCTTAAGGGGGTCACGAAGGAGCACTGGAGCATGTTTTGCAGCACTCAGGATATCTTCGGCATGATGTTGGATTGTTGTCACAGCTGAACACCACCTGCATGCATTGTTTTATTATCACTGCTGGACATTATTTGCACGCACTATTTAGAGTGCCAAAGAGAACTTTTTTCATTATTTATTAATTTTTTTCATTTAAATAAGCAGGATACTTTATATTGAGCACTAAGCACTTTTTATGTTGATTAAGACACTATGTATGGTGTAACAAGCACTATTAAGCACTAATTTATGGTGTAACAAGCACTTGTTTTTTCACACCTTGTTTATTTATTCAACATTCATATTATTTGTATTTAATATTATCGCACTAGTAAGCACAGAGTTGGTTATTATTAATTTTGTTTTTGGGGTCACCCAAGCGCAGCGCATAACTTGTAAATTTATCCTATGCACGTTATATGAAGCGTGATTAGCGCATGCAGCTGGAGGTAGCACAAGCAAGGCTTAAGATCATTGTGGCTCACAGAATTTTTCCAATTTGAAATGTCATATACCAGATAAGACCAGAACTGTGTGGACTGCAACAGAGTGAACCAGACATAAATAGGTGAAAGTAAGTTTATTAAGGTAAATGCATATACATGTGAACACACCACCAATACAGAGTGAACAAATCAAACAATCAAACAGTGATAATACACAACCAGCATATGTAGCAAAAGGGAGTATCAGAATCATAGTCAAGCCAGGCCAAGGTCATAAACAGGAGATCAGTAGCTGGGAAGGGAAACAAACAGGACAAGAGAGGATGGATGGATCACAGGAGGGACGGATCAGGTACAAGGCTCAGGGTCCAGGGTTCAGGTAACAGACAGGAAACAGGATCAACAGGTTCCAGAAATCAGGCTTCAGGTTCAGGCTTCAGGTTCAGGAATCAGGATTAGGACAGGAACACATCAGGCTGGGCAGCGGGCAGGAACACATTAGGCTGGGCAGCGGGCAGGAACACATCAGGCTGGGCAGCAGGCAGAAACACACCGGGCTGGGCAGCGGGCAGGAACACACCGGGCTAGGCAGCAGACAGGAACACACCGGGCTGGGCAGTGGACAGGAACACACTGGGCTGGGCAGCGGACAGGAACACACTGAGCTGGGCAGGGGACAGGAACACAGCAGGCTGGGCAGCGGACAGGAACACACCAGGCTGGGCAGCAGACAGGAACACACCGGGCTGGGCAGCGGACAGGAACACAGCAGGCTGGGCAGCGGACAGGAACACACCAGGCTGGGCAGCAGACAGGAACACACCAGGCTGGGCAGCGGACAGGAACACACCAGGCTGGGCAGCGGACAGGAACACTTCAAGCTGGGCAGTAGGCACGGGCACTTCAAGCTCGGCAGCAGCCACGGGCACTTCAAGCTCGCAGCAGGCACGGGCACTTCAAGCTCGGCAGCAGGCACGGGCACTTCAAGCTCGGCAGCAGGCATGGGCACTTCAAGCTGGGCAGCAGGCACATCAAGCAGGGCAGCAGGCACATCAAGCTGGGCAGCAGGCACGGGCACTTCAAGCTGGGCAGCAGGCACTTCAAGCTGGGCAGCAGGCATGGGCACTTCAAGCTGGTCAGCAGGCACATCAAGCGGGGCAGCAGGCACATCAAGCTGGGCAGCAGGCACGGACACTTCAAGCTGGGAAAGCGGGCTCATCGGGCTGGAAAGCGGGATCATCAGGCTGGAAGGCGGGCACATCAAGCTGGAAAGTAGGCACTGGCACCTCCGGCTGGAACACTGGCCCCTCAGGCTGGAACACTGGCCCCTCAGGCTGGAACTCTGGCGCTTCAGGCTGGAACTTTGGCACTTCAGGCTGGAAGGCGGGTACCAGGACATCAGGCTGGAAAGCGGACATCAGGACATCGAACTGGATAACAGGCACTGGGATGTCAGACTGGATAGCAAGCACTGGGAAGTCATACTGGGTAGCAAGCACTGGGACGTCAGACTGGGTAGCGAGCACTGGGATGTCAGACTGGGTAGCAAGCACTGGGATGTCAGACTGGGTAGCAAGCACTGGGACGTCAGACTGGGTAGCAAGCACTGGGACGTCAGACTGGGTAGCAAGCACTGGGAAGTCAGACTGGGTAGCAAGCACTGGGACGTCAGACTGGGTAGCAAGCACTGGGACGTCAGACTGGGTAGCAAGCACTGGGACGTCAGACTGGGTAGCAAGCACTGGGACGTCAGACTGGGTAGCAAGCACTGGAACGTCAGACTGGGTAGCAAGCACTGGGACGTCAGACTGAGTAGCAAGCACTGGGAAGTCAGACTGGGTAGCAAGCACTGCGATGTCAAACTGGGTAGCAAGCACTGCGATGTCAGACTGCATTGCAAGCACTGGGACGTCAGGCTGGATTGGATTAGCTGGTGCGGAGGCAGGTTGGGTTACTGGCAGGATCGTCTTGGCTGGAAAAAACTTTCGTTTTTTCTTTGGCTTAACCACTGAAGCTCTGTAGGTGAGGGGTGCAGCAGACTGGAAAGGAGGATTGGGATATGGTTTAGAAGAAGTAACAGTAGCTGGGGGAAGTTCCTGTGGGTTTGTAGGCAGCTGAGAAGAGGCAGGTGGGTTGAATGCAGGATAGGTACAGGGAGCAGAGACCGGATATGAGTATTTGGTTGGCAGCAGCGTATACTGAGCTGCAACTGAGGTTTACATGGGTGATCGGGAAACATACATTTGGGTAGGCTGGTGTTTGGTGGCAGAGGTGGTTTGTTTGGCTGGAGCTGCTTGCACCATGTCAGACCATGCTGAAAGTATAGGTTGTACAAACTGTGCTTTTAAATCTCCCTGTCTAACAAAAGACTGAGCAGACACAATGCACTCAGCAATCACCTGTGGGGAACAGGCTGAGTAGTGCTCACAAAAATCGGCTGGATCATCTTCAAAAAGCCATACTAGGGATATAACCTGATTCATATCAAAAGGAGGAGTGAAATCATCACAGCCCTCTGGAATACAGGGCAGGGCCAGCTCAGTACATATCTTGATCAAAGGCTGCACCTCCGCAAACAATATAACCCTGATCGACCAGGGAGTGAGCCAAACGTATAGTTGCAAACAGCTGGTCACTAGACTATCCTTTCAGAGCCTGGCGGCAATAATCACCACTTTCAGATGCCAGCAGAGAAAAATAAATAACCTCATCGGCATTCATGTTTGCAACCAAATTGAATAAAAATGGTTCCCCTGTGCAGCCACTTCCAGTCAGGGATGGCCCTAGTATTCTGTCATATACCAGATAAGACCAGAACTGTGTGGACTGCAACAGAGTGAACCAGACATAAATAGGTGAAAGTAAGTTTATCAAGGTAAATGCATATACATGTGAACACACCACCAATACAAAAACCAAACAACCAAACAGTGATAATACACAACCAGCATATGTAGCAAAAGGGAGTATCAGAATTGTAGTCAAGCCTGGCCAGGGTCATAAACAGGAGATCAGTAGCTGGGAAGGGAAACAAACAGGACAAGAGAGGATGGATGGATCAAAGGAGGGACGGGTCAGGTACAAGGCTCAGGGTCCAGGGTTCAGGTAACAGACAAGAAACAGGATCAACAGGTTCCAGAAATCAGGCTTCAGGTTCAGGAATCAGGATCAGAGTAACAGGATGCAGGTCAGGGCTCATGGACTATACCAGGGCAACATGAGTGTGCACTTGCCAGGTATTTATACTGCAGCTGCTAATTAAGGTCAGGTGACACCTGTCTGCAGAGGGGAATACCTGCTCCATACTGCCAGGATTCCTCTGCTGGTGGACGCCAGTACTGCGGCCCAAAGGTGACAGAATACCAGCAGGAAAAAGCTCTTCTGATAGCTCCAAACTGCCAGGAGACACCTGCTAGTGGACCTCAGTACTGCGCGCCAAATGATCAATATTGCCAGGGGAGGAGACCTTTCCTGACAGGTAACGTCCCTGTCCATGCCTGCTGGACCATGAGTCAGCGGTAATATGCACCTTACCACTCACCGCCCTGTCCAGCAAGGCCAAGACATTGCCTTCCACATGCCGGTAGAGAGCAAGAATTGCCTTTCTTGAGAAAAAGTGGTGTTTGGGAACCTGCCACTGAGGAACCGCACATTCCACAAATTCACGGAAGGGGGCAGAGTCTACCAACTGAAGTTGAAGTGCTAGCAATTTAGCCAAGCTAGCATTCAACCGCTGGGCATGTGGATGGCTGGGAGCGAACTTCTTTCGGCGGTGCAGCAGCTGGGGCAGGGAAATTCACCTGGTACAATCTGATGTCGGTGTACCAATAACAGATTGCCCCAAGTAGTTGGCTGTGACACACCTAATTCTACACCTTCATTCCTCTCAGTGCAGGTCTCAGAGAGGACTGAAGGTATAGTGGGGTTGGAGATCCCAGCTGATGAGGAGCAAGGAGAGGTCCTCTTTGTTCTTTGGTGTGGGTCTTTTAGGTACACTTGTCAACGAACTGAATGGCAGGTCAACATATGTCTGGTCAAGCATGTGGTGCCCAAGCGGGAGATGTTTTGGCCACAAGAGATACGCTTGAGACATATGTTGCAAATAGCAGCGGTGGGATCTGATGCACTCGTCTCAAAAAAGGCCCACACCAAAGAACTTTTGGAATAATGTGCAGATGCAGCAGCGCCCTGCACATGCGGAGCTCTGCGGTGTGATGCAGTCAGTGTGCTGCCCTTAAGCTGGCCCTTGGAGGGCATCCTGCCTCGTTGGTGATGTGCCTCCTCCTCCTCCTCTCTCCTATCAGGCACCCACGTGGAGTCAGTGACCTTATCATCCCCTCCCTCCTCATCACTGGAGCAAATCTGGCAGTATGCTGCAGCTGGGGGAACATGACTGCCAGATTGCTGTCCTTCTTGGGCACCCCCTCTCTCTGGGCTCACGTTACTGCCTTCCTCTAGCTGGGTACCATCATCGGAGCCTTCAAAATGCTGGGCATCCTCCTGGAGCATGTACCCAACACTGTGGTCAAACAGTTCAGGGGACTCCTCAGGAGGACATGGTGTGGCTAGGGAAGGAGTAACTGATGCCACTGTGCTGAGGGAAGACGCTACGTTGGCAGCTGCTTTGCCAGACAAAGTACCCTGAGCCTGGGTGAGAGAGGATGAGGAGGATGAGGACGGCTTGGTCATCCACTCTACCAAGTCTTCGGCATGTTGCAGCTCAACACGGCCAGCTGCTGAAAAAAAGGACAAATGTGTCCCACGGCCACGTGCTGATGAGGATGCACCGTCTCTACAACCAGCACTATTGCCTCTAGACACAGAGCTTGCTTGCCCTCTTTTATTGGATTGTGACTGTCTGCCTCTCCTTGTTGGCCTTACAGACATACTAATAGCCAGCAGTGAGATGTAGCTGCACAAAGCTGGGATGTATATATATATATATATATATATATATATATATATATATATATATATATATACTGACAGATACGGCAGCTAGCAGAATCAACTGCCTGCCTGTAGTATTATTAGTATGGAAACCCCAGCAATTGTCTTGAGGTAGCTTTAGGTGCACATTGTGCAGGGGACGCAGTACACTAACTCTAAATACTGTAACTGCCTGCCTGTGATATTAATAGGAGCAGAACAACATCAATTGTCTTCAGGTAGCTTTAGGTGCACATTGTGCAGAGGATGCAGTACACTAACTGTAAATACTGTAGCTGCCTGTCTGTGGTATTAATAGGATCAGAAGAACACCACCAATTTTATTCAGGTAGCTTTAGGTGCACACTGTTCAGAGGACACAGTACACTAACTGTAAATACTGTAGCTGCCTGTGGTATTAATATAGGAGCAGAAGAACACCACCAATTTTATTCAGGTAGCTTTAGGTGCACACTGTGCAAAGGACACAGTGCACTAACTGTATATTCTGTAGCTGCCTGCCTGTGGTATTAATAGGAGCAGAACAACATCAATTTTTTATTCAGGTAGCTTTAGGTGCACACTGTGCAGAGGACGCAGTACACTAACTGTAAATACTGTAGCTGCCTGTGTGTGGTATTAATAGGATCAGAAGAACACCACCAATTTTATTCAGGTAGCTTTAGGTGCACATTGTGCAGAGGACACAGTACACTAACTGTAAATACTGTAGCTGCCTGCCTGTGGTATTAATATAGGATCGGAAGAACACCACCAATTTTATTCAGGTAGCTTTAGGTGCACACTGTGCAATGGACACAGTACACTAACTGTAAATACTGTAGCAGCCTGCCTGTGGTACTAACAGGAGCAGAACAACATCAATTGTCTCCAGGTAGCTTTAGGTGCACACTGTGCAGAGAACGCTCTACACTAACTGTAAATACTGTGGCTGCCTGCCTGTGGTATTAATAGGATCAGAAGAACACCACCAATTTTACTCAGGTAGCTCTAGGTGCACACTGAGCAGAGGACACAGTACACTAACTGTAAATACTGTAGCTGCCTGCCTGTGGTATTAATATAGGATCGGAAGAACACCACCAATTTTATTCAGGTAGCTTTAGGTGCACACTGTGCAATGGACACAGTACACTAACTGTAAATACTGTAGCTGCCTGCCTGTGGTATTAATAGGAGCAGAACAACATCAATTTTCTTCAGGTAGCTTTAGATGCACACTGTGCAGAGGACACAGTACACTAACTGTAAATACTGTAGCTGCCTGCCTGTGCTAATAATATAGGTCCAGAAGAACACCACCAATTTTATTCAGGTAGCTTTAGGTGCACACTGTGCAGAGGACACAGCACACTAACTGTAAATACTGTAGCTGCCTGCCTGTGGTATTAATAGGAGCAAAACAACAGCAATTGTCTCCAGGTAGCTTTAGGTGCACACTGTGCAGAGGACGCACTACACTAACTGTAAATACTGTAGCTTCCTGCCAGTGGTATTAATAGGATCAGAAGAACACCACTAATTTTCTTCAGGTAGCTATAGGTGCACACTGTGCAGAGGACACAGTACAATAACTGTAAATACTGTAGCTTCCTCCCTGTGGTATTAATATAGGATCAGAAGAACACCACCAATTTTATTCAGGTAGCTTTAAGTGCACACTGTGCAGAGGACACAGTGCACTAACTGTAAATACTGTAGTTGCCTGCCTATGGTATTAATAGGAGCAGAACAACAGCAATTGTCTTCAGGTAGCTTTAGGTGCACACTGTGCAGAGGATGCACTACACTAACTGTAAATACTGTAGCTGCCTGCTTGTGGTATTAATAGGGTCAGAAGAACACCACTAATTTTCTTCAGGTAGCTTTAGGTGCACATTGTGCAGAGGACACAGTGCACTAACTGTAAATACTGTACCTGCCTGCCTGTGGTATTAATAGGATCAAAAGAACACCACTAATTTTCTTCAGGTAGTTTTGGGTGCACACCGTGCAGAGGACACACTAGACTAACTTGTAAATACTGCAGCTTCCTGCGGTACTGTACTAATCGGATCAGAAGTACACCATTATTTTTCTTCAGGTAGCTTTATGTGCACACTGTGCAGAGGACACAGTGCACTAACTGTAAATACTGTACCTGCCTGCCTGTGGTATTATTGGATTAGAAGAACACCACTAATTTTCTTCAGGTAGCTTTAGGTACACACCGTGCAGAGGACACACTACACTAACTTGTAAATACTGCAGCTGCCTGCGGTACTGTACTAATAGGATCAGAAGAACACCACTAATTTCTTCAGGTAGCTTTAGGTCCACACTGTGCAGAGGATGCACTACACTAACTTGTAAATACTACAGCTGCCTGTGGTACTGTCCTAATAGGATCAGAAGAACACCACCAATTTTATTCAGGTAGCTTTAGGTGCACAGTATGCGGAGGACACAGTACACTAACTGTAAATACTGTAGCTGCCTGCCTGTGGTATTAATAGGAGCAGAACAGCACCAATTTTCTTCAGGTATCTTTAGGTGCACACTGTGCAGAGGACACAGTACAATAACTGTAAATACTGTACCTGCCTGCCTGTGGTATTAATATAGGATCAGAAGAACACCACCAATTTTATTCAGGTAGCTTTAGGTGCACACCGTGCAGAGGACACAGTACACTAACTGTAAATACTGTAGCTGCCTGCCTGTGGTATTAAAAGGAGCAAAACAACAGCAATTGTCTCCAGGTAGCTTTAGGTGCACACTGTGAAGAGGACACACTACACTAACTGTAAATACTGTAGCTGCCTGCTTGTGGTATTAATAGGATCAGAAGAACACCACTAATTTTCTTCAGGTAGCTTTAGGTGCACATTGTGCAGAGGACACACTAGACTAACTTGTAAATACTGCAGCTTCCTGCGGTACTGTACTAATCGGATCAGAAGTACACCATTATTTTTCTTCAGGTAGCTTTATGTGCACACTGTGCAGAGGACACAGTGCACTAACTGTAAATACTGTACCTGCCTGCCTGTGGTATTATTGGATTAGAAGAACACCACTAATTTTCTTCAGGTAGCTTTAGGTACACACCGTGCAGAGGACACACTACACTAACTTGTAAATACTGCAGCTGCCTGCGGTACTGTACTAATAGGATCAGAAGAACACCACTAATTTCTTCAGGTAGCTTTAGGTCCACACTGTGCAGAGGATGCACTACACTAACTTGTAAATACTACAGCTGCCTGTGGTACTGTCCTAATAGGATCAGAAGAACACCACCAATTTTATTCAGGTAGCTTTAGGTGCACAGTATGCGGAGGACACAGTACACTAACTGTAAATACTGTAGCTGCCTGCCTGTGGTATTAATAGGAGCAGAACAGCACCAATTTTCTTCAGGTATCTTTAGGTGCACACTGTGCAGAGGACACAGTACAATAACTGTAAATACTGTACCTGCCTGCCTGTGGTATTAATATAGGATCAGAAGAACACCACCAATTTTATTCAGGTAGCTTTAGGTGCACACCGTGCAGAGGACACAGTACACTAACTGTAAATACTGTAGCTGCCTGCCTGTGGTATTAAAAGGAGCAAAACAACAGCAATTGTCTCCAGGTAGCTTTAGGTGCACACTGTGAAGAGGACACACTACACTAACTGTAAATACTGTAGCTGCCTGCTTGTGGTATTAATAGGATCAGAAGAACACCACTAATTTTCTTCAGGTAGCTTTAGGTGCACATTGTGCAGAGGACACAGTGCACTACCTGTAAATACTGTACCTGCCTGCCTGTGGTATTAATAGCATCAGAAGAACACCACTAATTTTCTTCAGGTAGCTTTAGGTACACACCGTGCAGAGGACACACTACACTAACTTGTAAATACTGCAGCTGCCTGCAGTACTGTACTAATAGGATCAGAAGAACACCATTCATTTTCTTCAGGTAGCTTTAGGTGCACACTGTGCAGAGGACGCACTACACTAACTTGTAAATACTGCAGCTGCCTGCGGTACTGTACTAATAGGATCAGAAGAACACCACTAATTTCTTCAGGTAGCCTTAGGTGCACACTGTGCAGAGGATGCACTACACTAACTTGTAAATACTACAGCTGCCTGTGGTACTGTCCTAATAGGATCAGAAGAACACCACCAATTTTATTCAGGTAGCTTTAGGTGCACAGTATGCGGAGGACACAGTACACTAACTGTAAATACTGTAGCTGCCTGCCTGTGGTATTAATAGGAGCAGAACAGCACCAATTTTCTTCAGGTATCTTTAGGTGCACACTGTGCAGAGGACACAGTACAATAACTGTAAATACTGTACCTGCCTGCCTGTGGTATTAATATAGGATCAGAAGAACACCACCAATTTTATTCAGGTAGCTTTAGGTGCACACCGTGCAGAGGACACAGTACACTAACTGTAAATACTGTAGCTGCCTGCCTGTGGTATTAATAGGATCAGAAGAACACCACTAATTTTTTCAGGTAGCTTTAGGTGCACACTGTGCAGAGGATGCACTACACTAACTTACACAGGGAAGTAACCTAGCGCCAGTATTCGGCCACCCAGAGAGTAAAAAACATAACATATAAAATAAATAAGTTAGCTAAACCATCCGTCAAAAATGTTAATGTATATATAGCATAATACATATAGAAAAATAAAAAAGGAAACCAAAAACTACAATAAACATAATAATGATACCCCGTGCTGCCAGACAAACTGTAACTGGTGGAAACAGATCATAACAGGAAAAAGCATATAAATAGTCCAGCGCTCAGGATATTGTTGAGAAGCAAAATACGACAAGCATAAAGTTTATAGTAGTTTTAATAAACCAGTAGTGAGCCAGTAATAAACGATGGTCTAGAATAACAATAAAAACTGCCAGAAAGACCGGGTTCAAAAGCTCCGTTGAGAGAGAAAACGCATTATAATGAAAAATAATGAAAACGTTTTTTCATTATAATGCGTTTTCTCTCTCAACGGAGCTTTTGAACCCGGTCTTTCTGGCAGTTTTCATTGTTATTCTAGACCATCCTTTATCACTGGCTCACTACTGGTTTATTAAAACTACTATAAACTTTATGCTTGTCGTATTTTGTTTCTCAACAATATCCTGAGCGCTGGACTATTTATATGCTTTTTCCTACTACACTAACTTGTAAATACTACAGCTGCCTGTGGTACTGTCCTAATAGGATCAGAAGAACACCACCAATTTTATTCAGGTAGCTTTAGATGCACAGTATGCGGAGGACACAGTACACTAACTGTAAATACTGTAGCTGCCTGCCTGTGGTATTAATAGGAGCAGAACAACACCAATTTTCTTCAGGTATCTTTAGGTGCACACTGTGCAGAGGACACAGTACAATAACTGTAAATACTGTACCTGCCTGCCTGTGGTATTAATATAGGATCAGAAGAACACCACCAATTTTATTCAGGTAGCTTTAGGTGCACACCGTGCAGAGGACACAGTACACTAACTGTAAATACTGTAGCTGCCTGCCTGTGGTATTAAAAGGAGCAAAACAACAGCAATTGTCTCCAGGTAGCTTTAGGTGCACACTGTGCAGAGGACACACTACACTAACTGTAAATACTGTAGCTGCCTGCCTGTGGTATTAATAGGATCGGAAGAACACCACTAATTTTCTTCAGGTAGCTATAGGTGCACACTGTGCAGAGGACACAGTGCACTAACTGTAAATACTGTAGCTGCCTGTCTGTGGTATTAATATAGGTCCAGAAGAACACCACCAATTTTATTCAGGTTGCTTTAGGTGCACACTTTGCAGAGGACACAGTGCACTAACTGTAAATACTGTAGTTGCTTGCCTATGGTATTAATAGGAGCAGAACAACAGCAATTGTCTCCAGGTAGCTTTAGGTGCACACTGTGCAGAGGACGCACTACACTAACTGTAAATGCTGTAGCTGCCTGCCTGTGGTATTAATAGGATCAGAAGAACACCACTAATTTTCTTCAGGTAGCTTTAGGTGCACACTCTGAAGAGGGCACAGTACACTAACTGTAAATACTGTAGCTGCCTGCCAGTGGTATTAATAGGAGCTGAACAACAGCAATTGTCTCCAGGTAGCTTTAGGTGCACACTGTGCAGAGGATGCACTAAACTAACTGTAAATACTGTAGCTGCCTGCCTGTGGTATTAATAGGATCAGAAGAACACCACTAATTTTCTTCAGGTAGCTTTAGGTGCACATTGTGCAGAGGACACAGTGCACTAACTGTAAATACTGTACCTGCCTGCCTGTGGTATTAATAGGATCAAAAGAACACCACTAATTTTCTTCAGGTAGCTTTAGGTGCACACCGTGTAGAGGTTGCACTACACTAACTTGTAAATTCTGCAGCTGCCTGCGGTACTGTACTAATAGGATCAGAAGAACACCATTAATTTTCTTCAGGTAGCCTTAGGTGCACACTGTGCAGAGGGGGCACTATACTAACTTGTAAATACTGCAGCTGCCTGTGGTACTGTCCTAATAGGATCAGAAGAACACCACCAATTTTATTCAGGTAGCTTTAGGTGCACACTATGCAGAGGACACAGTACACTAACTGTAAATACTGTAGCTGCCTGCCTGTGGTATTAATAGAAGCAGAACAACATCAATTTTTTTCAGGCTTCTTTAGGTGCACACTGTGCAGAGGGTGCAGTACACTAACTGACTGTAAATACTGTAGCTGCCTGCCTGTGGTATTAATATAGGAACAGAAGAACAACAGCAATTTTATTCAGGTAGCTTTAGGTGCACACTGTGCAGAGGACACAGTACACTAACTGTAAATACTGTAGCTTCCTGCCTGTGGTATTAATAGGAGCAGAAGAACATCAATGGACTCCAGTTAGCTTTACATGCACACTGTGCATAGGACGCGCTACACTAACTGTAAATACTGTAGCTGCCTGTGGTATTAATATAGGATCAGAAGAACACCACCAATTTTATTCAGGTAGCTTTAGGTGCACACTGTGCAGAGGACACAGTACAATAACTGTAAATACTGTAGCTGCCTGCCTGTGGTATTATTAGGAGCAAAACAACAGCAATTGTCTCCAGGTAGCTTTAGGTGCACACTGTGCAGAGGACGCACTACACTAACAGTAAATACTGTAGCTGCCTGCCTGTGGTATATAATAGGATCAGAAGAACACCACAAATTTTCTTCAGGTAGCTTTAGGTGCACACTGTGCAGAGGACACAGTGCACTAACTGTAAATACTGTAGCTGCCTGTCTGTAGTATTAATATAGGTCCAGAAGAACACCACCAATTTTATTCAGGTAGCTTTAGGTGCACACTGTGCAGAGGACACAGTGCACTAACTGTAAATACAGTTAGGAGAAGGTGGGCTGAACTTCCGGGAGATCGGGCCGCAGCCCTGTCTCCGGAAGTAGGGAAGGGGACCTGTCAAAAACAGGTCCCCATTCCCCCCTGAAATGATGTTGCCCAGTCTCACTGTGATCGCACGCCCTGGGGGCATTCAGTGCCTCAAACAAGCGCCCTGGGACACATCGCGACCCCAATCTCCGTAAAGAGCCAATAACGACATGGCTCTTTACACATGTAATCGGCTTTGTCCAATCAGAGCTGGTCACATGTAATCCCAGAAGTGACAGAGTGTGAGGAGAGGAGAGATGATCAGCGGCATCTTATCACAGGGGAGACCTGTATTGATCTTCAGGGCACTGCTTATTAGTGCAGCTCCAACAGTGCCCAGCAGTGATGCCAGTCTGTGCCCATCAGTGCCACCAATCTGTGCCCACCAGTGACACCAATTTGTGCCCATCAGGAATGCCAATTTGTGCCCATCAGTGAGGCCATTCTGTGCCCATCAGTGATTTAAAGGGGTTGTAAAACCTCGTGGTTTTTCACCTTAATGCATTCTATGCATTAAGGTGAAAAACCTCCTGTCTTGCTGCAGCCCCCCAGACCCCCATTTTAGTTACCTGAACCCTGCCTTTTTCTCTCCGGGGATGAGCATACCAGCTTTAGCTGGTGTCTCATGTCCTGATTGGATAGATTGCTAGCAGAGCAGTCATTGGCTCCCGCTGCTGTCAATCAAATCCAATGGCGCCGGGGCCCAGTCCTGCTTTCTGTGTCAATAGACGCAAAAGTAGGACTTTGGAGCACGCCCACACGGGTGTCCTGAAGGAGAGCGCTTCTCTGACGGGGCACTCGAGAAGAGGAGGAGCTACTAGCATTGATGAGGGACCCCAGAAGAGGAGGATTGGAGTCACTCTGTGCAAAACCAACTACACAGTGGAGGTAAGTATGACATGTTTGTTATTTTAAAAAAAATAAAAAATTAGGGTTTAGTAACCCTTTAAGTCAGTGCTGCCTTTCAGTGCCCATCAGTGCCTGCTCATCAGTGTCACCCACTAGTGCCACCTATCAGTACCCATCAGTGCCACTTATTAGTGCCCATCAGTGCTGCATATTAGTGCCTTCTCATCAGTGCCACCTATCAGTGCTCATGAGTGCCGACTATCAGTGCTGCATATTAGTGCAGCCTCATCAGCGCACATCAGTGAAGGAGAAAAATTACTTATTTACAAAATGTTCTTACAGAAACTAAAGTAAATTTTGTATTTATTTTTTGTTTTCTTAGCAAAAAATAAAAAGCCCAGTGATGATTAAATACCACCAAAAGAAAGCTCTATTTGTGGGGAAAAAAATGATAAACAGATTTGGGTACAGCGTTGCATGACCGCGCAATTTTCATTCAATGCGTGACAGCACTGAAAGCTGAAAATTGGCCTGAGCAGGAATTAGGTGAAAGTGCCCCGTAGGCAAGTGGTTAATGGGATAAAGTTGTGTCTGGACCTCTTTGCAGTGGTGTAGTGCTTCTATTTCAATTCTTTTTTTATTTCTGTATAGAGTCCCTTACCATCCTCTACTGCTGTTTTAATTGTGATGGTTGTTTGAAAGATGTTGGCCTTCACAATCCAACACTTGAGAAAAACTGTCTCAGGTTACTACAAGCAGCAAACATATCATAAGAATTTGAATACTAACCAGACCAATACACATGAGTATTTCCAGGATGAAAAAGAAGTTGGACGTGTTTAAATGTTCATTTTTAAAATGTCTAAATGGAGTGTACCCTTAAAGGGATGAGCTTTATCCAGGTTAGCATAAGGCTGGATGCCCATTGTAAACATTGTTTTTCTCTCTGGATAGAGGCTATTGTGATGCAAAATGGACACCCCAAAAACTGTGTAAGAAGACACAGGGCAGCCATGTTGTTCTGAATTCATAAGTCAACCATGAGATTTTGCACAATAGGAGACACATAGCAGAAGTGATCCAACTTCCATAATCCAAGGAGTGCATCTCCAACAATTACAATTTTTAGCTGCATTCCAAAACATTCTTATTGGTACATTGATAGGAAGCTTGTAATCAAATTAACCAACATCAAAACAAAGCATGAAAAACAGATAACCTTTTGATTTTGCCCATTGTAAAGCCCATTAACAGGACAATAGACATGCCAGTCTGGCTCCTATAGCCATCATAAAACCTTCACGTTTCCGAGTTAAAAGTAATTAAAACATTATGCAGATATCTATCCTAGTGTAGCCAAGGGTTTGATAATATAAGGCATTACAGTTGTTATGGTTGCAAATGAGTATGGCTCCCTCCAGTGTCCTCTTAATGCTGTTAGGACTTTTCTTTTAATTCCTGAGAAGCAGTGCTGCAAAGCATTGTGGGAGATGTAGTATGGAGGAGAATATGACTCTGTTAGCTGGATCAGCCCTGAACTACAATACAGACAATGAAAAGCGTGCTCTGAGGTGCCGGCCTAGCAAGCGGATCGGTTTGCAGAACCAGGGCATCTAGAGGTTTCCTGCATTTCAGCCATCCAAAGGAGCGGTACAGCGCGGCGGCGCCATCTTTTCATCAGACTGAGACATCAGGAGGGGAGTACAGATGGAGCCTCGGAGCCTCTGAGTCTATTGTAGTGAGAGGGCACCTGTCTATTTCAGTAAAGTACACTGTTTGCTGAGCGAGTTTTTTACAGACTGCTGGTGAGACTTGTAGTTCCACAGAAGTGGTTCTACTTATTCACAGGCCACACACAGCTCAACTCTGGGGTTTGTTATTCCCTGTGCTGTAAAGTCAGTACTGTATTACACTCACACATAAAGAGGAAGTGTTACAAGTGCCCTATTTCTTCAGTTAAACAGTTATCAACGTACCATTTATTCTACAGTTTGCTTTCTCTCTGTTTCTCTGTTGGATTACAAATACTGCAGTTTAAATTACAGGCTAGCTGAAGATATCTGGAGTCAAGGAACTTTTATTATCTTTTTCAAAGCATCACGGTTCTACTTTGTAGTTTGAACATTGAATTACAACCTAGGGGGAGCCCTTGAGTACAGGTTAAATATTAGGTAAATCAGTGTAGCGCTGGACATAAATCTAAGTGAATGAACAATAGTGATAATAATTAACATCTAAAAATTATTATAAGCAATCAATATATCACCAGTGAATAAACTTCCAAAAAAATTATTATGTGCTCAAAAAGTCCAAGCAATAATGACAAAAATTTAGAAAAATTATGAACATAAGAGATTAGTCCAAAAAAATAAGGTGCAAAAAATGTCCCGTAGACCACTCAATAGTGCTGCCCACCACCGGAGAGAATGAAGGCTTATCAGAAAGCCAATTGGCACCACAATATGTACACTAGCCAAATATGGTTGTGGCTAGATGGTACAATTGGATACAGCACCTCATCCCAAAGTAATTAGATAACTAGTAAGTAAAGGGACAGGGGATTATAACGGTGCTAAGGTCATATAATGCAAAAAGGAAGAGAGGGTTTTAAAATGACAAAGTTGCAAAATTTTTATTGGTAATGTTACAAACATGAAAAAACACTAAAATGGTTAACACCTAAAACAGACTTATAAATTGCGTGCGACCCAAAATGCAGTAGAGTAGGCCAGATGGAGATGGCCATCAAGATAAGGGCTCGGTTTCCAACATGTTTCGCCAAGACATTGGCTTCCTCAGGGAACAAGAGCTCACATTGGGTATAGAGAAGTCTGTGCATAGGGATACAGAAGACATAATATGTAGCATGTAGCATGAATGCTGATATTATTGGAGTCACATATATAGAACTATACAGGGGAAACACAAGAGCAACCATGGCAGGAGAGTATAGAACGAGAAAAGCATAGAAAAAAGCATAGAAAAAAGAGGAAGGGGGGTGGGGGGCAAGTGGGAGAGAAAAAAAGGGAAGGAAGAATAGGAGAAGATGGAGCAAGGAAGAAGGAAGGGAGGCGAGAAAAAACACTATAAACGACGTAGATTTGGAAGCAAGTACTAGAAGTTGGTATGCGTAGCGTGTTTGCAAATACAGCTGATAGAAGCACAAGCTCATAAAAAAGGTTTGAAACTTATGTGTTCGTTAAGCCCAGGGAAGCTGGTGGCATTTAATATGTGAATCCATTTTGTTTCTAGCTGTAGTAATCTGTTATCAATGCTCCCGCCTCTAACATGTGAAGGAACATGTTCGCGTGCGGAGAATAGAATGACGTGGGGGTCAAAATTGTTCTGAGCAGCAATGTGCCGGTTTATGGCAGTGGTGGTGGTATTTTTGTATAGCGGTTTTATGTGGTCTCGGATACGGATCTGAAAGGGACGCTTAGTTTTGCCAACGTAGTACGAGCCACATTGGCATTGGGCCAAATAGACGACTCCTACGGTGGCACAGGTGACCCGATGTCTAATGGTGTGAGTATCTCCACCAGGCAGGGTCACTACTCTGGAATTGGTGACAAAGGCACAGACGTCACATTTGCCACATTGGTATGTACCTGTGGCAGTGGGCTCACGTGGAGTGTCAATCGCATGATGACTTTTAATAAGTCGATCTCGAAGTGAAGGGGATCGACGGTATGTAATATCGGGATATGTTTTCACATATTTGGCGATTGTGGGATCTGCCGTTAATAAGGGACAAAATTGATTGAGGATATGTTTGATTTGGGTGTGCTGGTTTGAGTATTGGGTGATTAGTCGTATCGGTTGTCTAGTGTCTGGCGGTTTGTCAGAGAAGACAAGGTCCTTTCTGTTTAATTTCTTCGCCTTATTAAAGGCTTTTTTCAAGAGAGAATGGCTGTAACCTCTGTCTAGGAGTCTATTATATAGTTCTTGTGCTGCTTGGAGAAATTCTTCCTCAAGGGTGCAATTTCTTTTTATTCTGAGATATTGGCTGAACGGGATGCTTCTAAGGAGAGGCTTGGGATGGGCACTGTTGGCGTGCAATATCGTGTTGCCCGAAGAGGGCTTACGATAAAGAGCAGTGTGGATTTGACCGTTGGGGTGCAAGCTAATCTGGAGGTCCAGAAAATGGATCTGCGACTGGCTGCATTCCATGGTGAATTTAAGATTAAACGTATTCTGGGTGAGATGCTGAACAAACAGAACAAGTTCATCTTTGGTACCAGACCAAAACAGTAGTATATCATCTATATACCTGTACCAGGATATGACCTTGGACAGATAAGGAGTAGAGTGGACTGGGTCAAATAGTTCCCTCTCCCACCCCCCCAGGTACAGGTTGGCATAGGCAGGGGCACACTTGGTCCCCATAGCCACACCCTGTACCTGGAGGTAGTGGGAGGAGCCGAACATGAAGTAATTGCGTGTTAGTATGAACCTCAATAGTTCTAAAACGAAATCCCCGTATGCGTCATATTTGGGGCCTCTTTCTCGAATTAGTTTTTCAATCACCAAAGTGCCTCTCTTGTGTGGAATGATGTTATATAGACTTTCAACGTCTAGAGCTACCAACCAGGTGTTTTTTGGTAGGGATTGGCTATCAAGTATCCGGAGGAGATGGATAGTATCTTTTATATAAGAGGGCAAGGAAACTACATGGGGTGCCAGGTATTTGTCAACTAGTGCACTGGCAGATTCAGTGAGACATTGCCGTCCAGACACGATCGTTGGACGATCTTGACAAATTTGCCCTTATTAAAGACATGCATCTCTTTGCACGCAAATTGCTGTACAAAGTAATCTATGACAAATCTCCCTCTACTGCAGTGCCTTCCCAATCAACCACGTCCTCTCAACAGGTTCCTACTTTGGCTGAAATACAAGCCCTTGAGGAGCTGATGTCACTCTGGGAGGAGGGCGACACTGACGGCGACGACCTCCCGGACTCTGGCGACTTCATGTTCGGCTCCTCCCACTACCTCCAGGTACAGGGTGTGGCTATGGGGACCAAGTGTGCCCCTGCCTATGCCAACCTGTACCTGGGGGGGTGGGAGAGGGAACTATTTGACCCAGTCCACTCTACTCCTTATCTGTCCAAGGTCATATCCTGGTACAGGTATATAGATGATATACTACTGTTTTGGTCTGGTACCAAAGATGAACTTGTTCTGTTTGTTCAGCATCTCACCCAGAATACGTTTAATTAAATTCACCATGGAATGCAGCCAGTCGCAGATCCATTTTCTGGACCTCCAGATTAGCTTGCACCCCAACGGTCAAATCCACACTGCTCTTTATCGTAAGCCCTCTTCGGGCAACACGATATTGCACGCCAACAGTGCCCATCCCAAGCCTCTCCTTAGAAGCATCCCGTTCAGCCAATATCTCAGAATAAAAAGAAATTGCACCCTTGAGGAAGAATTTCTCCAAGCAGCACAAGAACTATATAATAGACTCCTAGACAGAGGTTACAGCCATTCTCTCTTGAAAAAAGCCTTTAATAAGGCGAAGAAATTAAACAGAAAGGACCTTGTCTTCTCTGACAAACCGCCAGACACTAGACAACCGATACGACTAATCACCCAATACTCAAACCAGCACACCCAAATCAAACATATCCTCAATCAATTTTGTCCCTTATTAACGGCAGATCCCACAATCGCCAAATATGTGAAAACATATCCCGATATTACATACCGTCGATCCCCTTCACTTCAAGATCGACTTATTAAAAGTCATCATGCGATTGACACTCCACGTGAGCCCACTGCCACAGGTACATACCAATGTGGCAAATGTGACGTCTGTGCCTTTGTCACCAATTCCAGAGTAGTGACCCTGCCTGGTGGAGATACTCACACCATTAGACATCGGGTCACCTGTGCCACCGTAGGAGTCGTCTATTTGGCCCAATGCCAATGTGGCTCGTACTACGTTGGCAAAACTAAGCGTCCCTTTCAGATCCGTATCCGAGACCACATAAAACCGCTATACAAAAATACCACCACCACTGCCATAAACCGGCACATTGCTGCTCAGCACAATTTTGACCCCCACGTCATTCTATTCTCCGCACTCGAACATGTTCCTTCACATGTTAGAGGCGGGAGCATTGATAACAGATTACTACAGCTTGAAACAAAATGGATTCACATATTAAATGCCACCAGCTTCCCTGGGCTTAACGAACACATAAGTTTCAAACCTTTTTTATGAGCTTGTACTTCTATCAGCTGTATTTGCAAACACGCTACGCATACCAACTTCTAGTACTTGCTTCCAAATCTACGTCGTTTATAGTCTTTTTTCTCGCCTCCCTTCCTTCTTCCCTGCTCCATCTTCTCCTATTCTTCCTTCCCTTTTTTTCTCTCCCACTTGCCCCCCACCCCCCTTCCTCTTTTTTCTATGCTTTTTTCTATGCTTTTCTCGTTCTATACTCTCCTGCCATGGTTGCTCTTGTGTTTCCCCTGTATAGTTCTATATATGTGACTCCAATAATATCAGCATTCATGCTACATGCCTTTGTCAAAATGCATTTCTTTATATACTTTATTCAAACATTGTTCTATCTGCTATTTGGACTTTTGTTAACTCCTGCTGTTTGTTGATGTTAGAAACATATGACATATGCATCAGTACACTTTCTGTATTTATTTGTATTACCTTTCACAGTTTGATTTACATATTCTTTTATTATAGGTTCTTTTGTGTAACCAGGACCTTGTGGTTCTTTATGTCTGTTATACACTTTGTGGCTGGACATTGCGGGCTGACGCGCAGGTATGTTCCCGCTGTCCCCATGGACCCCTGTGGACCGTCGGCTTAGTGGGGGACCAGTCTCCTCATCCTGCGCCTCCGCCCACACCTTATCTCGCACTGAGGTGGGTTCCGTCCCCGAGTCGCTTTCGCTCACTGGCTTTCCCGCATCCCGCGGGGGGGCACGGCCGTGCCCCCCTCTCGGGATGGGTTTTGCTAGCGCTGTTCGTGCCTGTATGGACGCCCGGGGCAGTACACAATTGTCTGCCTCGGGTGTCCGCGCCTCGCTCACACTTTCCGGCCTCCCCTATTCCACCGGCGGATGGATGCTGACGGCGCCCTGGGGCCGCCCTATCCACGGCGCTTCGTCCTCTCATTGGCCATGCGAGGGCCGATGTGTCTGAGCATGCGCGCGCGGTGCACGCCGGAACATGTCGTTTCCGGGGCGCCGCCCAGCGTGCGGACGCCCTTCATTCGCGTCCGCACACCTGATAACTATCTGATCAGGTGTGGGGGGTATTTCAGTAACCGGCCAGTCCCTCGCTTCACATGCTGGACGAGGGACGTGCCTGTATGTGTTCCCACACACAGTAACCAGGTAATCCGGGATTATTATTACATCATTAATACTTCTCTTAAACCTTACCCTTTACTTAGCCTCCAATCATTCCCTTTAGGATCCACCATCTTGGAGCTACCATCCATCTTCTTGGCAATCCTTAACACTGACTTCTTAAGAGTCACGTATTCCACTTAACGGCCTACCAGGTAAATCATTCCCTGCTTTTTAACTAGTTTTTCAGCCCTACACTGCACAGCTTTCTGATTTCCTAATACAGTCCTTTTCCATCTATTCCCCTCCAGGACTCATTGTTTCTGCTGCCCTCCCTAAAAAATTCTTTCATATGCATACAAATTATGCAAACATCAAAGTTAGTCATTTGCTTTACAATGCACCTTATTAGGTAAGTCTTTTTCCTGTGCGATTTTCCCTTCCATTTTTATGATGACTACTAGGTCTTTCTGTAAAGCAAACCTATCTTTCCATATAGGTCAATTATCAATTGATTGCCAACTCTGCCAACTGTCCTGCTGTGTCTGCGTACTTACCTACAGGTGCCTCTTCCCTCTTCCAATCAACTGTCTTTTAACCAATAGTGTGAGTTTTTTTATCGTTTTTTTGCTCTATGCAACCGATGTATAATTGCATCACTTCCTGTGCTCTTTTAAATGTAATGTTCAATATATACCCAACATCTACTCACCTATTTCCAATGCATTCCTTTGCCAGGTCTACTGCGTGCCCCCTGCAGGCACATTATACGGCGCATCCTGCCCTTCCCCCTTGGGTGACATTTTTCGTGCCCCCCCTGGGTGTCGGTCTTTCAGGTACATTTGCGGCACCGGGGTTATTGGGACCGCCTCTCCACGAGACTGTTCAGCCCCAATGTCCCATTACTCAGCTTTGTACTAAACACTTTATTGTTAGATATTTCTGTTTGTTTATATTATGTCTTCTGTATCCCTATGCACAGACTTCTCTATACCCAATGTGAGCTCTTGTTCCCTGAGGAAGCCAATGTCTTGGCGAAACATGTAGGAAACCGAGCCCTTATCTTGATGGCCATCTCCATCTGGCCTACTCTACTGCATTTTGGGTCGCACGCAATTTATAAGTCTGTTTTAGGTGTTAACCATTTTAGTGTTTTTTCATGTTTGTAACATTACCAATAAAAATTTTGTAACTTTGTCATTTTAAAACCCTCTCTTCCTTTTTGCATTATATGACCTTAGCACCGTTATAATCCCCTGTCCCTTTACTTACTAGTTATCCATGTACACTAGCCATTGGAGTTCCTTTTTCTGGAATTGAGGATTTGCCCCAGAGTGTCTTCTGCTATCGTTGGGAGGCTGATATCGGAGGCGACCAGAGGGACATCAGTTGTGGCTCTATAGGATCCCTACACTGACCTGCTATGCCTGTTTAGACCCCCTGAGTAAGGGCGGTCACAGGCTTTCTAATAAGCCTTCATTCTCTCCGGTGGTGGGCAGCACTATTGAGTGGTCTACGGGACATTTTTTGCACCTTATTTTTTTGGACTAATCTCTTATGTTCATAATTTTTCTAAATTTTTGTCATTATTGCTTGGACTTTTTGAGCACATAATAATTTTTTTGGAAGTTTATTCACTGGTGATATATTGATTGCGTATAATAATTTTTAGATGTTAATTATTATCACTATTGTTCATTCACTTAGATTTATGTCCAGCGCTACACTGATTTATCTATACATTTGTTGCCTTATATCGGGGTTGTAGTGTCTAGCAGCAGGACTCACATCACGTGTTTCACTAATGATTTTTGTATTTTCACATTGTTTATTTACCTAGCGCAGTTCTTTATTTATTTTTAGTTTACAGGTTAAATATTGCATTGTATTATTGAATGTGAGAAACATTATTTTGCAATTTGGTGGGTGTATTGAGGCTTCAGTAGGAAGGTGTTTAATATAGATCTTGCAGAATATTAAACATTTGTCCCACTGTACACCTATCTACGTATACTCCCTACGGTGATTATTGAATCCACAGTTTCATATCTATACCGATTGTTATCAACTGTCATTTATTGTTTGTGTTTAATCACATTGTTCATTGTGTTTAATATTCATTCTAGTAAACTTTCTGAGTGGTTCAGTGACATTGTGTGAGTTTCTCATTGATAACACCCTATTGCAGAATGGAACCCAAAGTGTCAGAGGTAAGAGGGGATTTGCAGAGTCGGGTTAGCCAGTGGGATATAGAGTCAATCAGCAGCCCTCGCGGGGGTACCGCTACACTAGCTAATAGTATCAGACGTATCACCTGTCGTAAATAGTTTAGTTGGAATAGTTAGCGAATACACATCCCTGACTGACTCAAAACTTCAGGGTATTTCATAACTCCTGAGATGTTAACAGTACAGCCAGAATAAAGACATTTTTACATGTATCAATTAATTAGCAGCATTTTAAAACCAGACACCACTATATTAGAAGGTACTGGAGGCAGGTTGGACATAAAACATCTACTAGGTAAAACAGACATCTGATACCCATCATATTTGTATTCATCCATTAGGTAATTTCATACTAGACAATAATATACAAGTTACCAGACTGTAACTTGTAGGTATTCCAATATAATAATACATATATAAAACTACATCTGTGGGAGTAGTAGCTACAGGGTCATAAATGCTGTGCCACTCCTCAGACCTCTTGATTGATTAGATCATTTCTGTCCACACCCTCCTCAGGGACCAGAAAAGAAAGATTATGTGCCTTCAGTAAATCAACCTCTGAAAGTATCATTGTCATGTATCGGTGACAATGTGGTGTGAGTTTGACGAGCCATTTGACACAAAATGGTGAAAAAGGCCTTGCTCTGATCCCACATTTATCACAGTTATGTTTGATAGTTTGGCACTAGACAAAGACAAAGTTTTTATTTTTTAATAAATCTGCAAAAATGTCAACAATTCTGTGTTTTTCTGTCAATATGGGGTGCTGTGTGTATATTATTGCAGGAAAAAAATGAACTTATGATAATGATTTTAGCAAATGGCTGCAATATAACAAAGAGTGAAAAATGTAAGGGGGTCTGAATACTTTCCGTCCCCACTGTACATGTGTGTGATTGGTTCTTTTGAAAGAATACAAGTGTCTGATTGGCTGATTCTGAAGCCACCGCCTTCCTTTGTTATTCATGTTTACAGAATAAATAAAAGCAGCTGATCATCCTAGGGAGGATTTTGCTAAGCTCAACGTGATACCAGCGTCTGTCTGTGTTACTTGAAGATAAACAAGCGCGCTTTCCCAGCATTATACAAGAAATCTATGATTGTGCTTATTAACGCATGGAATTATTTGCTTATAGGAGAAGCTTTAATTAATCCACAACAATAGTATCTATAGAGGGGTATGCCACCAAAATGAAAGGTTCACACTGACCCTTACCGCAAAAGATGGACCACTTAATCAAAAGTAGACATGTGCAATTCATTTCGTTCTAAATGAGTCTTTTAACGAATTTTGACAAATTTATTAATTTGCAAATATCCGAATCAACGAAAACCCGTTTCCCAATTATTCGTAAAATTTGAATATTTGTAAATATTGGAAAATTCATAAATTCGAGAATTTGAAAGTTCGTAAATTTGAAAATTCATAAATTTGCAAATTCTAAAATCCGAAAACCCAAAAATTTGAAAATCTGAAATAATAACTATTAAATTATAGGTATTGGAATTTGCTTTCAAATTTGTCTATTAGTGAACGTAACTAATAGAATTTATCCAAAGTTATGAATTATCCAAAATAATGAATGCCGCATCTAAACAAATGGAAGGTAACAAATTAATAATAATAATAAATAACAATAATAATAATAATAATAAACCACTTTTATTATTATTATTATTATTATTATTTATTAGGTTCCATTCATTTAGATGCGGCATTCACTATTTCAGATAATTCGTAACTTCAGGTAAATTCGTATTCGTTATGTTCACTAACAGCCAAATTTGAAAGGAAATTCCAATACCTATAACTTAATAGTTAGTTATTATTAGTTAGTTATTATTTAGAATTCTCTCATTTTCAAATTTTTTTCTTATTTTCGGATTTTCTTTCTTATTTTTGGATTTTTGATTTTTGGGATTTTCGAATTTACGAATTCTCATATTTTCGAATTTACAAATCTATGAATCTTTGAATTTACAAATTTACGAATCTACGAATTTACGAATTGCGATCATAATGAATAACCTGAAAAAAAACAAAAAACAAATGAAACTAAAATGAACAAATTTTTCGGCAGTGCACATGTCTAATCAAACGCTTAATGAAATATTTTGATTCCAATTCCCCATACATGCGAGATGCTTGATCACTGGATACCAGACACAATTAATCTCAAGCAGGAATTATTATTCATACAGGAGGTGTATTACTGGCCAGATCACCGGGTGAAACAAAGGGAAAAAATCCAAAGTAATGATTGGTTGGTGTAATGAATTTCTGCCTGAGGTGGATCGCATCTGGTATCCAGAGTTCAAGCATCTTGCATGTTTGGGGAATTGGAATCAAAGTATTTCATAAAGTGTATTTGACTACTTTTGATTAAGTGGTCTATCTTTTGCGGTAAGGGTCAGTGTGAACCTTTCGTCTTGGTGGCGGACCCCTCTATACACTCTTGTGTGGACCAACACAGAATTAAGTTTTTTATTAGAGATGTTTTACTCTTAAAATATCTGGACTATGATCTGGGCATAAGCTCTGCATTTTGTGTTATTATATTATTGTTTTCTATACCAGGAGGACTGTGTACGCTGCTTTGCCATACTGTGATTGATATTTTTGTGACTGTATCTAGCATGGGTGATCTGTGGGATTATATTATTATCTATAGGCTATCAGAGGATATCTAATTGAAATGGAGCCCTTTGGATCCAGTCCCCTGAAATTTAAGGTAATACAGAAGAGGAAGAGAAGATGTCAAGTGGTCCTTTTGAAGGAAAGAACCTTGAAGTTGCACACATTGCTGGATCAATTCTCTAAAGCGATGCGCTGAAGAAGTTCAGGTTGTCTAAGCAATTTATAATGGAGCTCTATATCCAATTGATAGGTAGGAATGAGCCGAACACCCCCCTGTTTGGTTCGCACCAGAACATGCGAACAGGAAAAAAGTTTGTTCGAACACGCGAACACCATTAAAGTCTAAGGGACACGAACATGAATAATCAAAAGTGCTAATTTTAAAGGCTTATATGCAAGTTATTGTCATAAAAAGTGTTTGGGGACCTGGGTCCTGCCCCAGGGGACATGGATCAATACAAAAAAAAGTTTTAAAAACGACAGTTTTTCGGGAGCAGTGATTTTAATAATGCTTAAAGTGAAACAATAAAAGTGTAATATCCCTTTAAATTTCGTACCTGGGGGGTGTCTATAGTATGCCTGTAAAGGGGCGCATGTTTCCCGTGTTTAGAACAGTCTGACAGCAAAATGACATTTCAAAAGAAAAAAAGTCATTTAAAACTACTCGCGGCTATTAATGCATTGCCGGTCTGACAATACACATAGAAGTTCATTGATAAAAATGGCTTGGGAATTCCCCACAGGGGAACCCCGAACCAAAATTAAAAAAAAATGAAGTGGGGGGTCCCCCTAAATTCCATACCAGGCCCTTCAGGTCTGGTATGGATATTAAGGGGAACCCCGCACCAAAATTTAAAAAAAAACGGCATGGGGTCCCCCCAAAAATCCATACCAAACCCTTATCCGAACACGCAACCTGGCAGGCCGCAGGGAAAGAGGGGAGATGAGAGAGCGTCCCCCCTCCTGAACCGTACCAGGCCACATGCCCTCAACATTGGGAGGGTGCTTTGGGGTAGCCCCCAAAACACCTTGTCCCCATGTTGATGAGGACAAGGACCTCATCCCCACAACCCTGGCCAGGGCTTGTCGGGGTCTGCGGGAGGGGGGCTTATCGGAATCTGGAAGCCCTCCTTAAGAAGGGGACCCCCAGATCCCGGCCCTCCCCCCTGTGTGAAATGGTAATGGGGTACAAAGGTACCCCTACCATTTCACAAAAAAAGTGTCAAAAAAAGTGTCAAAAATGTTAAAAATGACGAGACAGTTTTTGACAATTGTGTGAAATGGTAAGGGGGTACTTTTGCCCCTCTGACGCACGGGGACATGACGGGACTTCCCTGTGGCATTCCCCGTGATGCCACAGGGAAGTCCCATCAAGTCACTGTGTGTCAGAGAGGGGCGGGGTCACCGGGTGGTCCCCCATGCTGATGGGGACAAGGGCCTCATCCCCACAACCCTTGCCCGGTGGTTGTGGGGGTCTGCGGGCGGGGGGCTTATCGGAGTCTGGAAGCCCCCTTTAACAAGGGGACCCCCAGATACCGGCCCTCCCCCCTGTGTGAAATGGTAATGGGGTACAAAAGTACCCCTACCATTTCACAAAAAAGTGTCAAAAATGTTAAAAATGACGTGACAGTTTTTGACAATTTCTTTATTTAAATGCATCTTCTTTCTTCTATCTTGTTTCTTGTTTCTTCTTTCTTCTATCTTCTATCTTCCTTCTGTTTCTTCCTCCATCTTCTGGTTCTTCTGGTTCTTCTGGTTCTTCCTCCGGTGTTCTCGTCCGACATCTTCCTCCGCGGCGTCTTCTTTTCTTCTTCTTCTCGGGCCGCTCTGCATCCACTATGATGGGAGGCTCCCACTGTGTGAGGATTCTCCTCTGATGGTTCTTAAATAATTTGGGGCAGGAGCCTCCCATCATGGTGGATGTGGAGCGGCCCGAGAAGAAGAAGTGAAGAAGACGCCGCGGAGGAAGATGCCGGGCGAGAACAATGGAGGAAGAAGCAGAAGAACCAGAAGAAGAAGAAGATGGAGGAAGAAACCGAAGGAAGATAGAAGATAGAAGAAAGAAGATAGAAGAAAGAAGATAGAAGAAGCATTTAAATAAAGGAATTGTCAAAAACTGTCTCTTGTCATTTTTAACACTTTGACACTTTTTTGTGAAATGGTAGGGGTACTTTTGTACCCCCTTACCATTTCACACAGGGGGGAGGGCCGGGATCTGGGGGTCTGTAATGAGCCCCTGCTCGCTCGGTTCCACTCTCCTGACACTCCTCTGCGGCTATAGAATCAGACTGCAGATCGTAACATCTGATGGTTCGGTCATCCGATGCTCCGGGACTAGAACTACAGTTATGTGCTGTTTTAATCCAGTTGTGTAGCTCAGAACAAACACCAGGCAGGCTGTATGTAAGTTCAACCAGGAATCTCTTTTATTGAAAAATACAGGCTCTTTTATACAGTAAAAGAGGAGGTGTATACCTCCGGCTCATATTACTCTGAACATACACCTGTGACCAGAAACCTAATTAACATGGGCTAATTAACTAATCCCTTTAGACAGCCTAGATGACTCAGACATGACCTTTAGGCCAGACTGGCCGTCTTATAGCTCAGGCCGAACGGGGTGATGAAGGCCGACTTTGGAATTGCTTCCGCTTCCAAGGGAATCTGCCAGTAGCCCTTACATAAGTTAATAGTCGTCAGATAATGTCCCTGAGCTATTTTGTCCAACAATTCGTCCACTTGGGGCATAGGGTAGGCATCTGTCACAGTACAGTCATTCAGTCGCCTATAGTCCACACAAAATCGGGTCGTGCCATCCCATTTTGGGACTAATACTACAGGGGAAGCCCAGGGGCTTGCCGATGGTTCGATCACCCCTAACTCGAGCATCTCCCTAATCTCTGCTCTCATCCCTTCTTGCACTGCTCTGGGAATCCTATAGGCTGGTTGTCTCAGGGGCTTCTGCCTGGGGGTCTCTACCTTGTGCACAGCTATGTGAGTGTACCCAGGGAGTGCCGAGAACATCTCCTGCCGGTCCTGGAGTAATTCTCTGGCCTGTTCTCGTTCTTGGGATCCTAATCTATCTCCTAGCCGTATATCTTCCACACCCCTGGAACAGTTACTGATTTCGGGAAGCTCCAGCATCGGTAGATATTCAGAGTCCCCGATGGCAGGAGCGCATATGACGGCTACAGCCTCAGTCCTCTCATGATAGGCCTTTATCATATTAATGTGGAACGTCCTCTTAATGTTTGTGTCTGCACAGCTGGCAACCACGTAGGTGGTATCGCGCAGCTGTTTTACCACCTGATAGGGGCCCTGCCAGGAGGCCTGTAATTTATTTTGCTTCAGGGGTTTTAGTACCAGAACTTTCTGTCCGATATAAAAGGTGCGATTCCGCGCAGACCGATCATACCAAACCTTCTGCTGACTCTGGGACGATTGCATATTCTCATGGACTAGATCGGTAAGTTCCCGCAGGCGCTCCCTGAGTTCCAAGACATAACTAAGGATGGGGAGGCCTTCTGGATACTCCCACTGGGCCCTCACTAAGTCTAGGGGCCCCCTAACCCTTCGCCCATACAACAGCTCAAATGGGGAAAACCCCATGGACTCTTGGGGTACCTCTCTATAGGCGAACAGTAGATGGGGAAGATATTTCTCCCAATCCTTCCTACTCTCCATGAAGGCCTGAAGCAGCTGCTTCAGGGTCCCATTAAATCTCTCACACAGCCCTTTAGTCTGAGAGTGGTAGGGGGCGCTCTGGAGGGGTTTAATCCCACAGAGACGCCAGAGCTGCTGTGTCAGCTCGGCTGTGAACTGGGTACCCTGATTGGACAATATCTCTTGGGGAAACCCTACCCTAGTGAATACCCGCAGTAAGGCATCTGCTACTGTATCAGCCTGGATATTGAATAAGGGAATGGCCTCCGGGTAGTGGGTGGCGTAATCCACCACCATAAGAATATACTTCTTCCCAGTGGCACTGGGGCGGGCCAGTGGGCCTATAATATCAACCTCTATGCAGCTAAAGGGTTCTCTAATGATCGACAGGGGTTGCAGCGAGGCTTTTGGGTTATCCCCTGTCTTCCCTACTTTCTGACAAGTCTCACAGGTCCGGCAGTATTCTCGCACCAGCCACAATAGCTCCCATCTGTATTTCTGGGGTACAACTAGCTGTTGGTGGGGACCCTTCCCGGTACCCATTCCCTCGGTGTATCGATATAGAAACCCCCCCACTCTATTCTGTCTTCCCCAACCCCCCTGGATCCTTTCCCGCCCTGTCCCGATAACCAGCTAATGTTGGGTCATTCTGAGTCTCTTGCCTAATGTCGGAGGGAGAATCCCAGGACACAGGGTTGTCAAGTTGGGGTAATGTAGGAGGATTTGGTCTTACCTGGGTCCCCATAGGAGTGGAGTTGCCTTGAAGTTGGCTCTGACATCGGGTGGTCACGGCCATGGCGGCCTCTGGGGCATATGAGGAAGTCAAATGCCCCAAATCGTTCCCCAAAAGTACTTCCGCGGGTAACTCATGTAGTAATCCCACTCGCACTTGTCGCTCCCCTGAGCCCCAATCCAAGAGGACTTGGGTGGTGGATAAACGTAGCACCTTGCCCCCTGCTACCCTGACTGCAACAGTCTGGCCAGTCCGGGCCGACTGGGGAATCATGTGAGGCTGGATGAGGGTAATCGTAGCCCCGGATTTGCGGAGTCCCTGGGCCGGCTGCCCATTAACCCATACTGCCTGCCGATGGTGCTGCCGATTATCTCCGGCAGCAGCTTGGACGGGATCAGCCTCAAAAAGTTTGTCAAACTCTTCCTGAACATCTCGATGGTTGGGCTCATTCTGGAAGCAATGAGCCACTGGTCTGGATGGATGAGCAGTCTCTTGGTACCTCGTGGATCGGGTAGGACAATATCGCTGCAGATGACCGGTTTGGTTACAGGTATAGCACTTAGGTCCGTTAGGAGGGTTGGGTCGGGTTGGAGTTCTAGAGGCAGACCACTGAGGTACTCAAGTTGGGTTAGAGGCTGGTAAACTGGGCCAAGATAGTGGATAGCGCTCACTTTCACCTGACCTTCGAGAGTCCAGATATTCATCAGCCAAAGTAGCCGCTTGCTGTACAGTCTGTAGTCGCTTATCTCGCACCCAATCCCGTACTACCAGAGCGGTGTGGTTAAAGAACTGTTCTAAGAGTACTAGCTGGGTGATGTCCTCTATGGTATGAGCTTGGCTTCCCTGGAACCAACCCTTAAGGTTCCGCTGCAGACAATATGCCCACTCCACGTATGTTATGTTGGCTTGTTTCCGGGATTCTCTAAACTTAATCCGACTGGCTTCGGGTGTAATGGCAAATCGGGCTAGCAGTGCTTCTTTTACCCGGTCATAATCTTAAAGCGTCCTCATCCTCCAGGGCCCGATACGCATTGGCTGCTCTGCCAGTCAAATTACTCGCCAGTAAGGCAACCCAATCTTGGGACAGTACATTATGTATCTGGCATAGTCTCTCAAAGTCCTGCAGGAATGCTTCAATTTTCTCCTCTCCTTCCTTAAATAGTTTGAACGCCCGAAAGGGCAACTTACGGAAAGGCGCTGTATCTTTAGGTGTTGTCTTCGATTGCCGTATTTCCGTCATTCTCCGCTCATGTTGCCGCTCTAGTTCTCTCTCTTGTCGCTCATCCTGCAGCTGGATGTCTCTAATGGCATTCTGTATGGCGGTCTCTGATGGGTTAGCACCATATAATGCCAACCGCTCTCGAACTCGTTGCTGAAACAAGTCTTCAACTGACCGGGGTCCCGCATCACCATCCCTCTGATCCATCTTGGCTAGCTCACTGATCAGGGTGGCCTTGTTCATTGTCCCACCGGTCCCTCCACGGCTCTCAAGTAAGTCTTTCAGCGTGGCTCTCCTGCAGGCTGCATAGCTGGCCATTCACTGTGGTGGTTTGGAGTGTCCCAGCAACTGGAGAGCAAATCCCACAGCTGCCAACCAATGTAACGAGACCCTGCTCGCTCGGTTCCACTCTCCCGACACTCCTCTGCGGCTATAGAATCAGAGTGCAGATCGCAACATCTGATGGTTCGGTCATCCGATGCTCCGGGACTAGAACTACAGCTATGTGCCATTCTAATCCAGTTGTGTAGCTCAGAACAAACACCAGGCAGGCTGTATGTAAGTTCAACCAGGAATCTCTTTTATTGAAAAATACAGGCTCTTTTATACAGTAAAAGAGGAGGTGTATACCTCCTGCTCATATTACTCTGAACATACACCTGTGACCAGAAACCTAATTAGCATGGGCTAATTAACTAATCCCTTTAGACAGCCTAGATGACTCAGACATGACCTTTAGGCCAGACTGGCCGCCTTGTAGCTCAGAAAACACAATCAACATTATCACAAATCAACACAGACTCTTCTTCACACAATAGCAGAGTTAATTAACACAAACAACAATGGGGATCTAATGACTCTTAGATCCCATAGTAGACTTATTTACAATACACATTCTAGCAGGCAACAGACAGATAGGTGACTGGAATTGACATCAGCATCTCCTAACAGTATTTGTCCCAGCATTATGAATCAGCCACTACTCCAAGCTTCATGACAATCCAGTATTTCAAGGTTCATGACAGGGTCCCCTTGTTAAAGGGGGCTTCCAGATTCCGATAAGCCCCCCACCCGCAGACCCCCACAACCATCAGGCAAGGGTTGTGGGGATGAGGCTCTTGTCCCCATCAACATGGGGACAAGGTGTTTTGGGGGGCTACCCCAAAGCACCCTCACAATGTTGAGGGCATGTGGTCTGGTACGGTTCAGGGGGGGCGCTCTCTTGTCCCCCCTCTTTTCCTGCAGCCTGCCAGGTTGCGTGCTCAGATAAGGGTCTAGTATGGATTTTTGGGGGGACCCCACGCCAGTTTTTTAAAAAAAATTGGCGTGGGGTTCCCCTTAAAATCCATACCAGGGTCTGGCATAGATTTTGAGGGGGACCCCACGCCATTTTTTTTTTTATTTTGGCCGGGGTTCCCCTTAATATCCATACCAGACCTGAAGGGCCTAGTATGGAATTTAGGGGACCCCCACGTAATTTATTTTTGTAAATTTTTGTTCAAGGTTCCCCTGTGGGGAATTCCCATGCCGTTTTTATCAATGAACTTTTATGTGTATTGTCGGACCGCAATTCATTAATAGACGCGAGTAGTTTTAAATGACTTTTTTTCCTTTGAAATGTCATTTTGCTGTCAGACTGTTCTAAACACGGGAAACATGCGCCCCTTTACAGGCATACTATAGACACCCCCCAGTTACGAAATTTAAAGGAATATTACAGTTTTATTGTTTAACTTTAAGCATTATTAAAATCACTGCTCCCGAAAAACGTCAGTTTTTAAAACTTTTTTTGCATTGACCCATGTCCCCTGGGGCAGGACCCAGGTCCCCAAACACTTTTTATGACAATAACTTGCATATAAGCCTTTAAAATTAGCACTTTTGATTATTCATGTTCCTGTCCCTTAGACTTTAAAGGTGTTTGCGTGTTAGAATAAATTTTTTGTCTGTTCGCATGTTCTGGTGCGAACCAAACAGGGGGGTGTTCGGCTCATCCCTAGTCGGTATAAGTTTACTCAGTTATTGTATATTGACAGTTCATTTCTAACAGTTATCTGTCATGATGAACCACAAACAAAGATCTTTTCTATCAATAGAAGTGTATGGTATTACAATTGGCTGAATGATGTGTATCTGGCTATTCCATGGCAAAATTATATTCTTAGCCCTTATGGACATCACCAAGCTACATACCCATTAAGTCCCTATGGCCCTTAAAATAATATCATATATATATAATGTACAAGGCTTTAACCTTCCACAGAAATAGAAGAAAGCATTCTGTCAATATAAAAGTCTGGGTGTGGACATCCTCTTATTGCAGGAAACCCATTTCTCTAATACTATCCACTCTCAATTCTTTGACAAATCTTTCAAACAATTCTATTGCACAACCCACACTACTAAATCCCGTGGAGTAGCCATATTCATAAAAAAAAAAATTATGAAAAAGTATAAAAAGTATTATTTGAAGTTGGTCATATATATAAGGACTCTAACAGTAGGTTCATAATATTGCAGGGTAAGATCCAAGGTCGGGCCACGACTATTGCCTCTGTCTATGCCCCCAACGAAGCACAAGCTTCATTTTTCAGAAAAAATGGGAAGGGTCCCCCAGGGGGGTTTTTAGGCAGCTAGATAGATAATGAGAAAATTACGCATTGAATAAAGAATGAAAAACTTTATTGGAGGACAGAGTGGATTATTGAATGAGTGTTAAAATATGAGCTCAGATGGAAATATGCTTATGCCTAATACAGGAAATAGCAAACAAAGGGTTATACACAGCATATATTAATGACTATTGCATAACAGTTTCTGACGCGTTTCAACCCATGATGTGTGGGGTCTCTTCAGAGGATGATTTTGCTAAGAAAAAGAAAATTTATAATAACATATCAAGTTTGTTTGAAAACAAGGTATAATGTATGCAAAAATGTATGTTACATATTGCACATAATTACCACTACATTTGGAAATACCTCTCAGTCATAACCTCCCTGCACAGCCATCAGACCATTCTGCACGCCTCCACGCCACAATGAGTCACCGAGAAGAGGACAAGGATCCACTCAATGCGGCTTACAAGGAGTCACACATAACAAGTGTCCCCCACCGAAGCTCCCCAGAGGTGGTGGGGCCAGAGCCTACGGCAATTGTCAGGGCATTAGCTCATAGACAAACCCATATCAATTTATAGTTTATTTGAGTTATCTATTGAACGGTCAAACAGTGTTATAATAATCTATGGTATACTATGGTAATTAGACATGTAAAGGGGATAATAATAATATGAGAATCATAATAGTATTGAATTGGATGGTGATATTAAGGATTTAGGTGACTAGTGTAGATAAGCCAGAGGTGGCCTTGTCATTCAATTCTAGCTGTGAAGTGGTGGATGATGACACAGGGGATGGAAAAGTGATAAGGTGTAGAAAAACAAAATAAAAACAAAAATGAAAGTGATGTGAAGAAAAATCTGATTTAATTAAATAAAAACTAGTGTGAGGGTGATTGTGTGAAAACCATTGATTGGTGGAAAGTCAATGGGTACAGTATGTGTGTGATGGGAAGATGGAGTGAGCATGATTTTGAAAAGTGTGTAGGCCAAAAGAAAATTACATAAAAAATCCAGAGCTGATAAGCCTAGTAGTGAAGTTTAAGTGAATATAAAGTATTAAAATCAAATGAAATCTACCTAAACACTTACAGAGTTGGTAGATGGATGATTATAGATTACTCCTGTAATTGAGGAAAGAAGTCTGGCCATCCACGAGGGATGTGAGGGGATTGCAATTTGATCAGCACTCTTCATGGAAATTAAATAGTAGCCTTGATTAAGGGATACTGAAAGAATTGATAGTAGGTGCCGTTTGCTCCTCCCCCCAAAAACGTCTGGCGAGCAGGGGGAGACAATGGCCGCCAATGGCGTGCCTCATGTGGCTCCCTCGGCGTCCCTGAAGGCAGAGCCCCGACCGCTGTCTTCACCTCCGCTGTAAACTACGTGACGTCATGACGTCACACGTGCACGCGGAGGGGCCCATCCACATGCACGGCACGCTACGTCCAAAGTGATCTGGAACACCGGTGGGGTGATCACTCCCACAGGTGGCTGGAGCAATGACGTCCAGAGGTGATCAGGGACGCCACCGGCAGGGTGATCACTCCCACAGGTGGCCAAAGCAGAATAACGGCCACCTAGTGGGTCGGAATGGGAGCACAGATGGCGAGGCTCCCCACCCTGCCGGGAAGACGCATAGGGAAATGCAATCCCCAACCCGGGGCAACATGCGGACATTAATGCATCACAGGGATCCAATGATCCGAAAGACAAGCAGGGACGCACTGAGCGAGAGGCATATAAACGAGCTCACACGATTATACAATTCTAACATATCAGTATCAGTATAAACAGATACGTGTGAATGACCAAATAATAATTAACCAGTTACTCATTGATCAAATAACGGAGATGTTCTGAGCTGTACAAAAGAAGTACGGTATTTATCGGCGTATAACACACACTTTTTTCCCCTTAAAATCAGGGGAAAATCGCGGGTGCGTGTTATACACTGATCCCCTGCGATCCCCCGCTGACTGAGCGGAGCGATCACCAGCCGCTGATTTGAAAATGGCACCGCCGGCTGCCGAAATACACAGAGCCGGTCCTCGGCTCTTCTCGGCCACTTTCGGCTTCGAGCGCCGCCCATATACAGATAGCCGAGTGTACTCGGCTAGGTTCGGCTAGCTCCGTTCACAGTCAAGCCCATCCTGGGCGGGACTACGAGTGGAGCTGAAAGTGACCGAGAGCCGCCGAGAAGAGCCGAGGACCGGCTCTGTGTATTTCGGTGCCGGCGGCTCCATTTTCAAACTGCAGTGACACTGACAAGTCACTGCAGTTTAACTGCAGCCTGGGCAATGAATTTAAACTTAGTCTTTATGCTGACGATGTCCTCCTGTTTCTAAAGAACCCACTGATAGCACTGCCCAACCTAACCTCCTTACTAGACTCTTTCAATGAGATATCAGGACTAGGGGTTAATTTAGCTAAATGCTCAGCTATGCCAATAAATATACCAAACGACCTTGCATCCTCCTTACAACGCCACTTCCTTTTCGCTTGGTGCACCCAGACATTTTGCTACTTAGGTATACAGCTCACCCCTAAGTTTCAGACACTCTTTCAAGCGAATTATCACCCTATAGTCTCCAATATCAGATCCCTACTAAAAAATTTTCTTTAGATCTCCCTATTTATGTCTCTAAATCTTACATTGACTCAATCCAAAGGTATGTTAACAAGTTCATATGGCATAATAAAAAGCCAAGATTCCATAAATCTTTATTGTACAGACCCCAACCTCTCGGAGAACTGGGTCTCTTGGATCTTTGGCGTTATTATTTATCGGCCAGATTAGCACAAACAGCCCAATGGCATGCTCCCCCTACTAATATCCCATGGCTCACTTTCAAAGCACACGCTATCCTCCTCTTCCTCCTTTCCGGGTTACTGTGGTCTAGATCAATCAAACCTAGTCAATTTGTTTCTTTAATCACGATTGTATACCAATCGATATACCTCTAGTCACTATACATTAAGAAATTCCACCTAGCCTCTGCCCTCTCTCCCCTATACTCCTTTGTGGGATATCTAGCCTTTCATGATAGAACCAGGTTCCTAAAATGGAGCGCAGCTGGAGTAACTACATTCCAATCCCTCAAAGAAGGTCATCATTTTTATACAACTACAAGAAGAACACAATTTTCCCCCCTCTGAATTATACAGACACACAAATTGAGCACTTTTACCACAGCAGAGGCACCCTGGAATCCGGAATACATACCACACAATATGAGCACATATGTATACACTCATCCAGAGACAAAGGGGTTATTTCTAAACTATAGAGCTTACTTAATGAATTTGCCTTGGAAGAGAAAACTAAACCAATGCTTTGTTGGCAGAGAGAGACAGGCCTTACCTTTGGACCACCTGAATGGGAGGAAATGCTAACTAACATGTTCAAAAACACAAGGTCACACTCAATCCGTGAAACAGCTGTCAAACTCCACATAAGGTGGTACATGACACCCACGAGAATACATTTGATCTACCCTGCGGTGTCTCCCCTGTGTTTTTGTGGCTGTAACAAGCTTGGCTCACTATCCCATATCTTTTAGAGCTGTAAACTCTTTAGGCCCATCTGGCAGAAAGCAGCTTCGAAGGCATCTACCATTGCAGGTCGCTTAATTACCCTCACTATACAAATGTGCCTATGCTTCACCTCAATTCCTGATATCCCTGCACCTTGCGAAAAGCGAATCCACAGGTTTTTTTTGCCGTACATTGGGTCACAGCACTAAATTGGCATTCCACAGCTCTTCCCTGGTCGCAAGTACTAGCCAGAATGGAAGCAATAAAACCATCCAAACGCATTCATCACACACTATATGATACTATGCTTATTCATGATAACAATTGGATATTCATGATAACATTGGGATACCGTATTTCTATAACCTTGTAAAGTCCCCCAGAGATTTTTCCTCTTGAGAAACACAATGGGGGTTATTTACGAAAGGCAAATCCACTTTGCACTACAAGTGCACTGCAAGTGCACTTGGAAGTGCAGTCGCTATAAATCTGGGGGGTAGATCTGAAATGAGAGGAAGCTCTGCTGATTTTATAATCCAATCATGTGCAAGCTAAAATGCTGTTTTATATTTTCCTTGCATGCCCTCCTTGGATTTACAGTGACTGCACTTCCAAGTGCAACTTGCAGTGCACTTGTAGTTGCAGTGCACTTGTAGTGCAAAGTGGATTTTTCTTTTGTAAATAACCACCATTGCCTTTACTAAAACATATTGTAAACTGAATGTTTTTTTGATGCTGATCCCATTTTACTGAACCCCATCATCTTCAAATAATTGTAACTGCTATACCATATTCAAATTATTTGACTTTGTCTGACGCACTGACTGTATGCTATTGATTTTTTAATAAAAGCTTTTGTAATCAAGAAGAAAAAAAAAAGTCTTTGAAAATTTGTTTGCAATAACTCCATCAGTATCACCAGCAAAGCAGCTTCATTATTATCCCATTAAAGAAGAAGAGAAATGTGCTTTGCATTTCAAGATTTCATAATTTGCTGTGTCACGAATGTTAATTCTCCATTACAAACGCTGGTTTACAAGACCGACCGCTTCCGGCTCCTCCTTGCTTCTGAGCATGCATGTTTGTACTTTTTTTAGACTTTTGTCCGATGGACTTGTGTACACACGTTCGGAAAATCCGGCAACAGACATTTGTCAGTGGAAAATCCGACAACAATTGTCTAAAGGAGCGTACAAACGGTTGGATTTTCCACCAACAGCCTGTCATCACACAATTCCCATCGGAAAATCCAACCGTGTGTACGAGGCTTAAGTCTACAAAGACTAAGTTGCTGGCTACCTTACATTTTTTTGTTAAGGCGTCATAGCAGATGGTCGCTGGTGAGATTGTGGGATGTGAGATGCTTGCGATAACTTACTGCACGGTTTAATGCAGTATTTTTGGAAATGCAAGTTTTTAAGGAGAGTTTCTTGGTGAATATCACAGTTTTTTGTTTCTGAATGTTGTGCGATTTGTTGCCATGTACTTGGATGCGGTAACTAATCGCTTAGTGAATTGTGCCCATAGAGATTGTAACAGGAAGAGGGGAAAGTCAAGGAGACACTTTGGTTGTAGTATAAATAAGATTCCAAGAAGTGGGAACTATGATGAGGAGATTCTGCTAGAGCCCCCAGAAAATACAGAACTCAGTGGGGTTGATTTACTAAAGGCAGATAGACTGTGCACTCTGCAAATGCAGTTGCTCCAGAGCTTAGTAAATGAGGTAAAGCTTCACTTTGCAAAGAATACCCAATCACGTGCAAGGAAAATTAAAAAAAAAACTGCTTTTTTGCTTGCATATGATTGGATGATGGAATTCAGCAGAGCTTTTGCTCATTTACTAAGCTCTGGAGCATCTGCTCTCAAAGAGTGCAACTGCCCTTTGCAAAGAGCACAGTCTATTTTCCTTTAGTAAATCAACCCTAGTGTGTAACTTATCTCACTGACATACATAACTGAAATATAACTTTTGGTGGACATTTTAAATTGGATTAACAGCCTTTTTTTTTACTTTTAACCACTTCAGCCCCAGAAGGTTTTACCCCCTTCCTGACTAGAGCACTCTTTGTGATTCGGCACTGCGTTGTTTTAACTGACAATTGCGCAGTCGTGCAACGTTAAACCCAAACAACATTGATGTCCTTTTTTTCCCTACAAATAGAGCTTTCTTTTGGTGGTATTTGATCACCTCTGTGGTTTTTATTTTTTGTGCTATAAACAAAAAAAAAGCAGCAATTTTGAAAAAAAAACAAAATTTTTTAACTTTTTGCTATAATAAATACCCCCAAAAAATATATAAAAAAACAAATTTCTTTCTCAGATTAGGCCGATATGTATTCTTCTACATATTTTTGGTAAAAAAAAAAAAAAAAAAAAAAAAATTGCAATAAGTGTATATTGATTGGTTTACGCAAAAGCTATAGCGTCTACAAAATAGGGGATACATTTATGGCATTTTTAGTATTAATCTTTTTTTTTTATTAGTAATTGCGGCGATCTGAGATTTTTATCATGACTGCGACATTATGGCAGACACATCGGACACTGGACACTATTTTGGGACCATTTTCATTTATACAGCGATCAGTGCTATAAAAATGCATTGATTACTGTGTAAATGACACTGGCAGGGAAGGGGTTAAACACTAGGGGGCGATGAGGGGGTTAAAGGTGTCCTAGGGAGTGATTCTAACTGTAGGGGGGATTGTCTCACTAGAACATGACAGAGATCACTGCTCCCGATGACAGGGAGCAAAAGATCTCTGTCATGTTGCTAGGCAGAACAGGGAAATGCCTTGTTTACATCTCTCTGTTCTGCCGCTTTGTGACACGCAGGCTCGCGGGCCCCCGGGCCCCCGGTGGACACCCAGTCCGCGGGACCCGTGGGCACAGTCACAGAGTATCCGGCGGGGCATACGCGTGTCCACAATGCCATGATTTAAAGGGACGTACCTGTACGCCCATTTGCCCGGCTGTGCCATTGTGCCGACATACATCGTCATTCGCTGGTCAGCAAGGGGTTAAATACTGTTGATGTAAATATCATCAACACATTTTATTATGTGCAAATTCTGGATCCTTTCCCTAAAGTCTAGAAAATACAACAATATCTGTCCAAAACGAAGAAAACATTTCTATCTCAATAGTAACCAATAGGATCCTTGCTTTCATTTGCAGTTTATAAAACAAAAGCCAACTTCAGAATAATTGACATGGGCAACACAAACTGTTTCTGTAAACCTGTCCAGATATTCCTCACCTTTTCCACCCTTCGTGCATATCAGAGAGCTAGATCTTATCTCCCTCGGGACACCTCCAGGCTGTGAGGATCAGTAAAAGAAACATTATATAGTTTGTTGTGTTACATAGTAATTTCTCTGCATATATAATAGTTAGGGATGAGCAGAACACCCCCCATTTCGGTTCAGACCAGAAAGTGCGAAAAAATTTGTGTGAACACCGTTAAAGTCTATGGGACACGAATGTGAAAAATCAAAAGTTTCATTTTAAAGGCTTATATGCAAGTTATTGCCATAAAAAGTGTTTAGGGACCCGCTTCCTGCCTCAGGGGACATGTTTTAATGCAAAAAAGTTTTTAAAACGGCCGTTTTTTCAGGAGCAGTGATTTTAATAATGCTTAAAGTGAAACATTAAAAATTAAATATTTGTTTAAATATCATGCCTGGGGGTGTCTATAGTCTATAATCGCGGGAGCCTGGCGGTCATCGCGACCGTTAGGCACTTGCATCGGCTCTGGGGGCGAGCAGTGGGTGCACCCCTACTGGCCTCCGGGAAAAGCAACGTTACATAACGTTGTTTCGCCCAGCCGTGCCATTCTGCCACAGTAAAACTGCTGGTTGGCAAGTGGATAAATTCAAATAAAAGTCCATAAATTCATATCAGAAAAAAATCACTTCAGTAATGAGATTAAAGTGTAGTAAGTGCTGCCAAACGTGCATGCAATAAGGGCAGTATTTTCATGCCGCACTCGTGCCCCCCTCTTGTGCTGCACTCGTCAGACAACACTACCCATCAAAGGGTAACTAGCCTCCACAGTGTCAAATGATTGTAAATGAGGTCCTTGCAGTTAATTCCTTGGTCTCTTCTGCCCCAATAGGCTCATGAAAAGACAATAATTATGCCTATAGCGTGACTCTGTATACCTCTTTTTATTGCCCAAATAATTTAGTACACTTACAGGAATCCAAATAATTACAGGTGTTGTATAACAAAAACCAGGAAGTCCAGTTGCTTTCCACAGACCAAAACCGGATGTGACGTAATGACACAATGGCCCTCTAATGCGTTTTGTTACAAAGACGTCCGCCTCTGATGACATCTTCATGATGAAATGCGTTAGACTAAGCCATTGCGGTGAGCCAGGGAGTGCAGCACAGGAGGGGGGCACGAGTGTGACAATTAGCTACTGCCCGATTGCATGCGTTTGGCAGCACTTAGTAAACTTTAATTTTATTACTGAAGTGATTTTTTCTGATATGAAATGATGACTTTTATTTTAATTTATGGACTTTATTTGATGTTATCATGCTTACACAGACATCACTGTAGCACTTTGATTATACTGTATTATTGCACATTACCACTTTGCCTTATGGTATAGTTGCACTTAGTACTTTTGCTTCTGAGTGTTGTGTTTTTTATGGTTGCTTATGCTTTTTGCTTTTTTATTTATTTTTACAGTTGTGTATGATTTTATTGACACATTAGAGCACATTTCACATTAGCAGTGTCAATTCCACCTACCCTACACTGTATACTCGAAATTCTGTATACCTATGACCGACTGTGATCTTTTGGCAATTTGACTTACGTGCTCCAACACACCTAGCTACAGCATGTCAAATTTTGTATAATGGTGACAACAATTTTAGCTATTTCATTTTAATCCCCTTTAAATGATACCTTAGCTACATAATGGCACATTATAATGGGGGAAAGTATTAGGGATTCAGGATTTATAGTGGAGACCACAGAGGATTTTCCTTCCCTTACATTTTATGAAATACAAGCTATGGCTTCACATTAAATGCTATTTTGTCATGACAAAAGCGATGGCTGTTATCTGTCATTTGCTTTGAACAACAAAACAAACTTCCAGTAGAAAAAATATTTACTATGTGAATAAGCTTTACATCTTTATCAAATGGAGATCTGTGTGCTGATGGCTTTGTTAAGGTTGAACTTTGATGGCACCCAAATCCTACCACGTTCTTCAGAATTGCAACAAAATTTTAGCTGGATTGGGAAATTGACACAGAGCTATTTATTTTGTTTAACAGCATGGCAAAGTATGGACACAAGTGAAAAGGAAGGTGGGAAACGTTCTTGATTCTCCGGACACTATAGAATAAAGCTTGTCTGATGCATACTGACCTGAACAAGTAAAGACTTGACAATTGTATCCGTGCCTCCTTGCTTAGGGAGAATTGGGATCTCATTTTTGCACAATTCTTTTGTGTCCAGAGCCTCAGTTTTCACTGTGATTTTTATTTGTCCTATAAGGAAGCATAGATACTCATTACTAGGGATGAGCCGAACACCCCCCTGTTCGGTTCTCACCAGAACATGCGAACAGGAAAAAAGTTCGTTCGAACACGCAAACACCGTTAAAGTCTATGGGACATGAACATGAATAATCAAAAGTGCTAATTTTAAAGGCTAATATGCAAGTTATTGTCATAAAAAGTGTTTGGGGACCTGGGTCCTGCCCCAGGGGACATGGATCAATGCAAAAAAAAGTTTTAAAAAACGGCTGTTTTTTCAGGAGCAGTGATTTTAATAATGCTTAAAGTCAAACAATAAAAGTGTAATATCCCTTTAAATTTCGTACCTGGGGGGGTGTCTATAGTATGCCTGTAAAGGGGCGCATGTTTCCTGTGTTTAGAACAGTCTGACAGCAAAATGACATTTTGAAGGAAAAAACTCATTTAAAACTACTCGCGGCTATTGCATTGCCGACAATACACATAGAAGTTCATTGATAAAAACGGCATGGGAATTCCCCACAGGGGAACCCCGAACCAAAATTAAAAAAAAAAAATGACGTGGGGGTCACCCTAAATTCCATATCAGGCCCTTCAGGTCTGGTATGGATATTAAGGGGAACTCCAGCCAAAATTTAAAAAACAATGACGTGGGGTTCCCCCTAAATTCCATACCAGACCCTTCAGGTCTGGTATGGATTTTAAGGGGAACCCCGCGCCAAAAAAAAAAAAAAAAACGGCGTGGGGTCCCCCCAAAAATCCATACCAGACCCTTATCCGAGCACGCAACCTGGCAGGCCGCAGGAAAAGAGGGGGGGACGAGAGTGCGGCCCCCCCTCCCTCCTGAACCGTACCAGGCCACATGCCCTTAACATTGGGAGGGTGCTTTGGGGTAGCCCCCCAAAACACCTTGTCCCCATGTTGATGAGGACAAGGGCCTCATCCCCACAACCCTGGCCGGTGGTTGTGGGGGTCTGCGGGCGGGGGGCTTATCGGAATCTGGAAGCCCCCTTTAACAAGGTGACCCCCAGATCCCGGCCCCCCCCTGTGTGAAATGGTAAGGGGGTACATAAGTACCCCTACCATTTCACGAAAAAAGTGTCAAAAATGTTAAAAATGACAAGAGACAGTTTTTGACAATTCCTTTATTTAAATGCTTCTTCTTTCTTCTATCTTCCTTCATCTTCTGGTTCTTCTGGTTCTTCTGGCTCTTCTGGTTCTTCCTCCGGCATTCTCGTCCAGCATCTCCTCCGTGGCGTCTTCTATCTTCTTCTCCTCGGGCCGCTCCGCACCCATGGCATGGGGGGGAGGCTCCCGCTCTTCTCTTCTTCTTTTCTTCTCCTCTTCTCTTCTTCATTTTCTTCTCCGGGCCGCTCAGCAATCCATGCTGGCATGGAGGGAGGCTCCCGCTGTGTGACGGCGCTCCTCGTCTGACAGTTCTTAAATAAAGGGGGGGGCGGGGCCTCCCGGTGACCCCGCCCCCCTCTGACGCACGGTGACTTGACGGGACTTCCCTGTGACGTCACGGGGAATGCCACAGGGAAGTCCCGTCATGTCCCGTGCGTCAGAGGGGGGCGGCGTCACCGGGTGGCCCTGCCCCCCGTTATTTAAGAACTGTCAGACGAGGAGCGCCGTCACACAGCGGGAGCCTCCCTCCATGCCAGCATGGGTTGCGGAGCGGCCCGGGGAAGAAAATGAAGAAGAGAAGAAGATGAAGAAGATGAAGAGAAGAGCGGGAGCCTCCCCCCATGCCATGGGTGCGGAGCGGCCCTGGGAGAAGAAGATAGAAGACGCCGCGGAGGAGATGCTGGAGGAGAACGCCGGAGGAAGAACCAGAAAAGCCAGAAGAACCAGAAGAACCAGAAGATGAAGGAAAATAGAAGAAAGAAGAAGCATTTAAATAAAGGAATTGTCAAAAACTGTCTCTTGTCATTTTTAACATTTTTGACAGTTTTTTAGTGAAATGGTAGGGGTAAGAACCCCCTTACCATTTCACACAGGGGGGGGGCCGGGATCTGGGGGTCCCCTTGTTAAAGGGGGCTTCCAGATTCCGATAAGCCCCCCGCCCGCAGACCCCCACAACCACCGGCCAGGGTTGTGGGGATGAGGCCCTTGTCCTCATCAACATGGGGACAAGGTGTTTTGGGGGGCTACCCCAAAGCACCCTCCCAATGTTGAGGGCATGTGGCCTGGTACGGTTCAGGAGGGGGGGGGCACACTCTCGTCCCCCCCTCTTTTCCTGCGGCCTGCCAGGTTGCGTGCTCGGATAAGGGTCTGGTATGGATTTTTGGGGGGACCCCACGCCGTTTTTTTTTTTTTTTTGGAGCGGGGTTCCCCTTAAAATCCATACCAGACCTGAAGGGTCTGGTATGGAATTTAGGGGGAACCCCACGTCATTTTTTTTTTTTAATTTTGGCCGGGGTTCCCCTTAATATCCATATCAGACCTGAAGGGCCTGGTATGGAATTTAGGGGGACTCCCACGTCATTTTTTTTTTTAATTTTGGTTCGGGGTTCCCCTTTGGGGAATTCCCATGCCGTTTTTATCAATGAACTTCTATGTGTATTGTCGGCAATGCAATAGCCGCGGGTAGTTTTAAATGAGTTTTTTCCTTCAAAATGTCATTTTGCTGTCAGACTGTTCTAAACACAGGAAACATGCGCCCCTTTACAGGCATACTATAGACACCCCCCAGGTACGAAATTTAAAGGGATATTACACTTTTATTGATTGACTTTAAGCATTATTAAAATCACTGCTCCTGAAAAAACGGCCGTTTTTAAAACTTTTTTTTGCATTGATCCATGTCCCCTGGGGCAGGACCTGGGTCCCCAAACACTTTTTATGACAATAACTTGCATATTAGCCTTTAAAATTAGCACTTTTGATTTCTCCCATAGACTTTTAAAGGGTGTTCCGTGGCATTCGAATTTGCCGTGAACACCCCAAATTGTTCGCTGTTCGGCGAACTTGCGAACAGCCAATGTTCCAGTCGAACATGAGTTCGACTCAAACTCGAAGCTCATCCCTACTCATTACTAGTAAACATAGGCTATCGAATGTAGCTTTTTATATAGCACTAGCATTATCCACAGCATTCTGCAAAACACTGAACTACTTTATTAACCTCTCCCCCGGTTTCATCCTGGTCCCCACCAAAAACATACACATATATAAGATAGAAGGTGGTATCAAAAGGTTTTGAGACTAGTTTTGTAACACATCAACAAGTGGCAGCAAAAGGCTGCACCACAGTCACAGGGAGCACCGACCTTCATATATCAGCCAATAAGGGGAAGGGTTAGTGGGACTTTAGATGAGGCAGATGATACGCAGTTTAAACTTTATTGAAATGTTTATTGGCATAGATAACTTATAATGACACGTTAGAATTGATTGCATAATAGTAATTTCATCTATATACATATCAATAACATAAGAACAATACATGATATATGTATATATATATATATATATATATATATATATATATATATATATATATATATATATATATATATCTATCTATACACCCCAAGTGAAAGTACTAATGCGCAAACCAAAATAAATAATAAACTAAGCAAAGATCCCCTCCAGACTGGCCGACCTATATTCTCAGAACTTCCAACCTGTTCTCCAAACCATCCAAGGATACCTTCACAAATGGCATGCAGGACCTTTCTCGTGGTTCGGTAGAACAGCAATCCTTAAAATGAATGTAGTGCCCAGACTTCTATATCTCTTTCAAGCTACCCCCATTACGCTCCCCTCCTCCTTCTTTTCATCATACAAACACATGTGCAGGAACCTCATATGGTCCTCCAAAATGCCCAGACTCAGTTGGGATAGATTAACGTTCCCCAAACTACAAGGGGGTCTTGGCTTTCCAGACATCCAAAAATATCATTGGGCATGTCATTTGACCAGAATAGTTGACTGGCATGTACATGGACAAAATAAAGATTGGATCCAGCTTGAAAACTCATTTACTCAAACTCCGCTACACAGCTTTCCGTGGATTCTTCACTCTCACACCCCCAAAGCACTCTCATCACACCCACTAATTAATGCCACCCTGTCACAATTTAGAGCGGCTTGCAAAAAACTGAAATGGCAACCTGCGCCCAGTCCCATGACCCCTATAGATGACAACCTTGAGTTCCCACTGGGTCTGTCCTTACTCACCACATATGAGACACCACACGGAACCCAAATAAGAGCTCAACAATTTTTCCAAAACAACAAACTCCTTTCAGACCAAGCTATGTCTGCTAAATTCCCTGATCATAACATTCCTTTCTTTAAATTTCTACAACTGCGGCACTTTTTACATGACTCCAAATGCTACACTCATTGGCAAAGGGATTACACGCCCTTCAAACTACTTTGTAGTAGCGGAGAACCCCATAGACACCTAATTTTCACTATCTATGTGCTCCTTTTCTCGAACCATATCATCAAAGATGACAAAATTGTCCGACAATGGAAATCTGACCTACATGTGGACCTTACGAAGGAAGAGTGGGAGCGCATATATAGCCACATGCACAAAGGTTCCATCATTGTTTCCACTCAAGAAAGTAGATACAAGATATTCTGAAGATGGTATAGGACTCCTGACAAGATTCATAAATGTCATCCTAGTCTCCCCCCCGCTATGCTGGAGATATAACTCGGCCCGAGGAATACTATTACACATTTGGTGGGAATGCTCACTCATCAAACTATTTTGGACAGAAATTCATAACCTAATCTCACAAATTACAATTTATACTCTTAATTTTACACCTGCACAATTTTTGCTCCACCACACCACCTTCCCTATATCTTCTTATAAAAAATCCCTTGCTCTATATCTCATAAATGCGGCCAACCTTTGCATCCCGATTCACTGGAGAAGCACCTCCCCTCCCACTGTTACAGAATAGCTCCATAGGGTGGACAGAATAGCAGAGATGGAAAAACTTATACACCAAACCAGAGACAACCAGACAAAGTACAGAAACACTTGGGCATGTTGGACACATTTCCGTGAATCTACACAGACTGAAAGTCCACATAATAACCCATCATCTACAACTTTGAGGAATTGATCTTGGAACCCACTGATCCCTACATAGACCTCCGCTACCCCTTCATCCCCCCTTTCCCCCCTCACACCATGCTATCCCACATAACCGCTTCTTTACTGATCATGTTTTTCTACCTCGTTATAAACAAACTGTCCTGCTTGGCTTCCTACGAAAAAAAAAAAAACAAAACAATTCCAAATATGGCTCTTAGTGTTGGACACCAAGTATCACACCTAGGCTCCCAAAGCCGGAGAGCCTAAACCTATAATGTGGGCTCACCCTTACAAAAATATTCACAGACCAGACATACACAAAATAGACTTAAACTCACATACCCTCCCCCCCGATCACAGTTAGATCCCTTTAGGGGTGATCGGGGGCTGGGATAACGGCTGTTGGTATTCACCTTTCTTTAGATCTAAGCCCAATACAGACAAACATCCCCATCTCCAGATACAGAGACACATACACATTCTTCTTACACACATGCTCCTAGACCTCTTTTATCCGCATAGAAAATTGAATAAAATTGAGAAGGTCATTGTCCAATCGACTGATTGTGTCAGAATGCCGATAAGATATCTACTAAACGTGCTTCTTTGGCTATTACCAATATAGGGATATAGTTAATGCCTGTTAACAACTTATTATTGTATTCTCTGTATTTGTTTATTGTACTCCTGAAAACCTTTAATAAAATCTCTTTGAAAAAAAAAAATAATAATAAACTAAGCAGCTGCCAACATAAATGGTGTTCCCACTAGGGATGAGCCGAAACACCCCCCGGTTCAGTTCGCACCAGAACCTGCGAACAGACCGAAAATTTGCACGAACGTTAGAACCCAATTAAAGTCTATGAGACTCGAACGTTCAAAATCAAAAGTGCAAATTTTAAAGGCTAATTTGCATGGTATTGTCCTAAAAAGGGTTTGGGGACCCGGGTCCTGCCCCAGGGGACATGTATCAATGCAAAAAAAAGTTTTAAAAACGGCCGTTGTTTCGGGAGCAGTGAATTTAATGATGCTTAAAGTGAAAAAAAAAGTGAAATATTCCTTTAAATATTGTTCCTGGGGGCTGTCTATAATATGCCTGCAAAGTGGTGCGTGTTTCCCGTGCTTAGAACAGTCCTTGCACAAAATGACATTTTTAAAGTAATAAAAGTAATTTAAAACTGCTTACGGATTTAATGTAATGTCCCGTCCCGGCAATATGGATGAAAATCAGTGAGACAAACGGCATGGGTACCACCCCAGTCCATTACCAGGCCCTTTGGGTCTTGTATGGATATTAAGGGGAACCCCGCACCCAAATTTAAAAAAGGAAAGGCGTGGGGCCCCAGGCCCTCTGAACAGCAGTATATAGGCGGTGCAAACAAGACAGGGACTGTAGGTTTGTTGTTAAGTAGAATCTGTTTGTAATTTTGAACTGGTACATTTTTAAAGTGTAGCTCCAGCCAAAAAATCTAATTTTAAGCTTTTTGGAAAACATAGGGAAGGGGTATCAGCCCTGTAACATTTGTTTTGCTGTCTGTGCACCTCTTCAGAAGATTTTACCTCACTTTCTGTCCCAATGACAAATGTTTTTTGACAATTTGGGGTTTTTAGTGAAACAAGGATTGGTGATAAAGCATCAGTGGCAAGGAGACACATTTTTCCCATATGAACTCTTACAGGAGAGAATTTCCCTTCCTAGGGGTAGATTTCATCTCACTTCCTGTTGTCTCCTTCCGTTTGCAATTAGGAGTCTTTTGTAAGTTGGATGTTTGAAAGTACGGCCCTATATACTCTGCAGAAATTGGGGCCTTAGGTGTTGGTGTTGCCACAACACTGTAAGCCCTCAGAGTTACTCTTGGTGGGCGCAGGAACGGGCTCTGCTGTGAAATATTAGTTCAATAATTGTAATTACATGCCCCTGTTGTACAGGGTCAGAAAAATTGGGTCTTTGGTGGTGCTGGTGCCACAACACTGTAAGTCCTCACAGTTACTCTTGGTGGGTGCAGAAACGGGCCCTGCTGTGAAATATTAGATCAAGAATTGTAATTACATGCACCTGTTGAACAGGGGCAGAAAAATTGGACCTTTGGTGGTGGTGGTGTTGTTGCCACAACACTGTAAGTCCTCACAGTTACTCTTGGTGGGAGCTGGAACAGGCCCTGCTGTGAAATATTAGATCAAGAATTGTAATTACATGCACCTGTTGAACAGGGGCAGAAAAATTGGGCCTTTGGTGGTGGTGGTGCTGGTGCCACAACACTGTAAGTCCTCACAGTTACTCTTGGTGGGTGCAGAAATGGGCCCTGCTGTGAAATATTAGATCAAGAATTGTAATTACATGCACCTGTTGAACAGGGGCAGAAAAATTGGACCTTTGGTGGTGGTGGTGTTGTTGCCACAACACTGTAAGTCCTCACAGTTACTCTTGGTGGGAGCTGGAACAGGCCCTGCTGTGAAATATTAGATCAAGAATTGTAATTACATGCACCTGTTGAACAGGGGCAGAAAAATTGGGCCTTTGGTGGTGGTGGTGCTGGTGCCACAACACTGTAAGTCCTCACAGTTACTCTTGGTGGGCACAGAAACGGGCCCTGCTGTGAAATATTAGATCAATAATTGTAATTACATGTCCCTGTTGAACTGGGGCAGAAAAATTGGGCCTTAGGTACTGGTGCCACAACACTGCAACCCCTCACAGATACTCTAGTTGGAGCGCAGGAATGAGCCCTCCTGCAAAATATTGCATCAAAAATTGTAATTACACGTCCCTGTTAAACAGGGGCTGAAAAATTGGGCCTTAGGCACTGGTGCTGGTGCCACAACACCGCAACCCCTCACAAATACTCTAGTTGAGTGCAGCAACGAACCCTCCTTGCAAAATATTGCATCAAAAATTGTAATTACATGCCCCTGTTAAACAGGGGCTGAAAAATTGGGCCTTAGCCACTGGTGGCAGCGCCCAAAACCAAAAATATTCTTACAAGCTATCAGCATGATCATTGAGGAGGAAGAGGATAGTCACTCAGCATAACAGGATAGAAACTCAGCATCAGCATAGGCAGTCTTGAAGGGATCTGACATTTCAAAAAAAATTATTCGGTTACATCAGCTTTAGGTGCTTGGTAGCTGGTGGTGATCCAAGACTGGTTCATTTTTATGAAGGTCAGTCGATCGACCGAGTCAGTGGACAGGCGCACCCTGTGATCGGTTACAAAACCTCCAGCAGCACTGAATGTGCGTTCTGAAAGAACGCTGGATGCAGGACAGGTCAGTAGCTTAATTGCATACTGTGCAAGCTCTGGCCAGTGATCCATCCTCAAGACCCAGTAACCCAGAGGATTTTCGGTGGGAAAGGTGTCCAAGTCATATCTTGCCCCTAGGTATTCCTGCACCATGTAAAACATACACTGGCGATAGTTGCTGAAACCAATCATGCCTTGGGGCTGCAGACTAAAAAATTGTCTGAATGCATCGGTCAGACGGCCACCTTCTCCACCGCTCCTTCTTTGACTGACCGAAGCCTCAGCAACACGTTGTCCAGGAACAGGAGTTTGTAACTTCCCAGTCTCTGGGAACGCGTTGCACAGACCTTTCTGCAAGGCCTCCTGAAGATGTTTCATCCTCTGCTCCCTCTGCGACGGCAAGATAAGGTCCGCAACCTTACCCTTGTAACGTGGATCCAGGAGGGTTGCCAGCCAGTATTGATCCCTCTCCTTGATACCACGAATACAAGGATCCTTCCGCAGGCTTTGCAGGATCAGGGAGGCCATGCAGCGTAGGTTTGGCTCTGGGTCACTAAAGACGACATGATTCCTAGCCACCTCCTCCCAGCCACGTACAAGTTCATGGGTTTCTTGGGACTCTAAATGATCCCTTAAAGACTGCTGCTGATGCTGAGTGCCAGGCTCAACCTCCATGCTGACACAATCCTTCTCTTCCTCCTCCTCCTCCTCCTCGTCCTCTTCCTGTGTGATCGACGGGCACGCAGGAACACTGCCTCAAGTGCCCTGTCCATTATTCCACACAGTGTGTGCTCCAATAGGTGGACAAGGGGGACAGTGTCACTAATGTATGCACTGTCACTGCTCACCATCCTTGTGGCCTCCTCAAATGGTGACAGGACAGTGCATGCATCCCTGATCATGGCCCACTGGCGTGGGGAAAAAAAACAAGCTCCCCTGACCCTGTCCTGGTGCCATAGTCACACAAGTACTCATTGATGGCCCTCTGCTGCGTGTGCAGCCACTGCAGCATGGCTAACGTTGAGTTCCACCTGGTGGGCATGCCACAGATTAGGCGGTTCTTGGGCAGGTTAAATTCCTTTTGGAGGTCAGCCAGCCGATCACTGGCATTATATGACCTACGGAAATGCACACAGACTTTCCTGGCCTGCCTCAGGACATCCTGTAAGCCCAGGTACCTGCCCAAGAAATGCTGCACTACCAAGTTAAGGACGTGAGCCAAACAGGGCACATGGATCAGTTGTCCCTGTCGGAGGGCGGAGAGGAGGTTGGTGCCATTGTCGCAAACCACCATACCTGCCTTAAGCTGGTGTGGCGTCAACCACCTCTGAACCTGCCCCTGAAGAGCTGACAGAATCTCTGCCCCAGTGTGGCTCCTGTCCCCCAAGCACACCAGCTCAAGCAACGCATGGCATCTTTTGGCCTGCATGCCTGCGTAACCCCTTGAACGGCTACGGAGCACCGCTGGTTCCAAAGTCAAATCAGCACAGGAAGAGGCCATGGAGGAAGAAGAAGAGGAGGGGGTGGAGGAGAGAGGTGTGGCAGAATCACCACTAGTAGTATTTTGGAGGCATGGTGGCAGAACAACCTCCAACACTACTGCACCCTGTCCTGCATCCTTCCCAGATGCCAGAAGAGTCACCCAGTGCGCGGTGAAAGATAGGTAACGTCCCTGTCCATGCCTGCCGGACCATGAGTCAGCGGTAGTATGCACCTTACCGCTGACTGCCCTGTCCAGCGAGGCCAAGACATTGCCTTCCACATGTCGGTAGAGAGCCGGAATCGCCTTCCATGAGAAAAAGTGGCGTTTGGGAACCTGCCACTGAGGTACCACACATTCCACAAACTCACAGAAGGGGGCAGAGTCTACCAACTGAAAAGGAAGCAGGTGAAGTGCTAGCAATTTAGCCAAGCTAGCATTTAACCGCTGGGCATGTGGATGGCTAGGAGCAAACTTCTTTCGGCGGTGCAGCAGCTGGGGCAGGGAAATTTGCCTGGTACAATCTGACATCGGTGTACCGATAGCAGATTGCCCCCAAGTACTTGGCTGTAACACACCTAATTCTACACCTTCATTCCTCTCAGTGCAGGTCTCAGAGAGGACTGAAGGTATAGTGGGGTTGGAGATCCCAGCTGATGAGAAGCAAGGAGAGGTCCTCTTTGTTCTTTGGTGTGGGTCTTTTAGGTACACTTGCCAACGAACTGAATGGCAGGTCAACATATGTCTGGTCAAGCATGTGGTGCCCAAGCGGGAGATGTTTTGGCCACGAGAGATACGCTTGAGAATGTTGCAAATAGCAGCGGTGGGATCTGATGCACTCATCTCAAAAAAGGCCCACACCAAAGAACTTTTGGAATAACGTGCAGAGATAGCAGCGCCCTGCACATGCGGAGCTCTGCGGTATGATGCAGTCGGTGTTCTGCCCTTAAGCAGGCCCCTGGAGGGCATCCTGCCTCGTTGGTGATGTGCCTTCTCCTCCTCTCTCCTATCAGGCACCCATGTGGAGTCAGTGACCTCATCATCCCCTCCCTCCTCATCACTGGAGCAAAGCTGTCAGTATGCTGCAGCTGGGAAACATGACTGCAAGATTGCTGTCCTTCTTGGGCACCCCCTCTCTCTGGGCTCACGTTACTGCCTTCCTCTAGCTGGGTACCATCATTGGAGCCTTCAAAACGCTGGGCATCCTCCTGGAGCATGTACCCAACACTGTGGTCAAACAGTTCGGGGGACTCCTCAGGAGGACATGGTGGGGCAAGGGAAGGAGTGACTGATGCCATTGAGCCGAGGGAAGAGGCCGCGTTGGCAGCTGCTTTGCCAGACAAAGTACCCTGAGCCTGGATGAGAGAGGATAAGGAGTAGGGATGAGCCGAACACCCCCCTGTTCGGTTCGCACCAGAACTTGCGAACAGGCAAAAAATTTGTTCGAACACATGAACACCATTAAAGTCTATGGGACACGAACATGAATAATCAAAAGTGCTAATTTTAAAGGCTTATATGCAAGTTATTGTCATAAAAAGTGTTTGGGGACCTGGGTCCTGCCCCAGGGGACATGGATCAATGCAAAAAAAAGTTTTAAAAAACGGCTGTTTTTTCGGAAGCAGTGATTTTAATAATGCTTAAAGTCAAACAATATTCCTTTAAATTTCGTACCTGGGTGGTGTCTATAGTATGCCTGTAAAGGGACGCATGTTTCCCGTTTTTAGAACAGTCTGACAGCAAAATTACATTTCAAAGGAAAAAAAGTCATTTAAAACTACTTGTGGCTATTAATGAATTGCCGGTCCGACAATACACATAAAAGTTCATTGATAAAAACGGCATGGGTATTCTCCACAGGGGAACCCCGAACCAAAATTAAAAAAAAAAAATGACGTGGGGGGTCCCCCTAAATTCCATACCAGGCCCTCCAGGTCTGGTATGAATATTATGGGGAACCCCGGCCAAAATTAACAGCTTCAGATCCGGGCCATTGCCAAATGACGGCAACAGCGCGGATCTAAATTGCCGGGACGACGTCTATTGACGTCGTCCCGTTCACAAGCGGCCTGCGCGCCCCCTGCAGGGCGCGCGCGGCGCACTCGGTGATCAGCGAGTCTATGAGACTCGCCTGATCACAGATCAGAGTAAGGGGTTGGTCCCGACCCCTTACCACATGATCAGCTGTCAGCCAATGACAGCTGATCATGTGATGTAAACAGAGTCGGTAATCGGCTATTTTTTCTCCTCGCGCTGACAGCGTGAGGAGGAAAAAAAAAACCCGATCACCGGCGGCCGTGATCGGGACATCAGTCCCGATCACAGCGCTATTACAACACAAAGCAATAGGCAGCAGTGCTGCCTACAAGTGCCCACCAGAGTCACCCATCAGTGCCCCAGTGCCATCAATCAGCGCCACCCATCAGTGCCCACAGTGCCACCCATCAGTGCCCACAGTGCCACCCATCAGTGCCACCCATCAGTGCCACCCATCAGCACCCACATCAGTGCCACCCATCAGCACCCACATCAGTGCAACCTATCAGAGGCCCATCAGTGTCACCTACCAGTGCCCATAAGTGCCAATCAGTGCCACCCATCAGTGCCCCCATCAGTGCCCCCCATCAGTGCCCCCATCAGTGCCACCCATCAGTGCCCCCCATCAGTGGTACCTATCAGTGCCCATCCGTGCCACCTATCCGTGCCACCCATCCGTGCCACCCATCTGTGCCACCCATCCGTGCCGCCCATCTGTGGCCATCAGTGCCGCCTTATCTGTGCCCATCAGTACCGCCTTATCTGTCCCCATCAGTACCGCCTTATCTGTCCCCATCAGTGCCGCCTTAACTGTGCCTATCAGTGCCGCCTTAACTGTGCCTATCAGTGCTGCCTTATCTGTGCCTATCCATGCCCATCAGTACAGCCTATCAATGCCCACCAGTGCCGCCTTATCAGCGCATATCAATGAAGGAGAAAAATTACCTGTTTGCAAAATTTTATAACAAACTATTAAACATGATTTTTTTTTTTTTTCAAAAATTTCCATCTTTTTTTGTTTGTTTAGCAAAAAATAAAAATCCCAGCTGTGATTAAATACCACCAAAAGAAAGCTCTATTTGTGGGAAAAAAATGATAAAAATTTCATTTGGGTACAGTGTTTTATGACCGCGCAATTGTCATTCAAAGTGCGACAGCGCTGAAAGCTCAAAATTGGTCTGGGCAGGAGGGGGGTTTAAGTGCCCAGTAAGCAAGTGGTTAAAAAAAAAAAAATGGCGTGGGGTCCCCCTAAAAATTCATACCAGACCTTTATCCGAGCACGCAACCTGGCAGGCCACAGGAAAAGAGGGGGGATGAGAGAGCGCCCCCCCTCCTGAACCATACCAGGCCACATGCCCTCAACATTGGGAGGGTGCTTTGGGGTAGCCCCCAAAACATCTTGTCCCCATGTTGATGAGAACAAAGGCCTCATCCCCACAGCCCTTGGCCGGTGGTTGTGAGGGTCTGCGGGTGGGGGCTTATCAGAATCTGGAAGCCCCCTTTAACAAGGGGACCCCCAGATCCCGGCCCTCCCCCCCTGTGTGAAATGGTAAGGGGGTACAAAAGTACACCTACCATTTCACTAAAAAAGTGTCAAAAATGTTAAAAATGACAAGAGACAGTTTTTGACAATTCCTTTATTTAAATGCTTCTTCTTTCTTCTATCTTCTTTCTTCTTTCTTCTATCTTCTATCTTCCTTGGGTTTCTTCCTCCATCTTCTTCTTATTCTGGTTCTTCTGGTTCTTTCTCCGGTGTTCTCGTCCGGCATCTTCCTCCGCGGAGTCAGCGTCTTCTTCCCTTCTTCTCCTCGGGCCGCTCTGCATCCATGATAGTATGGAGGGAGGCTCCCGCTGTGTGATGCTTCTCTCTTCATCTTCTTCTCTTTATCTTCTTCTCTTCATCTTCTTGGGTCAGAGGGGGGTGGGGTCACCGGGTGGCTCCGCCCCCACCCATTATTTAGGAACCGTCAGAAGGGGAGAAGCGTCACACAGCGGGAGCCTCCCTCCATGCCATCATGGATGCGGAGCGGCCGAGGAGAAGACGGGAAGAAGACGCCGACGCCGCGGAGGAAGATGCCGGACGAGAACACCAGAGAAAAAACCAGAAGAAACAGAAGAAGAAGAAGATGGAGGAAGAAACTGAAGGAAGATAGAAGATAGAAGAAAGAAGAAAGACGATAGAAGAAAGAAGAAGCATTTAAAAAAAGGAATTGTCAAAAACTGTCTCTTGTCATTTTTAACATTTTTGACACTTTTTTAGTGAAATGGTAGGCGTACTTTTGTACCCCCTTACCATTTCATACAGTTGGGAGGGCCAGGATCTGGGGGTCCCCTTGTTAAAGGGGGCTTTCAGATTCCAATAAGCCCCCCGAACGCAGACCCCCACAACCACCGGCCAAGGGTTGTGGGGATGAGGCCCTTGTCCCCATCAACATGGGGACAAGGTGTTTTGGGGGGCTACTCCAAAGCACCCTCCCAATGTTGAGGTCATGTGGCCTGATAGGGTTAAGGAGGGGGGGCACTCTCTCGTCCCCCCTCTTTTCCTGCAGCCTGCCAGGCTGCGTGATCGGATAAGGGTCTGGTATGGATTTTTGGGGGGACCCCACGCCATTTTTTTTTAAATTTTGGCGCGGGGTTCCCCTTAATATCCATACCAGACGTGAAGGGCCTGGTATGGAATTTAGGGGGACCCCCCCACATAATTTTTTTTTTTAATTTTGGTTCGGGGTTCCCCTGTGGGGAATTCCCATGCCATTTTTATCAATAAACTTTTATGTGTATTGTCGACAATTCATTAATAGCCACGAGTAGTTTAAATTACTTTTTTTCCTTTGAAATGTCATTTTGCTGTCAGACTGTTCTAAACACGGGGAACATGCGCCCCTTTACAGGCATACTATAGACACCCCCCAGGTATGAAATTTAAAGGGATATTACACTTTTATTGTTTCACTTTAAGCATTATTAAAATCACTGCTCCCGAAAAAAGCGTCCGTTTTTAAAACTTTTTTTGCATTGATCCATGTCCCCTGGAGAAGGACCCAGGTCCCCAAACACTTTTTATGACAATACCATGAATATAAGCCTTTAAAATGAGCACTTTTGATTTCTCCCATAGACTTTTAAAGGGTGTTAGAATTTGCCGCGAACATCCCAAATTGTTCGCTGTTCGACGAACTGGCGAACAGCCGATGTTCGAGTCGAACATGAGTTCGACTCGAACTGGAAGCTCATCCCTAATGAAGAGGATGAGGACGGCTTGGTCATCCACTCTACCAAGTCTTCTGCATGTTGCGGCTCAACACGGCCAGCTGCTGAAAAAATGGACAAGCGTGTCCTACGTCCACGTGCTGATGAGGATGCACTGTCTCCACGACCAGCACTGTTGCCTCTAGACACAGAGCCTGCTTGCCCTCTTTTATTGGCTTGTGACTGTCTGCCTCTCCTTGTTGGCCTTCCAGACAATGGCCTGCAGTGAGATGTAGCTGCACAAAGCTGGGATGTATATATATATATATATATATACTGATACTGCAGCTAGCAGAATCAACTGCCTGCCTGTAGTATTATTAGTATGAGAACACCAGCAATTGTCTTCAGGTAGCTTTAGGTGCACACTGTGCAGAGGATGCAGTACACTAACTGTAAATACTGTAGCTGCCTGCCTGTGGTATTAATAGGAGCAGAACAAGAGCAATTGTCTCCAGGTAGCTTTAGGTGCACACTGTGCAGAAGACACACTACACTAACTGTAAATACTGTAGCTGCCTGCCTGTGGTATTAATAGGATCAGAAGAACACCACTAATTTTCTTCAGGTAGCTTTAGGTGCACACTGTGCTGAGGACACAGTGCACTAACTGTAAATACTGTAGCTGCCTGCCTGTGGTATTAATAGGAGCAGAAGAACACCACTAATTTTTTTCAGGTAGCTTTAGGTGCACACTGCGCAGGGGATGCACTACACTAAATTGTAAATACTGCAGCTGCCTGCGGTACTGTACTAATAGGATCAGAAGAACACCACTAATTTTCTTTAGGTAGCTTTAGGTGCACACTGTGCAGAGGACGCACTACACTAACTTGTAAATACTACAGCTGCCTGCGGTACTGTACTAATAGGATCAGAAGAACACTAATTTTTTTCAGGTAGCTTTAGGTCCACACTGTGCAGGGTGCACTACATTAACTGTAAATACTGTAGCTAATAGGACTAATAGGTTCATAAGAACACCAGCAATTTTCTTCAGGTAGCTGTAAATACTGTAAAAACACCTGCCTGCCTGTCAGTAGTAGGAAAATAATAACAGGAATGGATGTAGCTAAACTAAATACAGTGTATATAGCTACAGTGGCTTCCGAAAGTATTCGGCCCCCTTGAACTTTTCAACCTTTTGCCACATTTCAGGCTTCAAACATAAAGATATAAAATTTTAATTTTTTGTGAAGAATCACCAAAAAGTGGGACACAATTGTGAAGTGGAACGAAATCTATTGGATATTTTAAACTTTTTTAGCAATTAAAAAACTGAAAAGTGGTGCGTGCAAAATTATTCGGCCCCTTTACTTTCAGTGCAGCAAACTCACTCCAGAAGTTCAGCAAGGATCTCTGAATGATACAATGTTATCCTAAATGACTGATGGTGATAAATAGAATCCACCTGTGTGTAATCAAGTCTCTGTATAAATGCACCTGCTCTGTGATAGTCTCAGGGTTCTGTTGAAAGCACAGAGAGCATCATAAAGACCAAGGAACACACCAGGCAGGTCCGTAATACTGTTGTGGTGAAGTTTAAAGCTGGATTTGGATACAAAAAGATTTCCCAAGCTTTAAACATCCCAAGGAGCACTGTGCAAGCGATCATTTTGAAATGGAAGAAGTATCAGACCACTGCAAATCTACCAAGACCTGGCTGTCCCTCTAAACTTTCAGCTCAGACAAGGAGAAGACTGATCAGAGATGCAGCCAAGAGGCCAATGATCACTCTGGATGAACTGCAGAGAACTACAGCTGAGGTGGGAGAGTCTGTCCATATGACAACAATCAGTCGTACACTGCACAAATCTGGCCTTTATGGAAGAGTGGCAAGAAGAAAGACATTTCTCAAAGATATCCATAAAAAGTCTCGTCTAAAGTTTGCCACAAGCCACCTGGGAGACACACCAAACATGTGGAAGAAGGTGCTCTGGTCCGATGAAACCAAAATCAAACTTTTTGGCCACAATGCAAAACGATATGTTTGGCGTAAAAGCAACACAGCTCATCACACTCAACACACCATCCCCACTGTCAAACATGGTGGTGGCAGCATCATGGTTTGGGCCTGCTTTTCTTCAGCAGGGACAGGGAAGATGGTTAAAATTGAGGGGAAGATGGATGCAGCCAAATACAGGACCATTCTGGATGAAAACCTGTTGGAGTTTGCAAAAGACTGGGACGGAGATTTATCTTCCAACAAGACAATGATCCCAAACATACAGCAAAATCTACAAAGGAATGGTTCACAAATAAACGTATCCAGGTGTTAGAATGGCCAAGTCAAAGTCCAGACCTGAATCCAATCGAGAATCTGTGGAAAGAGCTGAAAACTGCTGTTCACAAACGCTCTCCATCCAACCTCACTGAGCTCGAGCTGTTTTGCAAGGAAGAATTGGCAAGAATTTCAGTCTCTCGATGTGCAAAACTGATAGAGACATACCCCAAGCGACTTGCAGCTGTAATCGCAGCAAAAGGTGGCTCTACAAAGTATTAACGCAAGGGGGCCGAATAATTTTGCACGCCCCACTTTTCATTTTTTTATTAGTTAAAAAAGTTTCAAAAATCCAAAAGATTTCGTTCCACTTCACAATTGTGTCCCACTTGTTGGTGATTCTTCACAAAAAATAAAAATTTTATATCTTTATGTTTGAAGCCTGAAATGTGTCAAAAGCAAAAGGTTGAAAAGTTCAAGGGGGCCGAATACTTTCGCAAGCCACTATATATATATATATATATATATATATATATATATATATATATATATATATATATATTATATATATATACAACACCTAGGATGTATATATATACACAATACACTGTATTTGATTCGAACATGAAGCTCATCCCTAGTTTCCACACTAATGTTAATAATATATACAAAAAAAACATTATTCCTCATATATATATATATATATATATATATATATATATATACACACACACTTATACACCTATGGATGTACTCAAGGTGGATATTCCTTTTTCCTCCTGCCCTTACTTTTTTCTTGTCCTCTGGGTAAAATACTAGATTATATTAGTACCCTCTGTTTTTTGCTATACTATGCGTCTGCTCCTGAAGAAGTGGAATATATCCACGAAACGCATCAAGCTTATTAGATGCTACCATGTCTTTAATATACATTCAATTTCCATCCTGACCTATTTTATTTCTATTGATTATCATATCTAGTACTATTAGCATACATCACTGGTTACTGCAATGGGTCATTATGCGATCTATAGGTGTATATATTGCTCTTATGTCATTATGTATATACAGATGAAATACCATTATTCAATCAATTCTAATGCGTCATGTTATCTATGCCAATAAACATTCCAATACATTTTAAACTGCGTATCATGTGCCTCATCTAAAGTCCCACTTACCCTTCTCCTTATTCTCATATTTAGGGATAGACGTGCAATTACATGCACTTCATTTAAAGTCACACAAACCCCTTGTTCTTCATAAGTCAGTGTGCCAAAAGACATCCTGTCCTGTGTACATCGGGAGCTGTGCAACTGGTGCTATTCTGACCATGTGCGTTACCACGTCTGCTATTTCATCCACCTCATATACACCTGGGTGCACAGCCATAACAAAAACTATAACAGCAATTTTAATAAAAACAAACAGAGTAAGCATTACATTTACCAAATGTACTCAGGAGGGGACTACATGGCCCAGAAAATGGCAGTGTATGTGTTTTCAGATGACATATTTGAAGAAATAGGACTCCTTAAAAGCTGCTACACTATTGCACAGCCCAACACAACAAAGCAAAAACATTACATTCCATGTATTATCTAGCCCTCAATGCTCAAATAGCATTTTACATCATGCCTTCCTGTAAGCACTGATGATATCACTGGACCTGTTGGCAGGATCCTGGTAAAGCTGAGGATCCCGGCTAGATGACGCTAGATGTTTTCCAGCCATAAAATGAAGTGGGCTCTGTCTCATTTGCTGCAGCTTCTAATGTACAATATGAGAAGCTTACAGTGGGCAGTGATCGGAGTAAACAAATACAACTTATGTAAAACTGAATGTAGGGCTGGAGTTCAGCTTTAATTCTTTTTTTTTCTATCTCTAAACTAGCATTTTATTTTGCGGGAGGGCGTCTGCTTTAAGAACTAAGTCTGTTTTAATAAGGCCCAAACAGGTTAGGCTAATAATACTAATTAAAAGAGAAGAACAAGTATATACAGTAAAACCTTGGATTGAGTGTAACTTGGTTTGAGAGTGTTTTGCAAGGCAAGCAACATTTTTTTATACTTGATAAATGAGCAAAGTCTTGATATACAAGTAGCGTCATGTCACAACTGAGTATAAAAGAGAAGAGAGGCGACTCTAATGCCCCATACACATGATCGGACTTTCCGACAACAAAACCGTGGATTTTTGTTCTAAGGTTGTTGGCTCCAACTTGTCTAGCATACACACGGTCACACAAATGTTGACCAACAATTACGAACGTGGGAAGGTGGTGACGTACAAGACGTACGACAAGCCGAGAAAAAGGAAGTTCAATAGCCAGTGCGGCTCCTTCTGCTTGATTCCGAGCATGTGTGAACTTTTGTGCGTCGGACTTGTGTACACACGATCGGAAATTCCGACAACAAAGTTTTGTTGGCGGAAACTTTGAGAACCTGCTAGCCAACATTTGTTGATGGAAAGTCCTACAACAAATGTTCGATGAAGCATACACACGGTCGGACTTTCAGCCAACAAGCTCACATCCTACATCCGACCAAAAATCCGATCGTGTGTGCGAGGCATAAGTGTAGCAATATGGTTACATTTAATGAAGGTACAACATTTAGCAATTGTTTGAAAAATTTCAACTCACATGGTTGATGAATAAAACAAGCACATCTAAGTATGCAGGGATCCGGGGTAAAGCTGTCCACATAGACCATTCTCCTCACCGGTATCAAAGTCATCCCTTCCACGCTGCGCTCCACGAGTGCTTCAAGCCTCGCTTTCAGATCGATCTAATGCAGGGTCGTCTTCCCGGTCACAATTGCAGAGGACGGTCTATGTGAACAGCTTTACCTTGGATGCCTGCATACTTAGATGTGCCTGTTTTATTCATCAACCATATGAGTTGCTAAATGTTGTACCTTCATTAAATGTAACCATATTGCTACACTTAGAGGCGCCTCTCTTCTCTTCTGTACTCTGTAGCTCCTGCCTGGATTTTGCTTCTAATCCCCTTGTGGAGGCTTCCATTTGTGGATGGACATTTTATGGTTACACAACCTGGTCACATTGCTATAATCTTTTTATATGGACTATAAACTGAAGAACTTATGAATAAATGGTTGTGGAACAAATCATTTGAGTTTGCATTATTTCTTATGGGGAAATTTGTTTTCATATACAGTACGAGTGCTTTGGATTACAGACATGTTTCTGGAACGAATTTTGCTCGCAATCCAAGGTTTTACTCTACTGTACAGTAACCTACAGCAAACACTTAAAATATCAACATAAGAGCATTTCAGTGGTGAAGGGATTTGAACCTGTGGGAAGTTGCACTGCAAAGCACTCAGCAGAGATACAAAGGTGAGGGAGTCTGACTGTTGAATAGTAAGACCCACAAACTTCAATGAGTGAACATAGCAAGGAAACCCCTCCGCACATCACCTGTAATGAGTCATTTGTCCGAAGCATTAATTTTTACACTTAGCACATTCTTATTAAATTTAGCTATATAAAATGTGTTACCTGAGAATTTACTATAAATTCCATGATGGCCGATGAGCCAGAAGAGAGACTCTTAGCACATTTACCTATTCCTGCCATAATCTTTAGGATGACATCTTACCCTCAACTTTGGCTTTTAGTTTCCAGGAGAAGGTTTCACTTTCATCTGCACCTATACAGCTGCTGTGGTGACATTCTTCACATGGCATTTCCTCTAAGTCACTGCTGTTGTACAGTGTGGTCTGAATCTGGAAAAAAAAACACTTTTTTTTAGCAGGCTTGGCACTTGTTCTCAATGAACCATTTTGCGTCTAAAAATACAAGCTACTGTTGTAGACACCTTTCATTAAAGCATTGAGATATAGTATTAAAGCAGAGCATGTCAAAAACTTACGTTAGGATGGTTCACTAGTTCTTCTGTTTGCAACTCTCCTAAAACAAACAGTTTTAGTTCCTAAATAATTATATTTTTTTTTTAGGGCGCTCCTTCCAAAACTGAGCTGATGCCTGACATGGCACGACACTGGTTCTGCCTGGGCAAAGGACAGCCAATCTGTGCCTCTGAATAACACAAAAAACACCTCTTGGCTGTGGAAAGCATGGGAAAATAAGTGTGTAGCATCCTCAGGTCAGATGCAGATGGAGCTCACTCCAGGAGACCAGATACAACTGTAGGATTTTGGGAAGCTGAGGAAAGGGGGACCATTAAGCCTAAAGTCACTTTTTGACTGTATTACCTTATGCATCCTCATACATTTTATTCCTCGTGTAGTACTTCCCTAGCGTAGGATGCTAGCCTTGTTTTAGTTTTAGGCTCCTGTTGTAGACAAGGGAGCAGTGATCATTTGTTCTGGTCTGTTCAGGGTTTCACAGGGTAGGAGTTTGATTGCTTCCTCCTGCTTTTGGAACAAGCTTCTGGAATATGAGGCAGGGAGATTCAAATAACCAGCCTGAATATTTATCATGCCTTAGCCAAACCCTGGTAGGAGAATCCAGAGGGTGGTTGGGGAGGTGATACATAGTTTGGAGCCTTTGAGAGATTGTTCTTTCCCTTCCAGGGAGGGTTCCAAACAGTGGTGGCCCATCCATAGGGTGTGCACGGGCTCCACCAACCTCCCACTCCCCAAGCTATTCAGAAAAAAAAGGTCACTTTAAGAATATCCAGGCGCCTGACACACAGCAGTCTATGCTTCCCAGTAGGGATGAGCCGAACACCCCCCGGTTTGGTTCACACCAGAACCTGCGAATGGACCGAAAATTTGCACAAACTTTAGAACCCCATTGACGTCTATGGGACTGGAACGTTCAAAATCAAAAGTGCTCACTTTAAAGGCTAATTTGCATGGTATTGTCCTAAAAAGGGTTTGGGTACCCGAGTCCTGCCCCAGGGGACATGTATCAATGCAAAGAAAACGTTTAAAAACAGCCGTTTTTTTCGGGAGCAGTGATTTTAATGATGCTTAAAGTAAAAAAAAAAAAAAAGTGAAATATTCCTTTAAATATCGTACCTGGGGGGTGTCTATAGTATGCCTGTAAAAAAGCACGTGTTTCCCATGCTTAGAACAGTTCCTGCACAAAATGACATTTTTAAAGGAAAAAGCCATTTAAAATTGCTTGCGGCTTTAATGTAATGTCGTGTCCTGGCAATATGGATGAAAATCAGTGAGGCAAACGGCATGGGTACCCCCAAGTCCATTACCAGGCCCTTTTGGATATTAAGGGGAACCCCACACCCAAATTAAAAAAAGGAAAGGTGTGGGGCCCCCAGGCCCTATATACTCTGAACAGCAGTATACAGGCAGTGCAAACAAGACAGGGACTTTAGGTTTGTTGTTAAGTAGAATCTGTTTGTAATTTTGAACTGGTACATTTTCAAAGTGTAGCTCCAGCCAAAAAATCTGTTTTTAAGCTTTTTGGAAAACATATGGAAGGGTTATCACCCCAGTGACCTTTGATTTGCTGTCTGTGCTCCTCTTCAGAAGATTTCACCTCACTTTTTGTCCCAATGACAAATGTTTTTTGAAAATTTGGGTTTTTTAGTGAAACAAGGATTGGTGATAAAGCATCAGTGTAAAGGAGAAAAGTTTTTCCCATATTAACTCTTACAGGAGAGAATTTCCCTTCCTATGGGGTAGATTTCATCTCATTTCCTGTTGTCTCCTTCCATTTGCAAGTAGGAGTCGTTTGTAAGTTGGATGTTTGAAAGTAGGGACCTGCCCTATATACTCATCAGAAATTTGGGCCTTAGGTGTTGTTGTGGCCACAACACTGTAAGTCCTCACAGGGCCCTGCTGTGAAAATATTAGATCAAGAATTGTAATTACATGCCCCTGTTGAACAGGGTCAGAAAAATTGGGCCTTTGGTGATGGTGGTGCTGGTGCCACAACACTGTAAATCCTCACAGTTACACTTGGTGGGCGCAGAAACGGGCCTTGCTGTGAAATATTAGATCAAGAATTGTAATTACATGCCCCTGTTGAACAGGGGCTGAAAAATTGGGCCTTAGGCACTGGTGCTGTTGCCACAACACTGCAACCCCTCACAGATACTCTAGTTGGAACGCAGGAACGAGCCCTGCTGCAAAGTATTGCATCAAAAATTGTAATTACACGCCCCTGTTAAACAGGGGCTGAAAATTGGGCCTTAGGCACTGGTGCTGGTGCCACAACACTGCAACCCCTCACAAATACTCTAGTTGAGTGCAGCAACGAACCCTCCTTGCAAAATATTGCATCAAAAATTGTAATTACATGCCCCTGTTAAACAGGGGCTGAAAAATTGGGCCTTAGCCACTGGTGGCGGCGCCCAAAACCAAAAATATTCTTACAAGCTAAAATTGTAATTACACGCCCCTGTTAAACAGGGGCTGAAAATTGGGCATTAGGCACTGGTGCTGGTGCCACAACACTGCAACCCCTCACAGATACTCTAGTTGGAACGCAGGAACGAGCCCTGCTGCAAAGTATTGCATCAAAAATTGTAATTACACTCCCCTGTTAAACAGGGGCTGAAAATTGGGCCTTAGGCACTGGTGGCGGCGCCCAGAACCAAAATTGTCCTTTTTTTTAAAAAAAAAATCTTTTTTATTGATTTTGCATACCAGAAAAACAATACAACTTATCATCCAAAAACCCGATGGGCAACATACCCATCTTCGAATTCGCCACGCAGGGCTGTACAATAGGAAACTAACACATCCAACTATACCCTAAACCCTCCCCCCCATCCCATCCCTACCCGACCAGCTGTCACGAATATTACAATGCTGCATATAAAATGCAGTTATACAGTGTATATATGGTTTCACACTGCCCTCTGAAAGCACAGCAGTATCTTCATCCTTTTTGCATAGCAAGACATTACAGGAAACATAGATAGTTTCTATACAATAACGACATCCTCCACCCCTACCATTCCCATTCTAAGATATCAATTTACCAGCCCACAAATGTGTTTATTTTATTAGCCTACTGTTGCATTTGTATCCAACCATGGTTGCCATACTTTGGTGAATTTTTTTGGACAACCTCTTATTCTATATGTAGCCTTGTACAAGGGTATAACCGAATTAACCAAAGCCTTCCAGAAAGAAAGTGTGGGTGCCGCAGAATTTTTCCATTTTAGCAAAATAGCTTTTTTACCATAGAATAAACCTATGTTCAGTAGAGTGCGGTGCGCCAAAGAAGGCACCACCTCCTCCACCAAACCAATAAGACACACCCTGGGAGTCAAGGGTATCGGGGTATGAAGCACCTCCGTCAGGCAATCTGTGACCTCCCTCCAGAAATTACTTATTTTTGGGCAATCCCAAAAAATGTGTTTTGCATCCGCTGGGGAAAATATACATCTCCAACACCGTCCATCTGAGGACGGAAAAATCCGTGACAGCCTAGCTGGAGTTAAGTAGATGCGATGGAGAAATTTGAATTGAATTAGCCTGTCCCGTGCTGAGACTAGATTTTTAAATGGGTGATCCCACATATCATCCCAGTCCTCCCCTTGTAGTTCTGGAACCTCTCTCTCCCAACGTTCTTTGCACCTGACTACCCCAATCAGTGTTTTTTTAAATAGGGATTTATATATTGTTGATAATGGTTTGGATAAGCCATCATCCTTTAACATGAGTTCCAGAGGTGAAGGAAAGTATTCTACCCTTCGGTCCCCGAACTGCGCCCCAAAAGCATGGCGCAGCTGCAGGTACCGAAAAAAAGCAGGGTTTGGAAGATCATGTCTTGTCTTAAGTTGGTCAAAGGTAAGGAGATCCCCCTCTCTGACAATATCCTCCAGTTTTTTTATGCCCCTACCTGACCACACAGTGGGATCTGGAATGGAGCAGAAATGTGAAAGATTTGGATTAAACCATAATGGCGCTGATGGCGTAACTCCCACATAACTAGGGGATACTAACTTAGTAGCAACCTCCCAGGCTCTAATAGTGGCTTTCATAGAAACCGTAATAGGCAGGCCTGCCTTCGGGCCTCTGTATAGGGTTAAGCTCAGGCTTTCATACGACCCAATATACGCTGCTTCCAGAACATTAGCAGAGTCTCCATTATCGGCCATCAGCCAACGTCTGGCAAAAACCATCTGGCCAGCCAAATAATATTTTTGCCAGTCTGGAAGTGCCAACCCTCCCTGTCCCCATGGCTCCTGAAGGGTCTTTAAGCTAATTCTTGGTGTTTGTGGATGCCATATAAAAGATCCTATTATTCCATTGAGGGTGGGGTAAAAGGATTTTGGTATCCAAGTGGGGGAATGGCGCAATAAATACAAGATGACGGATAAGAATTTCATTTTTAATAGATTGGTTCATTTGTACAGCATTGTTATCCAGCGACAAAACACAGGACCAAACCCTAAAGTTCCTAGCACTTTATGCATATACCCCCAATCTACTGTATCAAAAGCTTTCTCGATGTCTATAGAGACAACGACCCTCTCCAGGAACTCAGGAGCTTCCATTTGGGTATGCGTAAATAGTCTTCTTAAATTTGTGTCAGTTGACATGCCAGGCATAAAACCTGTCTGGTCAATATCAACCACTGTGGGGAGAACCTTTGCTACTCGCGTTGCCAACACTTTGGCAAGAATTTTCAGATCCATATTTAAAAGTGCTATGGGGCGGTATGAGGAACATTCCAAAGGATCCTTTTCCGGCTTTAGAAGGAGCACCATATATGACTCCATCATGGACGCCGGCAAAGTACCCTGTTCCCAACAAAAAGCAAAAAGCTTTGTGAACCTAGGGGCCGCTTGAGATAAATATGACTTATAGAAGTCTGCGGGGAATCCATCCGGACCCGGCGCCTTCTTAGGAGGGAACGCTAATATGGCAGCCTCTACTTCAAGCACAGAAATAGGTTTGTCTAATGATGCAGCATCAGCTCCCGATAGTTTAGACATATTGAGAGTTTGCAATAACTCGTCCAACTCTTCATTGTTATATTGTGGTATAGGAGAATACAACTTTGAGTAAAAACGGATAAATTCCCCTAGAACTCCTTCTGGTTCAGTTATGAGAGTTCCACCCTCTCCCTTTATTACCGGAACACCAACCGGTGCTTTGTGATCCGCAAAAAGCCTGCCATTCTTATCTCCTTCAGCAAAAATAACCTCCGTCCTCTGCTTAATCTCCTTGCCAGCCAGGGTCTTAAAATGGATATCAATCGAGCGTCTTGCTTCCAACAAGGAAATATACCCTGGCTCGGAAGGAGAGTCTGCTTGTTGCTGCGCTCCCTCCCGTTCCAAGGCAAGAAGAGACTCTTCCTCAGAATTTTGATCCTTCTTTGCTGAGCTAATAGCAGAGATGCACTCCCCCCTAATTACTGTCTTAAAGGCATCCCATTCTATACTTGGGTTTACTGAACCTTCATTACATTTCCAATATGTTTCTATTGAATTTTGAACATGAGTACACACCTGATCCTCCATTAACCAGTCAGGAGATAACCTCCAACACCCTTTTTTGGTACCCGAGGAAAACCTCATTGTAAGTAGCAGAGGATTATGGTCTGAAATCCCTCCTGACAAATATTCCGATGCACACACAAACTTCAACAAGCAGGTATTACCAAAGGCCAAATCGATCCTCGCGGAAGATCTGTGTGCAGAGGATAAATGTGAGTAGGCCGTAACATCAGGGTGTTTCCATCGCCATATCTCTGTTAGTCCTGCCATATCTGCCCATGAGCAGAGGTCCACCGAGGCCGGCCTAGCAGCATTGGAGGAGTCCAGCACCCGGTCTAGAATGGCATTGTAATCACCCATAAGTAGGATTGGCAAATGAAGGAAAGGAGCCAGAATCACCATTAAGTCAAACAAAAATTTTACCTGGATTGGGGGAGGCAAGTACACATTGACCAATATGAATTTATGATTATATACTTCCAAGGAAACCACCACATATCGTCCTCCCGGATCCGTAATCACCTGATGTATTGTACAGGCTACAGCTTTACTGATTAATATAGACACCCCTCTTGCATAGGTAGAATAGGTTGAGTGAATCGCTCTCTGTATCCATGACTTACGTAGAGACAAAATCTTGCTGCCCTCCAGGTGAGTCTCCTGCATGAGGACGATATGTGGCTTCACCTGTTTCAGATATTGAAAAACCGTTGCTCTCTTTCTTTTTTTTTTTTTTCTTTTTTTTTTTTGCCACATCAGTTAACTTTATCCAGAGACTGTCTTCAGAATGATATTCATATGTGTCTCTAATCAAGTCGCATCATTGTGGCCTTTCAAAGTTTTCCCCTTTTTTTTTTTTTGTGTAGATATTATATTGCAATATACATTTCAATATATATGTTGTTACAATAGTGCCACGTTACAAAGTGCATAGCATACGTCTTATATCTCAAAGCCAATTAACCGCATATCCTCATATTGCTATTGTGCGTATTTGTGCATTAATACTTTTCTTTCTAGTGAACCCACCCGCCCGCCCCCTGTGACCCCCCCCTGTTAAACCCCTATGTATTCATGGCATGTTCGATGCTCTTTTAAATTTACTATTCAAACCTCTGACATTCCATGACAAAATTCTTATTCTACTATCCATCAGAGAATATCATGTAATGCACAACCTTCAAGATAAACTGTAGTTGAATAGAGATTATTTGAAAAGAACTATATGAGGACATGCGTATCATTAAAGACAGATGTGTAGAATCAATAAAATATCCGTGACAGTGGTCTAACAAAACCCCCCCCCGTTATCATACCAGAACCTGGAGAACCTAAAACATGGTTCCACCCAAAAAATATGCAAAACAAAAAAAGAAAATGAAAAAGAAAAAGAAAAATTGTCCGGTATGCAGCTTGATCCCGAAAACAAACAACCCTCGGAGAGTTCCACCCTGTAAAACAAAAGTTTGGCATACTTTGAGTAAAGAAAAGTGTCCGTGAACTGCATTGAAGTCTCCGGTGGAATTCAGATATCGGAATCGCTTGCACCCGACCACCCAAAAAAATCACATGGGCAATAGAAAGAAAAAAACAGGGGTACAAATATTGCGGGGATTCAATTCCTTCCCCATCTTGAGAAATTAAATGTCTAGGGGAGTAAACAAAAAGAGCAGCCCCCCCTCCGGCAGCCAAAAAATAGAATTGAAAAAACAGAGGGGATCACTCCCCCACAGCAGCTCTGTTTTGCCACGAGGTATCTGCTCCAAAATTGCCAGAAGGATTTAGGTTGTAAAACAACAGGTTCAGAAAAAAACATAAAAACTGAGGCACGGGCGCATGCGCGGATGCCTGAGAGGTTAGATATGCCTGCTTAGAGCTCCGCTCCAGGGCCGTTTTCGCCGGAGGACTACAGGTCCCAGAGACGCCGAAAAGCATCAAAACCACCTGGCACTTACCTGTAAAGCACTCAGGTACTATTAGAATGGTTTTGAAAGGCACCAAATCTAAAATTAAGTCTGGTAACATTAAGGAAACACCGGCCCGTCAGTTATCCAAGATGGCGGCGGCAGTTACCTCACAGCCCAGCACCTCACATACTGCCAAGCCACTGAAACTCAATACAAGCACCATAGATTTTTCTGGAGAGTCTGATACAGACATAGGAGACTCACAAACAGCATTACAAACGGATTTATTTAAAAAATTTGAGCGTATATTACAAAAAGCCCTGAAACAGACGTCAGACCACATAACAGATAAATTAACAAGGGAAATTAGAGACCTGGGGCAAAGAACAGCTGAGTTAGAAAAAAGGATGGATGATCTGGAAAGTCAAACACAGCAACATGAATCAGAATTTATGAACCTGAAAGAAGAAAATGCTGTATTACAGTCACGTTTAGAGGACCAGGAGAATAGGGATCGTAGGGCTAACTTGCGGATTAGAGGTATCCCTGAGAATGTCCTTGATGTTCAAGAACTACAACCTGGTATTCCAATAGAGAGATTAGAAATGGATAGAGTGCATAGAGCTTTAGCTCAACGTAGAATTAATGGCCCTCCTAGGGACATAATTGCTAAAATGCATTATTATCGCACTAAAGAACAATTGCTTGCGGCAGCCAGAGGAAAGGATACTCTCACCTTTCAAGGTCATGTATATCAGCTTTTTGCAGACCTTTCTCCTATTACAGTGGCAAAAAGACGTGCACTTAAACCCCAGTTACAAGTACTTCAACGTCATCAAATTACTTATCATTGGGGTTTTCCTTTTTCGCTCAGATTTACACATTTAGAAACTAAATATATATGTCGCTCTTCAGAGGAATTGCAGTCAGCCTTGATTGAGTTGGGCCTAAAGGACCAGGATTCACCTAAAGATTTACCACGCAGAAGGTCAGCCTCAGGTTCACCTCAGCAAAATGCAACAGGAGTACATAACTCTTCGACCTCTTCACGTCAACATCTACATAAGCGAGGCCGCTTTGACAACTCTTCCCCTAATAATGAAGACTCAATGGACTGATATATATATGTTTTTTTTTCATATATATATCTGTTAAAGAATGTTTTCTATTTGACTCTTCAGTATTATATTATAACCTATTTCAGTGAACCCACTATTCACTATACCAAGATTTCAGGTTTTTGGACTTCCAGTCTAAATCTTGTCTTTAATGTCTATGCCATCCATAACTTTTTTGTGTGAAAATATATTTTTTGTTCCCCCCCCCCCCTTTTTTTTTTTTTTTTTTTTTTTTTATTACAAGCTTTTTACTAATAATTTTTTTGATTACACTTTGGTACTTGGATATGATCAGCACTTAATATCCTATCTGTTAATAAAGTGTATGCGTATCTTCATATATGCATGTATACATAAGTGTATGGATGTATGTATGTTTGCATATATATATATATATACATATATAATTCCCTTTTTTTTTTTTCTTTTTATGTATATGTGTGTATATATATATATATATATATATATATGTATATATATATATATATATATATATATATATATATATATATATATATATATATATATATATATATATATATATATATATAATCATTTTTTTTTTATTTATTTATTTATTTATTTATGTATTTATTTATTTTTTTTATTTATTTATTTATTTATTTATTTATTTATTTATTTTTAATTTATTTACTTTGTATTTGTGTATGTGTATGTATGTGTATGTATTTGTGTGTATATGTATGTGTATGTATATGTGTATGTGTATGTGTGTAATTATGTGTAAGTGTATGTATATATGTCTGCATATGCGTATGTATATGTATATATGTATATATATGTATGTATATGTATGTGTGTATGTATGTGTGTATTTATAATATATATATAAATTTATTTATTTATTTATTTATTAAAAGTTTTTTTTTTTTTTTTTTTTAATTTATTTATTCAATTTTTATTATTATATGTATATATTTTTTTTTTTTTTTATTATTTATTTCTTATTTCTTGCCACGATTATTATATAAATTAACAATCTTAAGGCCGGTAGCGATTTAAATAATTTAGTTTGCCTAAGATTGTGTCTAATATTATAAGTTACTGTAGTATATTTTAATGGAGCTGTGGTTCTCCGGCGAAGTTCGTCCTTTCGGAATTTCTTGTTGCCCCCCTCTCCATCCTCAGATTCTCGCTGCTATTATGTGGGAGTCTGCGGATGGTTTTGGAGCCTCTTGGAGTCTTTTGATTACTCCTCCAAGTTGCTCCCTTACCCTAGCATTTTGCTTTTTTTTTATGCTTAATATGTTATCATATTGGGGTTACTCGATTGCTAATTATTCTCTCCTATTCTGTCCTTTCTTTTCCTTTTCTTTCTCTCGGGGTGGTGTCCTTGACCCTAGTTATTAATTGTATTTCATATGGTGTTATAGTCATCTTTGTTCTATTATGGCCCCGATAAATATTCTATCCTTGAATGTTCAAGGATTTAATATTCCGCATAAACGCACAAAAGCAATGAGATCTTTCTCAGCCAAGAAGGCACACATTATTTGTCTGCAGGAAACTCACTTTACAGATAAAGCTACTCCTAAATTTCTTTCCCCCTCTTATCCACAATTTTATACCGCCTCAACCACAGTTAAACAACGAGGGACTCTTATCGGATTTCATCGTTCTATGCCATTTACCCTTTTAACTCAACTAAAAGATCCGGAGGGAAGATACTTACTTCTCGCAGGATATATATTGGATATGGCTGTCACAATAGTATCATATTATGCACCAAATAAGAGACCAGAATCCTTTTTGTCCCATCTTTTCCAAATTGTAGAAACCCACAAATTTGGCACTGTAGTTTTATGTGGAGACTCAAATACAACAGTTTTCCCCTTCTTAGATAAGTCTCCGCCGGCACCAGTCAATAGGTCTACTAATGTAACCCTTCAACATCTACTTACTAAACATGGTTTGGTGGATACATGGCGAGAGCTTAACCCTACTAGTAGACGTTTTACACATTATTCCTACCCACATAAATCATTCTCACGCATAGACCATATCCTAATCCCTTATAGCATGACCCCTGAAATTTTATCTTCAAACATCATACCCTATACATGGACAGATCATTGTGCGATATGCACATCCATTGCATCTACTATACCCAGATCCCACAATACTAATTGGTGTATTAATGACTCCACATTAACTCACCCTTCCCGTCGTAGTGAAATTGAAATTGCGCTAAAGGATTATTTTTCCTCCAACGATACCGGAGATACTTCTGACACCACGTTGTGGGAAGCTCACAAAGTGGTTATCCGTGGTAGACTAATACAACAAGCTACAAACCTCAAAAGAGAACGTAAACTTTTGTTTGCAAAGTTGGAAGATAACTTCAACTCTTGTCATTCCGCCTTTCAATCATACCCGAATGCCATTAATAATACTAAATTAGACAAAGCACGTCTTGATCTAGATTTATTTTTAACTGACTCAGCAGACAAACTTATACGTAAACGACAACACATTCAATACCTTAATGCCAACAAACCCACCACCCCCTTGGCAAGAAATTTGAAATCAATAGATCAAATACGGACCCCTATACGACTGAAAACGTCAAGTGATGCGTACACTAATAATCCAATTAAAATATTAGAAATATTTCGATCTAAATTAGCTAAAGTGTATTCCTATACTCATGATTTTAATCAAACCAATGCAGACACTCTTTTCTCCAATATCAAACTCCCTACTCTAGCTATTGAACAACGAGAGAGACTCGAGTGTCCTATCACAAATATTGAAGTTCAGAATGCTATAAAAAGTTTGAAACTTCATAAAAGACTGGGCCCCGACCGGTTTTCGGCATCATATTATAAAAATTTTGAACACATCCTAACTCCAGTCTTGACTAGAGCCTTCAATTCTATCTTAGCAGGACACTTATTTCAATCTGAGACATTAAAATCTATTATAGTTATGATTCCCAAACCCCGTTCAGATACTACCTCTTGGACTAATCATCGCCCTATATCCCTACTCAATTTAGATATTAAGTTGCTTGCTAAGATATTGGCATCTAGATTGAACAATATTATAGGTCAACTCATACACAGGGACCAAACGGGTTTTATGCCCAAGAGACAAGCAGGAGATAATATAAGAAGATCCCTTTTACTCATTCATGCAGCTAAATCCAGACGCATCCCAACCTGCCTGTTATCTTTAGACATCAAAAAAGCATTTGATTCAGTCACCTGGCCCTATATGCAGTATATGCTTCAAAAATGGGGTTTCGGAATACATTTCCTGACTTGGGTTTCCTCTCTTTATAACAATCCGAGGGCTTATATTAAATATGCCGGATACAAATCGACAGTGTTCGATATTAGAAGAGGCACGAGACAAGGCTGCCCCCTTTCCCCGTTGCTTTTCGCTCTGCTTATAGAACCTTTAGCACAACTAATCAGATCTAATCCAGACATCAAAGGTATTGAATTGGGTGGTTATCAACATAAGCTTTGTCTTTTTGCTGACGATATTCTTATTTTTTTATCACATCCCCATATTTCCGCCCCTAATCTTCTTAACGTACTTGATAAATTTGCACATATTTCCGGGCTCTTTGTAAACCCCGTTAAATCAAATGCGCTAAATATATCTTTACCACTATCAGAGCTTCAACAGGCTCAAATTTCCTTACCATTTAATTGGGTCTCTCATAAATTACCATACTTAGGAGTATACCTCACATCCTCACTTTCTGATCTTTTTGCAGTTAATTATTTACCTCTATTGAAACAAACCACAGGCCTCATGAAACAATGGTCCTCTCACCCATTGTCATGGTTGGGACGGATAAATACTATAAAGATGACGTTATTACCGAAATTTTTATACCTATTTAGGGTACTTCCGATTTCTATACCATCATATTTCTTTAGAATTACACAAAGTAAAGTGTTGTCGTTCATCTGGGGTAACATTAAACCCCGTATATCTAAATCCACTCTGTACCTTAGCAAAGCATGTGGAGGCCTGGGGTTACCAAACTTTTCCTCTTATTACCATGCTGCACAAATTTCAATTTTAACTAAATACCATTCTAGGGAAGAAATACCCCTTTGGGTAGCTATTGAATCTATTGATAGCGACCCCATATCTGTAGCCAATTTGTTATGGATGCAACCTAGAGATAGATCTCAACTATTTAACCCCATTACAAAACATTCATTAACTATTTGGGATAAGTTTAGTAAAATCCATATGCTTCAATCTATGCACAATCCCCTTCTTTCTTTTCTAGGGAACCCAGCTTTTTACCCTGCTTGGAAATTTCCAAAGTCATTTTCAGCTTGGTCCTCTACAAACTTGGTCAGATTATATAAGCTAGTCTCTAACGATAAATTTCAAACATTCTCTACTTTATGTGATAACAATGAATTACCTTGTAATGAAATATTTCGTTATTTACAAATCAAAAATTTTTATACGCCTTTCCTTAGGACCGGTACCATGCTTAATCAATTGTCTCAATTTGAGCATATTTGTATGAGTGACCCACACGTTAGAGGGATTATTTCACTCATCTATCAAAATCTCATTAATACTCCTAATGATATACTTCCGCCTTATACTGCTAAATGGGCAACAGATTTAGGACGGACGTTCACCATCAATGACTGGTCTAACATATGGATGGCTACCAAGTCCTCATCCCCTAATTGCTTTGCTCTTGAAACTAACTTCAAAGTTTTGGCGCGTTGGTATCTAGTACCAGCTAGGATTGCTAAATTTACTCCTTCATATCCTAATAATTGCTTCCGAGGTTGTTCCTCACCAGGTACCCACGTGCACATATGGTGGCAATGCCCGATTGCGCAAGAATTCTGGAAAAAAGTATTTGCCATGGCATCTAAAGCTTTAGAAATTCCTATAACACTAGATCCAGCCATTGCACTCCTCAATCTTAAACCAGACAACATAACTTGTAATCAATTCAAATTACTTATTCAAATCAATACTGCAGCTAAACAAACTATAGCCAAAGCATGGAAGTCTAATACACTGATTGTGGCAGAAGTCAAACATAGAACGAACAAGGCCCTCATTTTCGCAAAAATGACAGCTATCAAAGACAATAATATTAATAAATTTAGTAGGATTTGGCAGCCTTGGGTTAAGCACTTCTTTTCTTCCGATTTCGACCAGTCATTGATGTTACCCTATTAAAATTAATGTAATATTGATGTATTATTGCTTTTCTATGTCGGGAGCCGGGACACCACTCCGGGGGATTCTTTCTTTTCTTCTTTTTTCCTTTTACCTTACTACCTATTTCTCTTAAGATCTCTTTAATTTCTAGGGCAAACCTATGTAATTTTATTTAATATTCAGCACTATGATTAAAATGCCCGTATAAATCTCATATTCTTTTCTCTTCCTTCTCTACTATCTTTTCCTTCATTATTTATTAAGCGATTGATAATTATGGGATATTTTTACAATTTACTTGAGTGACTCATATCTCATTATCAATGAGTAATGTCTTTCTGCAGATTAGACTTTCATAATTTTTCTCCTCCGATAGTTAAATATAGTCAATAATTTGTAATGAGAGTATCACTCCTTTTTTCCGTTCTTCATTTAAATTTCTTTCATCTTCTCTCAGGTGTACTATATGGATTAATTGCTATTTGTAATATTAATTTCATTCTTGATTATCCATGCCCCCATCTATCCACAGTTTGAGCCCAAGCGGGGTGGATAGGTGGTCTGGAGGCATACTTTATATATTTTATATATAAATATAGATTCATATTTTGATTCACAATTTATTGACTAATTTAAAATTTTATTTACCTCTGATTTCACCTCACCTGTGAGATTTGTTTTTGTAAAAGCCATATAGATATGTCTCTATTGTTCATATATGTATCCCTTGATACATTATCTGATATACTTTGTTTTTTCTTATGCAAAATTTCAATAAAAATATTGAACAAGAAAAAACTGAGGCACATTGCAGATTCACCTGGCATTGTTGTAAATTTATGGGTTAGCATCCAGCCAATCACATGCCTCCTGTGGGGTTATCAAAGAACTTAACAGAACCTTTAAATTGGACTCGGAGACGACTTGGATATAGCATTCTGTATTTCAGTTCTTTTTCTCTGAGCCTTTTCTTTAGATCCGTGAAGGATCGGCGTCTGCGCTGCGTTTCTGCTGGAAACAGCATGATCCTGGCGTTTTCACATCAGAGATCCTGATTCTTCCTCGCTTCAGCCAACAGAATGTCTCTGTCTTTATAGTTGAGAAAACGAACCAAGAATGGCCGGGGTGGGGCACCTGAAGGCCTGGCTCGAGTAGGGACTCTATGTGCCCTTTCCGCCACATAAGTAGGTGGCAAGTCCCCCAGAGATAATAACTTCTTAAAGAATTGTTCTGCAAAGGTCGATGGGGATGGCCCCTCCACCCCCTCAGGGAGGGGGTTGCAACGCCCTGACCATATCTTTCAGTTCATGTAACTGGGAGCTCTGTGTGTGTGTGACATCCTCCACCTCCGATATGCAATCCTCTGCCGATGTCAGCCTGCCTCTAATTTTATCCAAGTCATGGCGGATCAAATTGCATTCTGACGCCAGACAGTCAATGCGACTAACCAGCTCAGTCTTCGAGGCTGCTATGGCCTCCAATATTGGTCCTGTGATGGCATCGGTGTCCACCTCAATTTCTTGAGGCAGAGAAGGAGAGGACTCCAGGGCCTGCTGTGTGGGGGACTCACGCTGCGCCATCTTGCCAGCCTGTGTTTTCGCGCGCTGTGTAGCCGACACAGCAAGTGAGATGGTGTGGGAGGGGCCAGGCGCCATGCTCTCTCGTGGACGCAGCTGCCTCTGATCTAACAGCGGCTGCGGGTGTTGTTTAGACTGCTTTTTAACCCCCGCAGATGGCATCGCTGTGTTCCCTGTCTCCTCCCCTAGATCCGGAGCTTACTGGCGGCGAGAATAGGGCGATCGATCGGGCGCAATCAGGATAAATGTAACGGATGGCAACCGGAGCTCCAAGGGATCACGTCCTGCCTCGTTCACATCCGGCCATGCCCCCGCCAAATTGTGATTATAAGCTATCAGCATGAACATTGAGGAGGAAGAGCATAATTACTCAGCATAACAGGATAGTCACTCAGCATTAAAATAGGCAGTCTTTGAAGGGATCTGACATTTCCAAAAAAAATTATTTGGTTACATCAGCATCAGGTGCTTGGTATCTGGTAGTGATCCAAGACTGATTCATTTTTATGAAGGTCAGTCGATCGACCGAGTCGGTGGACAGACGCACCCTGTGATCGGTTACAAAGCCTCCAGCAGCACTGAATGTGCGTTCCCAAAGAACGCTGGATGCAGGACAGGTCAGTAGCTCAATTGCATACTGTGCAAGCTCTGGCCAGTGATCCATCCTCAAGACCCAGTAACCCAGAGGATTTTCAGTGGGAAAAGTTGCTGGAACCGATCATACCTTGGGGCTGCAGACTAAAAAATTGTCTGAACGCATTGGTCAGAGGGCCACCTTCTCCACCGCTCCTTCTTTGACTGACCGAAGCCTCAGCAACACGTTGTCCAGAAACAGGAGTTTCTAACCTCCCAGTCTCTGGGAACGCGTTGCACAGACCTTTCTGCAAGGCCTCTCGAAGATGTTTCATCCTCTGCTCCCTCTGCGATGGCAAGATAAGGTCCGCAACCTTACCCCTGTAACGTGGCTCAAGGAGGGTAGCCAGCCAGTATTTATCCTTCTCCTTGATACCACGAATACGAGGATCCTTCCACAGGCTTTGCAGGATCAGGGAGGCCATGCAGCATAGGTTTGCTGAGGCATTCGGTCCGGAGTCCTCTGGGTCACTAAGGATGACATGATCCGCAGCCACCTCCTCCCAGCCACGTACAAGTCCATGTGTTTCTTGGGACTCTAAATGATCCCTTAAAGACTGCTGCTGATGCTGAGTGCCAGGCTCCACCTCCATACTGACACAATCCTCCTCCTCCTCGTCCTGTGTGATCGGTGGGCATGCAGGAACACTGTCTGGATAAAGGGGGCCTTGAGAGCTAAGGAAGTCCTCCTCTTCCTGCCTCTGTTCTGCCTCAAGTGCCCTGTCCATTATTCCAGCGTGTGCTCCAACAGGTGGACAAGGGGGACAGTGTCACTGATGTATGCACTGTCACTGCTCACCATCCTAGTGGCCTCTTCAGTTGGTGACAGGACAGTGCATGCATCCCTGATCATGGCCCACTGGTGTGGGGAAAAAAAAAACAAGCTCCCCTGACCCTGTCCTGGTGCCATAGTCACACAGGTACTCATTGATGGCCCTCTGCTGTGTGTGCAGTCGCTGCATTATGGCCAATGTTGAGTTCCACCTGGTGGGCATGTCACAGAGTAGGCGGTTCTTAGGCAGGTTTAATTCCTTTTGGAGGTCTGCCAGCCGAGCACTGGCATTATATGACCGGCGGAAATGCACACAGACTTTCCTGGCCTGCCTCAGGATATCCTGTAAGCCTGGGTACCTGCCCAAGAACTGCTGCACCACCAAGTTAAGGACGTGAACCAAACAGGGCACATGGGTCAGTTGTCCCTGTCGGAGGGCGGAGAGGAGGTTGGTGCCATTATCGCAAACCACCATTCCTGCCTTAAGTTGGTGTGGCGTCAACCACCTCTGAACCTGCCCCTGCAGAGCGGACAGAACCTCTGCCCCAGTGTGGCTCCTGTCCCCCAAGCACACCAGCTCAAGCACCGCATGGCATCTTTTGGCCTGCGTACTTGCGTAGCCCTTGAATGGCTACGGAGCACCGCTGGTTCCGAGGACAAAGCACAGGAAGAGGCCATGGAGGAAGAAGAAGAGGAGGGGGGTGGAGGAGAGAGGTGTGTCACAATCATTAGTAGTGGCATTTTGGAGGTGTGGTGGCGGAACAACCTCCAACACTACTGCACCTTGTCCTGCATCCTTCCCAGCTGCCAGCAGAGTGACCCAGTGTGCTGTAAAACTTAGGTAACATCCCTGTCCATGCCTGCTGAACCATGAGTCAGCGGTAATATGCACCTTACCGATGACAGCCCTGTCCAGCGAGGCCAAGACATTTATGTATAGAGAACAGCGCTCGCAAAAAAGAATTATTTAGTTAAATATATACACCATCATTTGTGTTGCAGCTGCTGGATACAAGTACTGTGACTTTAAATAATAATACAAACAAAACCTGCGCTGGCAACTTCTACAACAAAAGTAAATAAAAAATCAAAAAAAGAAAAATATATAGAATATATGTATAGTTGGTGGTAATATCGCTAATGAAATGCGACTATAAAAGATAGTGATGTGGCTAATCATATGCGACTAATCAAAATTGTGACATGTTATTGCTATTAATAAATATGAACAAAAATCCTCTGGAAATATAATATGTGTAACCATATAAAAAAACATTAATAGCCCCAATGATTATACAATAAATCTCAAAGCTAGTCCTTCAACAAGAATAACAGCAGACTTCAATCTTCCGATCCAAAAGGTTAATGACAGTCAGCCATGATGCTGTGTTGGAAATAGAGATGAAGTAAGGCTTATACTGCTGACACTGTAGTAAGACCTTGGGAGCAACGGACTTCGCGTTCCACCCAAAAAGTGAACGAAAATAAATATAGTGTAATCCTGTAGACCACAAGATCAATTGCGCATAACAGCGCTACTCACGGAATGGACATGCAGAGCAGGCATTCAGATTTTTGTCAGTGTTCGCCGCTGAGCGGCGTGCGTTCCACTGACTGCAGGAAGTGATGTCACTGGTTCTCAGGCGTAAGTCGGATGTTGCGTCGACGCATTTCGCCCCTCCCCCAGGGCGTTATCAAAGACTTTCATTAGCGATATTACCACCAACTATACATATATTCTATATATTTTTCTTTTTTTTGATTTTTTATTTACTTTTGTTGTAGAAGTTGCCAGCGCAGGTTTTGTTTGTATTATTATTTGAGGCCAAGACATTGCCTTCCACATGCGGATAGAGAGCCGGAATCGCCTTCCGTGAGAAAAAGTGGCGTTTGGGGACCTGCCACTGAGGAACCGCACATTCCACAAAGTCACGGAAGGGGGCAGAGTCTACCAACTGAAAAGGTAGCAGTTGAAGTGCTAGCAATTTTGCCAAGCTAGCATTCAACCGCTGGGCATGTGGATGGCTGGGAGTGAACTTCTTTCAGTGGTGCAGCAGCTGGGGCAGGGAAATTTGCCTGGTACAATCTGACGTTGGTGTACCGAAAGCAGATTGCCCCCAAGTACTTGGCTGTGACACTCCTAATTCTACACCTTCATTCCTCTCAGTGCAGGTCTCAGAGGGGACTGAAGGTATAGTGGGGTTGCAGATCTCAGCTGATGAGGAGCAAGGAGAGGTCCTCTTTGTTCTTTGGTGTGGGTCTTTTAGATACGCTTGCCAACGAACTGCATGGCAGGTCAACATATGTCTGGTCAAGCATGTGGTGCCCAAGCGGGAGATATTTTGGCCACGCGAGATACGCTTGAGACATATGTTGCAAATAGCAGCGGTGCGATCTGATGCACTTGTCTCATAAAAGGCCCACACCAAAGAACTTTTGGAATAACGCGCAGAGACAGCATCGCCCTGCACATGCGGAGCTTTGCGGTGTGATGCAGTCAGTGTGCTGGCCCCTAGAGGGCATCCTGCCTCGTTGGTGATGTGCCTCCTCCTCCTCCTCCTCTCTCCTCTCAGGCACCCACGTTGAGTCAGTGACCTCATCATCCCCTCCCTCCTCATCACTGGAGCAAACCTGGCAGTATGCTGCAGCAGGGGGAGCATGACTGCCAGATTGCTGTCCTTCTTGGGCACCCCCTCTGTCCGTGCTCACGTTACTGCCTTCATCTAGCTCAGTATCCTCATCAGAGCCTTCTAAAAGCTGGGCATCCTCCTGGAGCATATACCCAACACTGTGGTCAAACAGTTTGAGGGACTCCTCAGGAGCTAGAGAAGGAGTCACTTATGCCATTAAGCCGAGGGAAGAGGCCGCGTTGGCAGCTGCTTTGCCAGACAAAGTACCCTGAGCATGGGTGAGGGAGGATGAGAAGGATGAGGACGGCTTGGTCATCCACTCGACCAAGTCTTCCGCATGTTGCGGCTCAATGCGGCCAGCTGCTGAAAAAAAGGCCAAGCGTGTCCCACGGCCACGTGCTGATGAGGATGTACCGTCTCCACGACCAGCACCATTGCCTCTAGACACAGAGCCTGCTTGCCCTCTTTTATTGGCTTGTGACTGTCTGCCTCTCCTTGTTGGCCTTCCAGACACACTAATGGCCTGTAACTGCACTAAGCTGGGATATATATATATATATATATATATATATATATATATATATATATATATATACTGATACTGCAGCTAGCAAAATCAACTGCCTGCCTACAGTATGAGAACACCACCAACCTTCTACAGGTAGCTTTAGCTGAACACTGTGCAGAGGTCCAACTACACTAACGTGTAAAAAATTTAGCTGCCTGCGGTAGTGATAGGATCAGGAAAACACCACCAATCTTCTACAGGTAGCTTTAGCTGAACACTGTGCAGAGGTCGCACTACACTAACGTGTAAATACTTTAGCGGTCTGCGGTAGTGATAGGATCAGGAAAACACCACCAACCTTCTACAGGTAGCTTTAGCTGAACACTGTGCAGAGGTCGCACTACACTAACGTGTAAATACTTTAGCGGTCTGCGGTAGTGATAGGATCAGGAAAACACCACCAACCTTCTACAGGTAGCTTTAGCTGAACACTGTGCAGAGGTCGCACTACACTAACGTGTAAATACTTTAGCGGTCTGCGGTAGTGATAGGATCAGGAAAACGCCACCAACCTTCTACAGGTAGCTTTAGCTGAACACTGTGCAGAGGTCGCACTACACTAACTTGTAGCTTTAGCTGAACACTGTTCAGAGGACACACTACACTAACTTGTAGCTTTAGCTGAACACTGTGCAGAGGTCTCACTACACTAACTTGCAGCTTTAGCTGAACACTGTGAGAAGGACGCACTACACTAACTTGTAGCTTTAGATGAACACTGTTCAGAGGACGCACTAAACTAACTTGTAGCTTTAGCTGAACACTGTGCAGAGGTCGCACTACACTAACTTGTTGTTTTAGCTGAACACTGTGAGGAGGACGCACTACACTAACTTGTAGCTTTAGCTGAACACTGTGCAGAGGTCACACTAAACTAACCTGTAGCTTTAGTTGAACACTGTGAGGAGGGCGCACTACACTAACTTGTAACTTTAACTGAAAACTGTGAGAAGGACGCACTACACTAAATTGTAGCTTTAGCTGAACACTGTTCAGAGCACGCACTGCACTAACTTGTAGCTTTAGCTGAACACTGTGTAGAGGTCGCACTAAACTAATTTGTAGCTTTTGTGCGCTAGCAATAATGTGATTAAGGAAAAAATGCCTAAGAGACACAATGTGTGTGTGAATCACAGCGAAAATAAAAGTGACAGGTGTATGAAATCCTTAATCAAGGATCCAACAAAATATTTACATATTCTGAATATAAATTATAAATAATCATACATCCAAATAACACCTATAATCAGTCCATGAATAGGTTCAACAAATAAGGTAGAGAGAAAAAGTCCATTTGATATATCTCATCACAAAATCAGGAAAATAATGAGCTGAAGGGACTATTTCCGGATACACATTGATTGCAGGAAAAGGAGTAATAGATGTACGCTTACCCCAATCGTTGGACCTCCTCTGTGGCAAGGTCGTATGGGCTTGCAGATATAGCCCTCTGCAGAGACAGATGGGAAGTTGATGTCCGGGTCTTGTCAGCGTGTGCCACCGACTCCAATATGGTCCGGTCAATCTAACTGCACACACATGATTGTCCTTCCTCCATCTCTTATGCTTTCCCCTTTTCAATTTTCATATTTCTCGAACAACATGGAAGGGTCTTGTATATGAATGAAGGCACTGAAGTTCCATAGAGGTGACGCTACCCTGCGAGTTGGTAGGGTTCTCTCCCTGCTTGTTGTGATTTGTGTGTGAGCCTGGTAGGTTTTGAGCCTGAAGTGCAGAGAAAGACCTCCTTTACAGCTCCCACTCCTGTTCCCCTGGAATGGAGACAGAAGGCCCAGGAGTGGTATGGGTGCCTGGCAGGATCAACAGTCACCGGAAGTTCAGGAGTGGTGGTACCCTCTGGAACCTGAAGCTGAAGAGGAGGCTGGAATGTTGTTCGAGAAATATGAAAATTGAAAAGGGGAAAGCATAAGAGATGGAGGAAGGACAATCATGTGTGTGCAGTTAGATTGACCGGACCATATTGGAGTCGGTGGCACATGCTGACAAGACCCGGACATCAACTTCCCATCTGTCCCTGCAGAGGGCTATATCTGCAAGCCCATACGACCTTGCCACAGAGGAGGTTCAACGATTGGGGTAAGCGTACATCTACTACTCCTTTTCCTGCAATCAATGTGTATCCAGAAATAGTCCCTTCAGCTCATTATTTTCCTGATTTTGTGATGAGATATATCAAATGGACTTTTTCTCTCTACCTTATTTGTTGAACCTATTCATGGACTGATTATAGGTGTTATTTGGATGTATGATTATTTATAATTTATATTCAGAATATGTAAATATTTTGTTGGATCCTTGATTAAGGATTTCATACACCTGTCACTTTTATTTTCGCTGTGATTTACACACACATTGTGTCTCTTAGGCATTTTTTCCTTAATCACATTATTGCTAGCGCACAAAATTATTTATTTATATGTTTATCACTTCATGGATATTTGGAGTTTTTTTTGCAGCTGCATCTTTGTGAATTTAATCTTTTATCACGTTTGGCTCATTAGCGCAGGTTTCTTCCACTATTTCTTAATTTGTAGCTTTAGCTGAACACTGTGCAGAGGTCACACTACACTAACTTGTAGTTTTAGCTGAACACTGTGAGGAGGACGCACTACACTAACTTGTAGCTTTAGATGAACACTGTTCAGAGGATGCACTACACTAACTTGCAGCTTTAGCTGAACACTGTGCAGAGGTCGCACTAAACTAACTTGTAGCTTTAGCTGAACACTGTGCAGAGGTCTCACTACACTAACTTGTAGTTTTAGCTGAACACTGTTCAGAGGACGCACTACACTAACTTGTAGCTTTAGATGAACACTGTTCAGAGGACGCACTACACTAACTTGTAGCTTTAGCTGAACACTGTGCAGAGGTCGCACTACACTAACTTGTAGTTTTAGCTGAACACTGTGAGGAGGACGCACTACACTAACTTGTAGCTTTAGCTGAGCACTGTGCAGAGGTCACACTAAACTAACCTGTAGCTTTAGCTGAACACTGTGAGGAGGACGCACTACACTAACTTGTAGCTTTAGCTGAACACTGTGCAGAGGTCACACTAAACTAACTTGTAGCTTTAGCCGAACACTGTGAAGAGGATGCACTACACTAACTGTAAATAGTCTAGCTGCCTGACTGTGGTACTAAAAAGAACAAAAGAACACCAGCAATTTTCTTCAGGTAACTGTAAATACTGTAACAAGACAAGCCTGCCTGTCAGTAGGAAGATAACAGGAACAGATCTAGCTAAACTGAATACAGTGTGTATATATATATATATATATATATATATATATATATATATATATATATATATATACAACACCTGGGATGCATATATACACAATACACTGTAAGTGCAGCTAACTGACTGACTGTCCTGCCTAATCTAGCTAACTCAAATGAAATGACACTGTCTCTCTCTCTCTCTCTATCTCTCAGCACGCCGGAACAAACTACACAGGGCCACCAGGCAGGCGGCCTTATATAGTGTGCTGCGTGTTCTAAACCCCCTGAGCCATAATTGGCCAAAGCCACCCTGGCTTTGGCCAATTACAGCTCTCTCTACTGACGGCGCTGTGATTGGCCAAGCATGTGGGTCATAGTGCATGCTTGGCCAATCATCAGCCAGCAATACACTGCGATGCCGCAGTGAATTATGGGCCATGACGCGCCACACGAATTTGGAGCGAACGGCCCATATCGTTCGCAATTCGGCGAACGGGCGAACAGACGATGTTCGAGTCGAACATGGGTTCCACTCGAAAACGAAGCTCATCCCTACTTCCCAGCCTGCAATCAGCTGATTGCAAGCTGGGAAGCTGATTTGCCCGTGTTTAGGAAGTGTTCGGGGCGGAAGCGATGCGCCCCCAAACACTCCCACTATACACTTATTTGTCTCTGGCCTCCTTTCCTATGTTTTAATTGGTGGGGACTGGATGGTGGGCGGTGCTTTTTGCGTCACTGCGTCCGGTTTCCCGACTCACTGTGCTGTGAACTGTCTGACTGACTGCGAGTTTCCAATAATTAGTTAGACCTGAGCTCACTAAGCGGTGTGATTCCAGGCAAGGTACTGACTGACACTGCCTGACTATGACAGCCGCGATCTGCCCCTCCACTCTGCACACACTTCCCTGCTCTCTCAGTCATTCTTCAGTCTCCACTCAGACAGTGCACAGTAGAGATGGATGTCCCTGTCCCAATCACACAGTGAGTGTGTGTGTGGAAGGGGGGAACAGCCAGCCTCTGCCCTCTCCATAGAGGACAGATAAGATTGTCAGAGTTAGGGATTGGGGAAGAAGTGCACTGTGTTTATAGAGATGTGTGATGGATAGATGAGCCTGTGAAGCCAGCAATGTGTGTGCAGCTTCCTACTTTCTCTCCCTAACCTGCCTGCTTGGAATGCATGGCTGAATGCTGGAAGAATCATACCTGGCTGTGAGGGGAGATGAACAAGTCCTTAGGAGGGGAGGGGGGGTTGTTCACCTGGCAATGTGTGTTTGTATGTGTCTACTGCCTGTGTGTGTGCTACACTGAGACATGGGAGAACACTGGCTGCATGCTGAGAGATCCCTCCCCCACTGTATACACAGCATGTCACAGTACACAGGGACCCTGATAGATGGAGCGACAGTCCCTGACCTGGACACCTGTCCCTCTCCTTCACTCACTACTGTGTATGGCATCGTTCAGGTCCCTGTTTACCATTTCAGCTTTGGAAGATTTACCCCCTTAATATCCAGGCCATTTTTTGCGATACAGCATTGCGTCGCTTTAACAGACAATTGCTGGTTCATGCAGCGCTGTACCCAAATAAAATGTTCTTTTTTCCCACAAATAGAGCTTTCTTTTGGTGGTATTTGATCACCTCTGCGGTTTTAATTTTTTGTACTACAAATAAAAAAAGACCAAGAACACTTTTGAAAAAAAAAACAATATTTTTTACTTTCTGCTATAAAACATCCAATAAAAAAAATAGAAAAAATCTAATTTCATAAATTTAGGCCAATATGTATTCTGCTACATGCTGTATACTCTGTCCTGTGATGCTGATCTGTATACTCCTGACAATATAGATGGAAGCAAGTGGAATACAGGGGATGGAGTGGGTGGATTCTATAAGGGGTGGGGCTTATGATGAGTGGGAGGGGTCAAAAAGGAAGGGCAGGGTCTGGCGCCCCCCATCCTAAAACGTTACCAGCCGCCACTAGTTACAAAGCCTCTGGGGCTACTGCCCCAAGGAAGCAACCTATGGACTGAGTTGCTGATATTTGAGGCCCCAGCTGTGGCACGGCTAAGGAAATGGAGTGATCTTTCTGAAGGAACTGGTTGTGGGCTTTCACTGTTAAGGATCAGGAGAATGATTGTTTCCTCACTGGATCATGTCCGGAGGAAGCTAGAACATGTGAAGCTGTCCTGGAGACTTGTGAGTAATGACCCTAAATTATGATCCCGGGTGGTTGTCTGCTTTTGGGATGTAAGTGCCTATGTAAGGTAGCTATGAACTGGGAAAGCTTTCATAGGGTCTCAGAGTACTGGTCCCTGTGTCCTCCTCAATAGAGTTTGTGTGCGTGGACTGGTACTTGCAGAGATAAGCAGCCTCTGTACTACTTGGGAAGAGCCAGTTATTACCAGTAGCCCCTACAGAGGGTAGCTCTAGACTCAGATTTCCAGAGTATGGATTATCAGCCTTTCATCAGAAATTTGACAGCATTATAACAACTATTAGACCTCAGATGAACTGTAATCCCTTTAATCCCTGTAATCCCTGCCTCTCAGTCTCATCATACTACATTGTGATGGCTATCTTCACAATACAAAAAAAATATTTCTCTTTTGTGTTTCATCAAGTCTTGATCATCCTTTCATAAATTATAACTTTTGAAGCCAAAAAATAATTTTCTTCTCTTTAGACGTAAGAGAATTGCTCGGAATTTGCTTCGCTGGGGATACAATCAATCTGCTGGTACTGAAAAAGGCCAATCCCCAGGTCATACCCTGGTCAGTGCTGCTTTCATGCTACACACATTAGCCTTTAGCATTAGCTTTTCTATAGCTATAAATGCCTCACCAACACAGCATTATTGATACATTGCTGATTTGTAAGAAAAAAAAGCATGATCAGCTGGTTATTTTTCCTGCAAAACTCTTGGAATAATTCTCCCACTCTACAAGACTGTGGTCCTGCTACACCTAGAGTATGCCATCCAGTTCTGGGCACCAGTCCCCAGGAAGGATGTACTGGAGCTGGAGAGAGTCCAGAGAAGGGCAACAGAGCTAATAAAGGGTCTGGGGGACCTTAGTTATGAGGAAAGATTACGAGCACTGAACGTATTCTCTCTGGGGATGAGACGCTTGAGAGGGGATATGTTTTCAATGTACAAATAACGTACTGGTGACCCCACAATAGGGATAAAACTTTTCCGCAAAAGGGAATTTAATAAGACAAGCGGCCATTCACTAAAATTAGAAGAGAAGCGGTTTAAACTGTGTAGAGGGTCCTCTACGGTAAGAGCCTTAAGGATTTGGAATTCCCTTCCACAGGCGGTGGTCTCAGTGGGGGGCATCGATAATTTAAAAAACTATTCGATAGGCACCTGAATGACCACAACATACAGGGATATACAATGTAATGCTGACATAAAAGCACACACACAGGTTGGACTTGATGGACTTGTGTCTTTTTTCAACCTCACCTACTATGTAACTATGTAATAGAAACAAAAGAGTCACTTGAACTATCCACCCACTTACATGCAAGAAAAAATCTACATGTTTGGTTATAGTGGGATCAAAGTATGGAATGTAAAATTGGGAACAATCTTTTTTAGTCATCAAGAGTTACAATGGTTTGGACAAACAGTTAAATAAAAAATAAAAAAATAAAAACCTCTTTCACCCATTATTACTGGTAGACAAGTAAATGGAAAGTATATTTTTCACAATGTGACATTCATTTTCTCATTTTTGTTTACCTTCATAGGGTTCTTCATGTAGTTAAATGTAGTAGCACTTAAGGTAAATATTTATCCCCGCACTACAGAGTATGGGAGGCTGATTTCCACAAAGAATGGTTGGAAGACTCGAAGTGAGGCACAAGAAGACAAACCAAATCCAGTGGGACCCAAACATACTGCTCCCCCATTCCAGTCTGTGATAGTGTCTGGAGCCTTCGTATGGAGTTCAGCACTGCCACCCGTCCTAAAAAGCATAGAAATGATCATATACGATCATATATGATCATGTGTTTGTGTTATCAGCTTGAAGTAAACAAATAAGTCAAAAATACAAACTTACATGGACTGCAAGCAAAAGGCACTCAGCCACACACAGGATCAGCAAACTGTAAAGTTAAAATAGTAAAAGATGATGAGAATTGACTTAAGCTTTGTTCTCCACCCATAAAAGAACCTCCAAAGCATTTCGCCCATGTGGGGCGAAAAACATAGAGGCCTCTATGTATAAGCCCCACCTAGGCAAAATGCATTATGGGGGGTTCTGTGGGGGGAGAACCATGCTGAAATCAATTCTCATCATCTTTTACTATTTTAGCTTTACAGTCTGCTGGGCGCCATTTTCTTGTAGTTTTAGTTGAGCCTGACGAGCCTTCCATTCCATCCAGCACCAGCATACAGTGTCACCAGTCACAAGATTTACTTTCTTGAGCATTAGAGCATTATTGTTTTTTAGTTAAGCCTACAAACTTACATTGACTATTTAAAATCTAACAAGATAGAATCCCCCTAGGCTTTTTATAAGTGCTTGGTATTAAGATGTCTCCAATGGAAATCCAACCATTCTATCACCCATTATGTTTTAATGTCAGATCCTCTTCATAACTCTATTCACTCATAGTTCATACTCATGTTTCACCCTGCAAAGTTGTGTTCTAGTCCATAGTGACCAGTCATGAATTAAACTTCATTACTCTGACCACAATTATCTGATAAAAGTTACATTTTGATTGCTGGTCATGAGTTATTGCAAACATCTGAACCTTCTCCTGTGATATAAAGTCCTGTTGTTTTATTGCTTGGGTAGAGGATTGCATCAAAATGGCCCTTATTTATGAAAGCATATGAAAAAAAAACAATTTGTGTAGCCAGATTCTTCCTTTATTTTTTTTACTGTAATTTTTGTTAATTTGGTTTGAATCTATTTGGTGGTTGTTTGGGTAGAAGAGGTTCCATGTGTAAGCATATATCATTTATTTTCTCCACTGGTGGCGCTCAACCATAGTGGCTCTGCAGCTGGAGAGGAAGTCAGGAGGAATCTGGTTCCTCCATGGTTTCCTGGGTCAGTGGTTCTCAACCTCAGTCCTCAAGTACCCCAAACGGGCCATGATTTGGGAACTTCCCTTAGATAAAATAGCTCTTATCAATACCATGTCATTGATATTGATTTAAAGCAGCCGCGCAAAGTAAAGGAAAACCTGAAAACATGGACCGTTGGGGGTACTTGAGGACTGAGGTTGAGAACCACTGTCCTGGGTTACTGGGGGATGCTGTTTCCCCATGTGACTTTGGCATCCATCTTGGGTCAGGGAGAGTCTATTTAAGGCCTTGGGGTTTGGTGCGCTTTATAGGGGTGGGTAATGCAGGGAAAGGCACCCCGTCTTTTAGGGACAGTACTAGCAGTAGGGAAAGGTTCCTGACGAGAAGGGTAGGTGTGGGATTGCATTTCTTCTGGACATCTTCCCGATTCGGCACAAAATGGCCAGGCTGCATTCTGCCCCTCTCTACTGTAATTCTGGCTGGAACCCACACTGTTCATGTTGCTGTAACTGTGAGTGCACCTGATTGGACAGTTTTCCCACTGGGATTGTTGTGAACTGTTGCTGCATTGCATCAGTATAAGTTTATTATTGCACCTGGGTGAATTATTGCCGCCACACCATGCTGCACCCCACCTACATACCTACATCTAAATTTATACCAGGCAGTATGTTTATTGTAAATGGATTACTTCTTGTTTGGAGTATGTAAACCTGATCAAAGGAAGGAAATGAGGTACATAACAGGGCATAAAAGCCAGATGTGTTTTAAACATAGGTAGAAAATAACTATAGACACCAATTAGCTCTCTAGTAGACATGTGCACTGCCGAAAAATGTTTTTGTTTTCTTGTCATCGTTTTTTTTTTTTCATTTTTCTGGTCCTTCGTTATGATTGCAATTTGTAAATTCATAAATTCGTAAATTGGAAAATTCGAAAATCCAAAAAATCGAAAATCCAAAAATAAGAAAGAAAATCAGAATATTTCAAAGAGTGAAAATCCAAAATTCTAAATAACAACTAACAAACTAACTAATAATAACTAATTATTAAATTATTGGTATTGGAATTTCCTTTCAAATTTGACTGTTAGTGAACGTAACGAATACGAATTTATCTGAAGTTACGAATCATCCGAAATAACGAATGCCGCATCTAAACAAATGGAGCGGAACAAATTAATAATAAGTAATAATATTAAAAAGTTTTTATTAATATTGTTATTTATTATTATTACCAATCTGTCACGGATTCCACACGCCCACGGTGACTAACTAACCGCGACGTGCGTTCCGTGACTGAGGTATATGAGGAACTAAGGGAATAAGGGGGAACTTATACTGCGCATGTAAGACTGGCTGTGGTACTTTCACAGCCTGCACTACCTTTGGCCACCACTAGAGGGAGACTCCACTCCAATCCAGCTAGCTGACCACACACAGGCAGATACAAATCTTACATACAATCTGGTGCACTCTAAGGGTTAGGGAGCAGTCTAGCAATTACTACACACTTCTAGGGTTCCTCCAGCTATCCTGCAAGCTTGAACCCCTGTGTTAATCACTCTTCCTACTGTCCCCACACCCACACACCGGACACACAATAAACAATAGCCTGCCACCACCCACAGTTTGTCCACAGACTGGTCTGCTGAGCCACCACACAAACAGATCTCCGTCTGGCAGATCTGTTAGCTTACAATCAGCATGCAATCTGCCAACACACAGTGCAATTGTATACCGATTGGCACGTAACTTAGACCGAGTACTTAGGCACTAAAATACAACAACCTCTCCAGAGATATGAGTCCTAGCTTAGTACACAGAAGTCACTTATTAATTTTATCATTTAATATCCCGAAATTGGGCAGTGCATATAAGATATACAAAGAAAAAGGATTTACCAAAAAAGATACAAAAAATGCAGAAAGACACACAAATTGGCAATTTGCTATGAAAATAAAAAGGGATAAAAACAGAAATAAACTTTACCCAAGTCTATCTTGTAGAATCATTCTGGAACATGTGGGAACTCCCCAGTTTCAGGCTACCCAATTTATTGAAATATGGATGTGGGCTGGACTTTAGCCCTTGGTCAATCAACCCTGGGGGGTGTTCCTGTCTCAGCCCACAAATGTTTTGTGTTCTGAAATGACCAGAGTCAAATTGGCCCAGAACAGCGCTGATTGCTGGGTCATGGATAGGATTTCCGATACCAGCGCATCAGTCCGATCGCAACAGTACCAATCACTGCCTGCCTGCTGCAATCAGGCGCCATATACCGGTTTTGTGTGGTTCTCTAGGATTCCACACCTGCTAAACATACAGAGTTACATGTACACGTAACCCATCAGGTGTACAATCAAAAGGAATTTTTTTCGTCTCTCTGCCGTTAATATTTTAGCTTTTATGAGAGATAAAATAGGTTCCTTAGATCTCTTGATATTAATCAAAGCTTACAGACTGTCCGGAGCCTTGAGAATGCCCCCTGCAGATCCGTGTGGCCAAGATGACTAGCAGTTTTTCTTTGAGCCTCAGGAAGGTGGCAATCTATGTTTACTCTAATGGGAACTTTTATTGGCACCTAGGTGTCACTTCAATCCTAGAAAAAACTGGCTCTGTCCTTTTCAAATGCTAATGAAAGAACATATGTGCATGACTGACATTGAATACTATATTTTTAATAACTCAGAATTAAACTACATCTACAATTGCACTACTTCTACAGATCACACCACATCTTGTTAAGGCAAAACTATCCTACGCTTACATTTTCGTCACATCTCCCCCTTCCAGATGACGCACAGCTGAGCCTAAACGGGTCAGCTAACGCGTCGGCATGGAAGATTCCCTAGGTTAGGGGTGAAAGTTCCCCCAACTGAAGCTTGGCACCACTGACATTTCAGCCTGTCCCTTTGCAGATAGGAGAGGGCGACTGCACCCCTCTCTGACTGATCCTAATGGGTCTGGATCAGGATTGGCCAGCAGATTGCCCTGTGGATCCACTTCATCCACTGGCCACTGCCTACCTACTGAAAGGGTACAGGCAAATTTGTCATTGTGTGCTGTCAGCATTCCCAGCCATTGGCCCTGGCCATCTGGTGGTACTTTATTAGCTATCACACCCAGATGTTTGAGCCTGGCATAAGGCTGTCCCTGGGTGGTCTGGGTCTGGTTCCATGGCCTGGGTAACAGGGCCCCCACCCTTTGGCCTGTCTCCCACACTTTTTCTCTTTCTGCTTCAACAGAAGGCCTGCCAGCACATCCCCTGAATTCCTCTACACTGACACAAAACATATCAGCCTGTAGGAATGCAGTGCCATCAGCTGCAGCCTCTGAGAGGGCAGATTCAGATGGTCAGTTTTCCTCCATAATCCTGTGGTTATTCCCCTGTTATGCACAGCAACAAATCCTCAATCATGATACTCATAGCTGTGGGGACAGAGGATAAAGCCACAAAACACTTTATTCTGCCAGGGGTCATCCTCTGACCCGTGTCACACTCTCCTACTCTGTCCTCCTCAGCAGAAGGCCTGCCAGCGCAACACCTCAGTTCCTCTGGGCCAACATCAGACTTATCAGCCAGAAAGTACTCAGTGTTGTCAGCTGCAGCTGTTGAGGTGGTAGGCCCTGATGGGGCCAGATTTTCCCTGTCACCCTGTAATATTCCCTCAGTGACACACAGCAATGAATCCGCAATAGCAGTACTCGCAACTGTGGTGACAGAGGAGAAGGTCACAGAAGACTGAATTCCACCGGGGTTGTCCTTTGACCCACATCACATACTCCGACTCCATCCTCAGCGGAGCACCTGTTGGCACAACACCTGAGTTCCTCTGGGCTGGCAACAAATGCATCAGCCCCTAAGAACTCAGTGCTGTCAGCCGCAACTGCCAAGGGAGTAGAGTTAGATTGGATCAGATTTGTCCCCTCACCCTGTGGTCCTTCCTCTGTGATGCATAACCCAGAATCCACAATGGAAGTACTGGTAGCTGTGATGGCAGAGGAGCAGACTACAGAAGACTTTGCCTCACATAAGGTTACAAGCACACCTTGCTTGTCCTTACCAGGATCTACTGAAACACAGTTTTCCTCTTCAGCAGGTACTTCAAAACATTCCTTTTCTTTACAAGTGGTTACAGAGTCACAGTCCTGTTCCCCATACCCCCTCATCCCGCCATCCCCAACTGACCATCCGTCAGCCAGACCTCTGTACTCCTCCAGGCTGATGTCAATTTTAACAGCCTCAGGGGACTCAGAGCGATCTGCCACAGATGCCAGGGAGACAACAGTGTGAGGGGACCTCCGGCCTGCTTGGCCAAGTTCACAAGGGTCCGACCCAGGTGGATTGGGCCCTTTCACAGACAGTCCCTCTGTAGCAGTGGGCAATGACCAGTTCGGGGCAGCCCGGTGGGCCCCTTGAGTCACCACTGCAGCAGAGGGAACGTCTGCATGGCACAGATCATGACTTTTTACATCACAAAAAATATTATCAATTCCAGAGTTCATTTTGACTTTAGGTTCCTCTCTGAGCCTTGGCTCCAGAAACCCATTAGGGCCTGGACCTGGCACACAGTCACTAGTCCCCTGACCCTCCCCAGAGTTCCCAACGTGCAGTGAGTCACCCAACAGTACTTTACGTGAATCCGGGGCTTCAGGGGGAGATGCAGGTTCCAGGGGGGCTGAATTTGGCTCATAGTGAGCTACCAACTGCACCCTGTCAGTACCCGATAGTATACTACTGGCATCTGCTATGCCTACTTCTCTCACTTTGCTTTTTGATCCTCTGAGCAAAGCAACACAAGCTGTTGGTAACACAGGGATGACTCCTCCGACCCCTGTGATAACTGTGGCTGTCTTTGGGACCACATCCTCATGGCTCCTCGATCCTGAAAGAGCTAGGACATCCGTGGATCCGTATCTCGGAGTCCGACTGAAACATTATTACCTGCGGTAACCAGCTGCAGGGTAGCCGCATGGCCTCCTACATTTGTGGGATCTGCTCTGCCCACTTCTTTCACTTGGCTTTCAGATTCCTGGTTCAACGAAACACAAGCCATAGGTACGGCAGGGATGGCTCCTCCACCTCCTGTAAAAACCATGGCTTCCCCTGGGATAACATCCTCACAGCTCCTCAATCCTGGAAGAGCTAGGACATCCCCTGATCCCATAGCTTGGAGTCCAACTGTAACACTGTTACCTGTGGTAACCAGTGTAGTGATATAAAAATATTGTGGTGGATAGTAGTATCGTGGGTATGATAATTAATTAGTAAGTACTCTTCCGCAGCAACCCAATTCTTCCAGAGAGATGCACTTTATTGACTTCCAACACAGAACAAAGTCCAAAGTCCACAGATGACAAAAATATCCGACAGAGGAAATATAATTCAGAATACCATGTTCCTAGGTATGTGTGTCCACACACAGACAAGCCTCACTTAACTACTATAGACTGAATGCCGTGTTATATTCACTAGACACTGAATGGCTGAGCAATTTGATTGGCCATTTCAATTTAGGATTTTGATAAGCTTTAGTCTATCAGACAACAACCCCCAGCCGTGAACAGCTGTAGTCATAAACCGCCCCAATTTGCACTCCCGCATATCAACATCAACAAGTCCCCTTAGATATGTGTAATTAGATTAGATTAACAGATACCACCTGAACACCCTTTTGAGCCCTTGGAATACCTACATTCCTAATCTGTATTCTTGCATATTAATATCAACAAGTCCCCTTAGATATGTGTAATTAGATTAACAGATACCACCTGAACACCCTTTTGAGCCCTTGGAATACCTACATTCCTAATCTGTATTCTTGCATATTAATATCAACAAGTCCCCCTGATATATTAGCCCCCCAGGAGGGAGCCTCTGCTAGGCCAACCCAAAACACTACTTGATCTCATTGTTACCCCCTCAAGTCTAATTACCATCAATAAATACTTCTACGGTCCTTTAAACAATGTACCCTTTGAAATGTTCAATTAGGTTAACAGCCCATACCTCACATCCCTAGGTAGACTTGCATAAGACTACCACATCAAAGGGTCTTCAGCTGTTATATTAAAATTGAGTTGGCTTGGACAAATCGACCATTGTCAACTCATTTCTGGCATGGTTAATATTGACTGTATGTATGTATAATAATATAATGTCCCACATAAATCGGTAAACATATTACAACATATACAACATATACCCCCACTTAGGTCAGTTCTAACTACTAGAACTGACCCATAAATCAAACAACAAAAAAATATCATTACGATTTGAGGTACTGGATGCTTTACAATGGCTCATATAAAATATGAAGTTGAAACTGGTTACATCTCTCTTCGCCAGCCTCTAAAATATCCCCATGAAACAGTTATTAGATAATATAACTTTTAGACTATGACTGGAAAAGGATTTGGTAAATGTCAGTGGCCCATATAGCTGTTAGGCCTTATATCACATCAAGATCTTGAATATTACGCAAAGATGAGCTGATGTCAAAGTCCATTCTTTGGTCTGACTTCATCACATCTCTCACCATCTCACTGAAAGTAAACTTGGTATGCTCTGGGAACTCCAATCCACATAAGTCCAGGATTTTTTTGATCTCCAGGCTCAAGCTTTCCATTTTTAAAGATGCTTTTACGCAAACACTCTACTTTCATCTTTATAGTAAGAAGAACTATCAATGTACCAGCACTCACTTTCAAGGTAGAAAAGGTTTGGATATGGCAGTAAAAACTGTGCTGCAAACTATTTCCTTGCACTTGACATTCATAAGTCCATCTTTGTTGATTGCCAGTCACAATTAGCTTTTGTAATTTGCTGTAGGCCGACCCCTCATTGCCTTCAATAAAGCAGTTACTTGGATGATTCAGTCCACAATTACACTTGAATGGTATACCAACATATACATATACCCCCACATGATGGTTCAGATAGAGTCATCAGTGTTGATCAGATCTTCTATCCAGGCAAAGCGGCAGTGGAAATTCTTGCCAGTATCCTCACCATGAAAGGTAGAAAGGTCTTTTTCATCCATATATGTCATAGTCTTTAGCATATTATAAACAACTGAATCAACAAAGTTTAAAATCATGACTAGAGTGATGAATTTCACTCACCCCTCTTATAAATTTAGGAAAACCACCCAACATACTAAAATTTATGCTAGGCCAAGCCATTGTGCAGCATCTCACCTTAGATGTCAAATATATTGATCAATACGCATTATGTAATATGTACAGATGTCATGAAAATTATTTTAGGTTTAAATGCTTCTCTTTGGTTTTAAGATAAAGTTCAAGAAAAAAAACAAACAAAATAAAAAAAAATTAAAAAAAATGAAAAGCAAAATATATCAGGAAAAGGGAGAAAAATTAAAAATTAGGGCGTTGAAGAAAAAAGAACAAAGGTCCATTGCTTGATAAATTCTTTATAATTCCTTGTTGTCTATTCAGCATTTCTCCCATAATTCTCCCCCACTAGCCAGCAATTTCAGACTGTGCTTCTGCTATTCACCTTTATTTAAATGTCAATATCTGAAAGACAAAAAAACTCTCCAACAAAACTAATTAGCGAGGTCCTTAAAAGTTGTTTGAAGTTAACACAAAACACTATTTACATGTTTACAGTTTGAAGCTAATTCACCCCCACTGAGAAGTGGCATTTGCATTCAAAAACAGATCTGGAGAATGTATATCTTGTACCCCCTTCAACTGCTCTAATAATTTATCACGTTCTCCTCTCATCTTGTCATACTCAATCTTCAGGTGGTCATATTTCTGTTTTAACTGAGAAAACGGTATCCAGGTTTTGGACCTTTTCTTATTATTATTTTGGTCAGCTGTTTTTCATATTAATATCACCTATGTTTGACCTGATGTCTCCTCTCTGGGTGTTATCATAGGATATTATCTTCTGATCTTTATGCTCAGTATTTATCCTAAACAATGTGGCTAAATCAATTTTGACAGCCTGCTCATTTGACTTTCTCCATAAATGGTCTGCTCTCAACAATATGTCTTTTAAATCATGAGGATTTGGGGTAACTAATAAAATAATTTGTTTGATATCTTCATGCAACGCATCTAGAAACATACTCATATGTATAAAGCCCCCACGCTCAAATGCCAGATTATTACCGACCAATAATTCCATAATAGTTGCTATCCTGTGTGACAATTCATATGGAGATTCATTTTGCATTTGTTGGATCTTCCCATGAATGTCCCTTGCCCTCAGAGGCTGAATACAGATGTGTTTAATTCTCATCCAAAGACCACTTCCTACAGAATGTTGCAAAACTCTTTCTAAGTCAGATGGGTTGAGATTGTACATATCTCTGACCTGCTGCACGTCACAAAACCATTTTAAAAATCTGTTTAAATCATGGTATGGAACCATTCCTATTTCTTTAAGAATTACGTCTAATCCTTTTGGCTTCAAAGGCTTCATTACAAGCTGAACTTCACCTGTATTATTATTATTGTTATAAACTGTGGTAGTCACAGTGGGGGCAGCTGGTAATGAATTATCAGATTTAATATGAGGTTCTGTTTGCTGCAGATTGCTGAATCCAAGATTTGATGCATATCTGCATTCCTGAGATCTCTTCTCTAATTCCATAATTCTTAATTTTAATCTCTCATTTTCCTCTGATAATTCATCACAACGTTTAGATTTCTCAAGCAAAGCTTCCCCAATGGTAACTGCATGCAATTTTAAATTTACTGTCTCGGTGTCTGATTGGTTTTGTAACCTCTCACAAACATTGTTGTTATTATCAACTGCCTTCTGTAACTGCGCAATTTCCTCAACCTTACTATTCAAAGGACTTTCCATTCTTAAACAGCAAGATAACAAGCCCTGTATAATACAACCTTTTCTTTTACTTTCTGAAATTTTGCTATCAAAAACATTTTTCTCTAAAAATTCCTTCATCATCGTCCATGTCTGCTTACATTTTTCTGGAATTTCATAAGGACCGCCATGGTGCTTAATACATTTTAATACCCATCTGTTAACTTTATCAGAACTGACACTAGCTTCACACTGAGTAAGCATTTTGACTATATTACTAATAATTAAAAAAAAAAAGAAAATATTTTACTCACCGCATTAGTTATTCCTTCAGCTTCAAGTTCAGGTCTTCTGGTACACGACACAGTCCTTTTTTGTTGTTTCCAGTCTCCAGAGAATAATTCTGGGGTTCCCAACTTGTTTAATTTTGTAGATCAGACTCTCTTATGTCACAACCAGACATTAGAGTCACAGCACAGCTCTTGGTTCTTCATCAGACTTCTGTCCACCTCACAGGATTGTTGTCACCACCGACTTCTGTTACTAAGTCCGAAAATGCTCTTCTGGTCACTTGAACGGCACCAATGTAGTGATATAATAATATTGGGTGGTATAGTAGTATAGTGGGTATGATAATTAATTAGTAAGTACTCTTCCGCAGCAACCCAATTCTTCCAGAGAGATGCACTTTATTGACTTCCAACACAGGACAAAGTCCAAAGTCCACAGATGACAAAAAACCCAACAGAGTAGATATAATTCAGAGGCCCATGTCTTAGGTCTGAGTGTGCATACACAGACAAGCCTCACTTAAAACTATAGACTGAATGCCGTGTTATATTCAGTAGACACTGAATGGCTGAGCAATTTGATTGGCCGTTTCAATTTAGAACTTTGATAAGCTTTAGTCTATCAGACAACAACCCCCAGCCGTGAACAGCTGTAGTCATAAACCGCCCCAATTTGCACTCCCGCATATCAACATCAACAAGTCCCCTTAGATATGTGTAATTAGATTAGATTAACAGATACCACCTGAACACCCTTTGAAATGTTAAATTAGGTAAACAGCCCATACCTCACACCCCTAGGTAGACTTGCATAAGACTAACACATCAAAGGGTCTTCAGCTGTTATATTAAAATTGAGTTGGCTTGAACAAATCGACCATTGTCAACTCAATTCTGGCCTGGTTAATATTGACTGTATGTGTACATACATATAATAATGTCCCACATAAATTGGTGAACATATTACAACATATACAACAACCAGCTGCAGGCTATCCGCATGGCCTCCTACATACGTGGGATCTGCTCTGCCCACTTCTTTCATTTGGCTTTCAAACTTTGCTGTTACATATTTTTGGTAATTGTCTCCTATCCATCTGTACATCCCTACTGAACTGACTTTGCTGTTACATATTTTTGGTAATTGTCTCCTATCCATCTGTACATCCCTACTGAACTGACTTTGCTGTTACATATTTTTGGTAATTGTCTCCTATCCATCTGTACATCCCTACTGAACTGACTTTGCTGTTACATATTTTTGGTAATTGTCTCCTGCTGCCATATCTTTAAACTTCCATATTTGCTGCTAGCTCTATAACAAACACACTGCAATAGCAATATTACTGGTGATTGATTCTCAACTCCATGTGGCTGAGTGATCAAGAGAGGTAATTAGCTTTACGACCCTAGCCTGTATCTGTAGCTGGTCTGGCACTGGCCATCTCCTCCCCATATTCAGATGTCTCACATCAGACCCAATAATGACCAACTGAGAAATGCATCCCAGCTTAGTCTCCCTATAAATTTATGGCAGATTATGGGGTGGCGCAGACAGGGACAAGGCACAGACATCATGGCTCTGTCCTGAGTGGCTCTGTCATGAGTGATGCGCAGTTTCACCGACGCAGTTTAACGAAAGCAGGATAACTAAAGCTGCATGAACAACAACAAGAACTCTGCTCCACTCTGCAAGATGACAAGCAAACCAGCTTTGACATTTATTTTATATTAGGTTAGTTTCCCACTCTCTATCCACTAACATGCTCCTTATTCTCTTCCTTCTCACATTGGTGTCTTCTATCCTCAAATTATCTTTACTCTACCCCTCCTCTCTTCCCTGCAGCATGCACATATCACTCTCACTCCTACCCTCTCCCTACTATGGCACCCATCATCTCCTGCATTTGCTGCACCCACATGCTGACATAAACACCAGGGCCACTAGACACGTGCGCTCATGCACATCTCACTCCCACCTTGCCTTCCTCGCCCTCCTCCTTATCCTAGTTTCAGGTGACATTTCTCCTAATCCTGGTCCGCCATATTCCAAATGCAAGCCACATATCCAATACCCCTCCCCCTCCCCCTCTGGAAACCACTGCAATCCACTCAGTTTAATTTCTATCCCCCTGCTTCCTCAAAGCACCCCACCAATCTCATGCGCCCTTTGGAACGCCCGCTCCATCTGTAACAAGCTAACATCTGTACATGACCTCTTCATCTCTCATGGCTTGAACATATTTGCTATAACAGAAACCTGGCTTCAAAATTTTGACTCAGCTTCTCCTGCTGCCCTCTCCCATGGTGGTCTCCATTGGACTCACTCCCCCAGACCAACAGACAGAAAGGAGGTGGAGTTGGCTTCCTTCTATCCCCACAAAGCACCATCCAAGTCCTTCCTGTCCCTCCCTCTCTATCCCTCTCTTCTTTCGAGATGCACTGTATTCGTCTGTTTTCTCCCATTTCTCTGAGGATTGCAGCAATTTATAGGCCTCCAGGACCGGTATCGCGCTTTCCTGATGACTTTGCTGCCTGGCTACCCTACTTTCTCTCTTCTGAAATACCCACCATTATTCTTGGTGACTTTAACATTCCTGTCAATGTTAGCAGCCCAACTACAGCTAAACTTCTCGACTTAACCTAATCTTTTAACCTAACCCAATGGACACATACTTCCACTCACTCCAATGGTAATACCCTTGACCTTGTATTCTCCCATCTCTGCAACCCTGGCAACCTCACCAACACCCCCCTTTCCTCTATCTGATCACAACCTCATTACTTTCACTGTATCCTTGCCTCCAACCACCCATCCCTCCAAGCAGCAAACAATTACTTGTAGAAACCTTCGCCACTTTAACCCTTCTCTTCTCTATTCAGCTACTGACCACCTATATGACATAATCTCTCCCCTGTCCTGTCCTGACCTGGCCACCTCTGTCTACAACAGTTCACTCTCATCATCACTAGATGCACTTGCTCCTCTAACTACACGCAGAATCAGGCCCTGACTGTTACAACCCTGGCAAACTGACAACACTAGAAATCTCAAGAGACATTGCCGTGCTCTTGAACAACTGTGGTGTAAAAACAAATGCCTGCAAGACTTCACCCTATATAAATCTGCCCATCTAAAATACAATTCATGCCTCCATGCTGCCAAACAAGCCTACTTTGTCTCTCATTAATTCCTTGTCATCCAGTCCCCGTCGGCTCTTCTCAACCTTTAACTCTCTGCTTCTTCCACCACCCCCTCTACCCACTAACTCACTCACTGCCCAAGAGATTGCCAATCACTTCAAAGACAAGATCACTGCAATTCGTGAGGACATCTCCACTGTGCGTACGTCTTCCCCACCCAACATACCTTGCCTGGCAGCACATTCAACACTGTCCTATTTTGCATTGGCTACTACGGAAGAGGTTACAAAAATTTTCTCAGATGCCCACCTAACCAATTGTCCCTTGGATCCTGTTCCCTCACAACTACTATGGTCACCCTCTTCTTCTATCCTATGCTCCCTCACCCACATCTTCAATCTCTCCCTCTCTAGTGGCATCTTCCCCTCCCCTCTAAAACATGCGTAGATCACTCCCATTCTTAAAAAGCCCTCACTGGACCCTACCGACCTGAACAACTTAAGACCCATCTCATTGCTCCCATTCACCTCTAAACTTCTAGAACGCTTAGTCTACAACCATCTTAGCTCCTACCTCAATGAAAATAACCTTCTTGACCCCTTACAGTCTGGCTTTCGTTCGCAGCACTCCACGGAAACTGCCTTACTAAAACTCACTAACAATTTACTAACTGCTAAAACCAACAGCCAGTACTCCATACTCCTACTACTTGACCTCTCTGTGGCCCTTGATACTGTTGTCCACCCGCTCCTTCTCAATAAACTACATTCCCTTGGCCTCCGAGATTCTGCTCTATCCTGGTTCTCTGCCTATTTATCACAGCGCTCCTTCAGTGTCACCTACAACTCTGTCTGCTCCTCTCCATTGCCCCTTTCTGTGGGGGTCCCCCAAGGCTCGGTTCTTGGACCCTTTCTCTTCTCTATCTACACCTCCTCCCTCGGTCACTTAATAACTGCCCACGGCTTCCAATACCACTTATACACTGATGACACCCAAATCTATCTGTCTACTCCTCACCTCACTCCTTCAGTCTCCTCTCGCATTACTAACTGACATATCAGCATGGATGTCGCACCACTTCCTTAAACTAAATCTCTCTAAAACTGAGCTATTAATATTCCCGTGCCCCCCTCCATGACTTTTCCATCAAAATCAACAATGCAACCATCAGTCCCTCCACTCATGCCAGGATACTAGGTGTAATCCTAGACTCTGACTTGTCATTTCAGCCTCAAATCCAATCGTTGTCAAAAGTTTGTAGAATTCACCTCCGTAACATCTCTAAAATTCGCCCCTTTTTAACAAATGAAACCACCAAGCTCCTCATTCACTCCCTCGTTATCTCTCGCCTTGACTATTGCAACTCCCTTCTCATTGGCTTACCTCTCCATAGGCTATCCCCTCTTCAGTCTATCTTGAATGCTGCTGCCAGACTTATCCACCTTACCAACCGCTCAGTGTCTGCCAACCCTCTACTCCAATCCCTACACTGGCTCCCAATCACCCAGCAAATTAAATTCAAAATACTAACCACAACATACAAAGCCATTCACAACTCTGCCCTGAGCTACATCACTAATCTTGTCTCCAAATATTATCCAAATCGACCTCTCCGCTCCTCTCAAGACCTCCTGCTTTCAAGCTCTCTCATCTCCTCCTCCCATGCTCGTCTCCAGGATTTCTCCAGAGCCTCTCCCATCCTCTGGAACTCGCTACCTCCATCTATCCGGCTATCCCCTACTCTTGCTACCTTCAGTCGATCCCTGAAAACTTATCTCTTCAGGAAAGCCTATCACATCAACAAATAATCTCCTACCACTTCCACCAGCTCATTCCCCACAGTTACAACCTTTTGTACCACCTGCCCCACCCTATTAGATTGTAAGCTCTTCTGAGCAGGGCCCTCTTAATCCTCTTGTATTTTATTGTATTATAACTGTATTGTCTCCCTTTTATATTGTAAAGCGCTGCGTAAACTGTTGGCGCTATATAAATCCTGAATAATAATAATAATAATAATAATAATATTACTTTGTTACATTCCATTCATTTAGATACAGCATTCGTTATTTCAGATAATTCATAACTTTGGATAAATTCATATTCATTATGTTCACCAACAGCCAAATTTGAAAGGAAATTCCAATACCTATAATTTAATTGTTAGTTATTATTCAGATTTTCGAATTTTCAAATTTTCAAATTTTACAAATCTTACGAATTTTAGTAATTTTACACATTTTCAAATTTTACGAATATTCGAAAAAAAAAATGTTAAACGGGTTTTCGTTAATTCGAATGTTTACAAATGTATGAATTTTTAAATATTTGATAAAAAACGAATTGCATGTCTACTCTCTAGAAAGTAGCCTAGTGGATAGAAAAAATGGATCAACATAAAAGCAGTTATGTATGGAATTGTTCTCATTTCTAATGTGCATTTTTGTTAATAAATGGATTAAATGAGTCAGTCTGGCAGTTGTGTGTTGGTGTCTTTAATTGTAGATGTTCCTTTGCTGATACAACTTTGTTCTGTTTTTTATTTCATTACCTTTTTGCTGGGTACTACCTCTCTTGAGTGTTATTAATACTAAAATTCAGAGTTTTACTTACCCCACTGCTAGAATTCCAAAAAGGAAGGTCTCAGGAAAATAACTTTGTACTCTTTCTTCCTCTTTTTTTCCTCCTCTACCTTCTGTCAAGGTGGTTGTTGGTAAATGTACCGGCCTAGTAGCTAAGAAGGAAATACACACATACTTACACAACCACAAACACATAGCTCTCAACTGCCCAGCATTTGGAAAGAAAGTCTCTCTTTTGGGAAACCAAATCCTTTTGTTTTTTCCTTCCCAGTTGTCCCTTTTTTTGGACTTATCTACACAGATCAGCCATAATATTATGATCACTCCCCTAATATTGAGTAGGTCCCCTCTTTGTCACCAGAACAGCCCTGTGCCATCAAGGCATCGACACCGTCCAAAGAAAAGGTAACGCTGCTCCAGGTGGGACAGCAATCAATATACTGAGATCTCCGTAGTGGGTAGACATGTGCACTGCCAAAAAATGTGTTCATCTTCGTTCATTAATTTTTTTTCATTTTTCAGTTCATTCATTATGATCACAATTCCTAAATTCGTAAGTTCAAAAATTTGTGAATTCAAAAATAAGAATGAAAATCCGGAAATTCGAAAGAACGAAATCCAAAAATTCTAAATAATAACTAATTATTAAAATGATAGGTATTGGAATTTAATTTAAAATTTGGCTGTTAGTGAACGTAACGAATACGAATTTATCCGAAGTTACGAACTATCCGAAATAACGAATGCTCCATCTAAACAAATGAAACAGAACGAATTGATAATAAATAATAATAACTAAAAGTTTTTATTATTATTATTATTGATTATTATTAATGAGTTAAGTTCCATTCGTTTAGATGTGGCATTCGTTATTTCGGATATTTCGTAACTTCGAATAAATTTGTATTCCTTACATTCACTAACAGCCAAATTTGAAAGGAAATCCCAATACCTATAATTTATTAGTTAGGTATTATTTCAGATTTTCAAATTTTCGGGTTTTTGGATTTTAGAATTTCTGAATTTTACGAATTTACAAATGTTCGGAAAAATTCATGAAACGGGTTTTCGTTAATTCAGATGTTTCCGAATTAACGAATTTGTCAAAATTTGTTAAAAAAAAAAAATTTGGAACGAAACGAATTGCACATGTCTAGTAGTGGATGCTCACCTCAGATCGCCACCATCACATAGTAAAATAGAAAGAGTTGGCCGCACACCACTTAAAGTGTTTGTTAACCCCCACCAAAAAAATAGATATCTTGGTCCCTTAAAGCAGATTAAACAGCACAGTGCTTGTGCTGTGTAACCTGCCTCTCTCTAAACTGTAAAAAACCTCCCTGATCCTGCCACATCCTATATTTCCTTCTCTGCGCTGACCACGATAATCAGGGCTGCTGAGCCCTGTCCACTGTGGTCAGAGTACATCCCTGCATCATCTGCAGCCTGCTCTCAGCTCTCCTCTCTCCCCTTCCCTCCCTGCCTGTCAGCTCCATGTTGTGTGTCTCTGTCTCCGCCCCCTCTGCTATTAGTAGTAATCAAAAACTTACAATGGTCACTGCCAGCCCCTCTATGATACTCAGGCATACCACACTCTATATGTCTTTTCTAAAAACGAGGCTTGTAAAAACCTATTTAGAGCTATCTTCAGGCCGATCACGTGACTCGTGACCACTTTACATTTCTGAGACAGGGCTTCTGTGGGAGGGACTGATCGGCCATGTGATCTCCCCGGCTGTCGTCAGAGGGAGATCTCTGCCCCTCCTGCAGAAACCATGTATCGGAGCTGAAAAGCAGCCACGAGTCACGTGACTGGCCCGAAGATAGCTCTAAATAGGTATTTACAAGCCTTGTTTTTAGAAAAGACATATACAATGTGGTATGCCTCAGTATCATAGAGGGGCCGGAAGTGATTTCTACTTGTGCCTTAACAAACACTTTAAATAAAGATGCTCAAACCCTCATACCATGTATCACATGGGGACAACACAAGTGTCACCAGATCTGCAATCGTAAACCCTATTTTACACAAGTCTCGGTACTTATTCATAATGGCCTTGACACCATAAAGGCATTGACACCACTATACCTCTGAAAGTATGCTCTGGTATCTGGCACCAAGCCATTAACAGTGGATCATTTAGGTCTGTAAGTTGCAAGGTGGGGCCTTAATGGATCACACTTATTTTTCCAGCACATCCCACAGATATGCGATTGGATTGAGATTTGGAGAATTTGGGGGTCAAGTCAACACCTCTAAGGGCTAATTTACATTTGCTAAAAAACAAGGCATCGGACACACTTTGTTAAAGCTCTCTAAATGCCATTTAAAGCCATTGTCACTAAATAACATGGTTAGCTTACAGACCTGTTTACACCTTGCTTTTGCTTGGTGCTTCAGTGGGCTTCGATGAGTCTTCAGTGTGGCTTCAATTAGGCTTTGGTGGGGCTTTGGTGGGGCTTCGATGTGCCTTTGGTGGGGCTTCGATGAGCCTTTGGTGGGGCTTTGGTGGGGCTTCGATTAGGCTTTGTTGGGGCTTCGTGGGGCTTCATTGGGTCTTCAAATGAGCTTTGCCATAGACTTCTATGGAGGCTTTGAAGACACTTTAAAGCACAACTAAAGCTACATGGGGTAAAAAAATGTAAAATGAAGCCGAAGCAAAGTAAAGCAAAAGCAGGTGTAAACAGGACTGTAAGCTAACCATTTTTGTTTAGTGACAGGAGCTTTGACTGGTGTTCAGAGAGCTTTAACAAAGCCTGTCCAAAGCTATGTTTTGAAGCAAGTGTAAAGTAGCCCTTAATGTGTGTTGAAGCTGAAGCAAGTGTAAATGAGCCCTAAGGCACCTTCTTCCAGTGCTTTATGGTCCAGTTCTGATGCTCACATTGCCCATTGTAGGTGCTTTTGGCTATGGACACGGGTCAGCATGGGCACCCTGACAGGTCTGCAGCTACACAGTCCCATACACAACAGACTGTGATGCTCTGTGTGTTCTGACATTTTTCTATCATAACCAACATTAACTTTTTCAGTAATTTGAGCTACAATAGCTCTTCTATTGGATCTGACTACACAGGTCAGTCTTTGCTTCCCATGAATGAATCTTGGCTGCCCCTGACACTGTTGTCGGTTCACCATTTTTTCTTCTTTGGATAACTTTTGGTCGGTCCTGACCACTGGAGACTGGGAACATCCTACAAGAGCTGCATAGCTCCCAACTGTCCCTGTTTTCGAGGGACTGTCTCTGATTTGGAGCAATGTCCCTCTGTCCCTTATTCCTCCTCATTTGTCCCTCATTTTGGTCTGATCTATAGAGTTATATATAAAATGCACTTTTTGTCTATCAAAAAGTGTTTTCCAGCGCTAAACCTTTCATCTGATTTCTAAATTGCTGCATTTGTAAGTTCTAAAGGCCAGTATAAAGGAATAGTAGTGATAAAAAAAGCACTTGCGGGTTTTAACCAATCTTGTTTTTTTGTACAATTCTCCATTAAGGGGGTGTGGCCAGGGGTGTGTCCTATGCCCTGCATACTTTTGCTGATAGATATCCCTCATTCCCATCTCAAAAAGTTGTGAAGCATGGAGCTACCGTTTTGAAGTTGATCTGACCCAGTTGTCTAACTATTACAGTTTGGCTCTTGTTAAAGCCGCTCATATGGTTACTTGTCCATTTCTTCTGCTTTCAAAACATCAACCTCAGGGACAACATGTTCCCTTGCTGCCTAATATATCCCACCTACCTTCAGATACCATTGTCACAAAATCATCAGTGTTACTTACTTTACCTGCCAATGTTATAGCTGATCAGTTTATAAACCTCTCTGTATATATATACACAGTGAAGGTGCAGCTCTTGGGTAACTCATTACACTTCAACGCACAAACACAGTTTTGTTTAAAAAAAATAAAAGTGCTTGGGTGTAACTTTAATTTCTATAAACCTTTTTTTTCACTTAACCTCAATGTTATTACATATGGGGCCAATATCCCCTATCTATTAAGATTCTGTGTGACATTTTATTGAGATATAAAGGGTCTAGTGGACCGCAAAAAATGAATCATTTGTTTATTTTCCTGGCCACAGCTACCGAAGTGACAGCAGAAACCAAAGGTGACATAATACACATTGCTTCTGGGTTCTTCCTAGCCAGGGAAGATCAGCGAATAGTGGTTTACTGGTCTCCCTCCTCTCTACTCAGCAACATTCTCCATGCTAGTCCAGGGCCCACAGACGAGACAGTTCTAATGAACAGGGCCGCACTGCGACCACCCTGCAGTGATGTGGAATTACGGGGTTAAAACAGGCGATGAGGAGGAGATATGTCACCTCCCAGCCTCATGTCAAATGCCCTCTGGAAAGCGATCTACTGTGGTGGACCACTTTTTTGAAGGCAGCCACAAGTGTAGATTAAGCATAAAGGTGGTGAATCCATTTCCAAACAAATTCTGTGTGATGAATAGTGATGAGCCGAACACCCCCCGGTTCGGTTCGCACCAGAACCTTCGAACGGACCGAAAGTTCGCACGAACGTTAGAACCCCATTGACGTCTATGGGACTCGAACGTTCGAAATCAAAAGTGCTCATTTTAAAGGCTAATTTGCATGGTATTGTCCTAAAAAGGGTTTGGGGACCCGGGTCCTACCCCAGGGGACATGTATCAATGCAAAAAAAACTTTTAAAAACGGACGTTTTTTCGGGAGCAGTGATTTTAATGATGCTTAAAGTAAAAAAAAAAAAAAGTGAAATATTCCTTTAATTATCGTACCTGAGGGGTGTCTATAGTATGCCTGTAAAGTGACGCGTGTTTCCCGTGTTTACAACAGTCCCTGCACCAAATGTCATTTTTAAAGGAAAAAATCTCATTTAAAACTGCTTGCAGGTTTAATGTAATGTCGGGTCCTGGCAATATGGATGAAAATCAGTGAGACAAACGGCATGGGTACCCCCCAGTCCATTACCAGGCCCTTTGGGTCTTGTATGGATATTAAGGGGAACCCCGTACCCAAATTAAAATAAGGAAAGGTGTGGGGCCACCAGGCCCTATATACTCTGAACAGCAGTATACAGGCTGTAGGTTTGTTGTTAAGTAGAATCTCTTTGTAATTTTGAACGGGTACATTTTTAACGTGTTTAGCTCCAGCCAAAAAATCTTTTTTAAGCTTTTTGGAAAACATAGGGAAGGGTTATCACCCCTGTGACATTTGTTTTGCTGTCTTTCCTCCTCTTCAGAAGATTTTACCTCACTTTTTGTCCCAATGGATTGGAAAGCATCAGTGGCAAGGAGAAATGTTTTTCCCATATTAACTCTTACAGGAGAGAATTTCCCTTCCTAGGGGTAGATTTATTCTCACTTCCTGTTGTCTCCTTCCGTTTGCAAGTAGGAGTCGTTTGTAAGTTAGTTGTTTGAAAGTAGGGTCCTGCCCTATATACTCAGCAGAAATTTGGGCCTTAGGTGTTGCTGTGGCCACAACACTGTAAGCCCTCACAGGGCTCTGCTGTGAAATATTAGATCAAGAATTGTAATTACATGCCCCTGTTGAACAGGAGCTGAAAAATTAGGCCTTAGGCACTGGTGCTGGTGCCACAACACTGCAACCCCTCACAGACACTCTAGTTGGAATGCAGGAACGAGCCCTGCTGCAAAGTATTGCATCAAAAATTGTAATTACACGCCCCTGTTAAACAAGGGCTGAAAAATTGGGCCTTAGGCACTGGTGCTGGTGCCACAACAAGGCAACCCCTCACAGACACTCTAGTTGGAATGCAGGAACGAGCCCTGCTGCAAAGTATTACATCAAAAATTGTAATTACATGCCCCTGTTAAACAGGGGCTGAAAAATTGTGCCTTAGGCACTGGTGGTGGCACCCAGAACCAAAAATGTTCTTACAAGCTATCAGCGTGATGATTGAGGAGGAAGAGGATAATTACTCAGGGATAGTCACTCAGCATCAGCATAGGCTGTCTTTGAAGGGATCTGAGATTTCAAAAAAAATTATTCGGTTACATCAGCATCAGGTGCTTGGTAGCTGGTGGTGATCCAAGACTCATTCATTTTTATGAAGGTCAGTCGATCGACCGAGTCAGTGGACAGACGCACCCTGTGATCGGTTACCACGCCTCCAGCAGCACTGAATGTGCGTTCCGAAAGAACGCTGGATGCAGGACAGGCCAGTAGCTCAATTGCATACTGTGCAAGCTCTGGCCAGTGATCCATCCTCAAGACCCAGTAACCCAGAGGATTTTCGGTGGGAAAGGTGTCCAAGTCTGATCTTGCCCTTAGGTATTCCTGCACCATGTAAAACAGACGCTGGCGATGGTTGCTGGAACCGATCATACCTTGGGGCTGCGGACCAAAAAATTGTCTGAACGCATCGGTCAGACGGCCACCTTCTCCACCGCTCCTTCTTTGACTGACCGAAGCCTCAGCAACACGTTGTCCAGAAACAGGAGTTTGTAACCTCCCAGTCTCTGGGAACGCGTTGCACAGACCTTTCTGCAAGGCCTCCCGAAGATGTTTCATCCTCTGCTCCCTCTGCGATGGCAAGATAAGGTCCGCAACCTTACCCTTGTAACGTGGATCAAGGAGGGTTGCCAGCCAGTATTGGTCCTTCTCCTTGATACCACGAATACGAGGATCCTTACGCAGGCTTTGCAGGATCAGGGAGGCCATGCAGCGTAGGTTTGCTGAGGCATTCGGTCCAGAGCCCTCTGGGTCACTAAGGACGACATGGTCCGCAGCCACCTCCTCCCAGCCACGTACAAGTCCATGTGTTTCTTGGGACTGATCCCTTAAAGACTGCTGCTGATGCTGAGTGCCAGGTTCCACCTCCATACTGACACAATCTTCCTCCTCCTCCTCCTCCTCTTCCTCCTCATCCTCTTCCTGTGTGATCAGCAGGCATGCAGGAACACTGTCTGGATAAAGGGGGCCTTGAGAGCTAAGGAAGTCCTCCTCTTCCTGCCTCTGTTCTGCCTCAAGTGCCCTGTCCATTATTCCACGCAGCGTGTGCTCCAACAGGTGGACAAGGGGGACAGTGTCACTGATGCATGCACTGTCACTGCTCACCATCCTCGTGGCCTCCTCAAATGGTGACAGGACAGTGCATGCATCCCTGATCATGGCCCACTGGCGTGGGGAAAAAAAACCAAGCTCCCCTGACCCTGTCCTGGTGCCATAGTCGCACAGGTACTCATTGATGGCCCTCTGCTGCGTGTGCAGCCGCTGCAGCATGGCCAACGTTGAGTTCCACCTGGTGGGCATGTCACAGATTAGGCGGTTCTTGGGCAGGTTAAACTCCTTTTGGAGGTCCGTCAGCCAAGCACTGGCATTATATGACCGGCGGAAATGCACACAGACTTTCCTGGCCTGCCTCAGGACATCCTGTAAGCCCGGGTACCTGCCCAAGAACCGCTGCACCACCAAGTTAAGGACGTGAGCCAAACAGGGCACATGGGTCATTTGTCCCTGTCGGAGGGCAGAGAGGAGGTTGGTGCCATTGTCGCAAACCACCATTCCTGCCTTAAGTTGGCGTGGCGTCAACCACCTCTGAACCTGCCCCTGCAGAGCTGACAGAACCTCTGCCCCAGTGTGGCTCCTGTCCCCCAAGCACACCAGCTCAAGCACCGCATGGCATCTTTTGGCCTGCGTACTTGCGTAGCCCCTTGAACGACTACGGAGCACCGCTGGTTCCGAGGAAGAGGCCATGGAGGAAGAAGAGGAGGGGGTGGAGGAGAGAGGTGTGTCACAATCATTAGCATTTTGGAGGCGTGGTGGCGGAACAACCTCCAACACTACTGCACCTTGTCCTGCATCCTTCCCAGCTGCCAGCATAGTCACCCAATGCGCCGTGAAACTTAGGTAACATCCCTGTCCATGCCTGCTGGACCATGAGTCAGCGGTAATATGCACCTTACCGCTGACCGCCCTGTCCAGCGAGGCATGGACATTGCCTTCCACATGCTGGTAGAGAGCCGGAATCGCCTTCCGTGAGAAAAAGTGGCGTTTGGGTACCTGCCACTGAGGAACCGCACATTCCACAAACTCACGGAAGGGGGCAGAGTCTACCAACTGAAAAGGCAGCAGTTGAAGTGCTAGCAATTTTGCCAAGCTAGCATTCAACCGTTGGGCATGTGGATGGCTGGGAGCAAACTTCTTTCGGCGGTGCAGCAGCTGGGGCAGGGAAATTTGCCTGGTACAATCTGACGTCGGTGTACCAAAATCAGATTGCCCACAAGTACGTGGCTGTGACACACCTAATTCTACACCTTCATTCCTCTCAGTGCAGGTCTCAGAGAGGACTGAAGGTCTAGTGGGGTTGGAAATCTCAGCTGATGAGGAGCAAGCAGAGGTCCTCTTTGTTCTTTGGTGTGGGTCTTTTAGATACGCTTGCCAACGAACTGCATGGCAGGTCAACAGGTCAACATGCAGGAGATGTTTTGGCCACGCGAGATACGCTTGAGACATATGTTGCAAATAGCAGCGGTGCGATCTGATGCACTCGTCTCAAAAAAGGCCCACACCAAAGAACTTTTTGAATAACGCGCAGAGACTGCAGCGCCCTGCACATGTGGAGCTTTGGGGTGTGATGCAGTCAATGTGCTGCCCTTAGGCTGGCCCCTGGAGGGCATCCTGCCTCGTTGGTGATGTCCCGCCTCCTCCTCCTCCTCCTCCTCTCTCCTATCAGGCACCCACGTTGAGTCAGTGACCTCATCAACCCCTCCCTGCTCATCACTGGAGCAAACCTGGCAGTATGCTGCAGCAGGGGGAGCATGACTGCCAGATTGCTGTCCTTCTTGGGCACCCCCTCTGTCCGTGCTCGTGTTACTGCCTTCATCGAGCTCAGTATCATCATCAGAGCCTTCCAAACGCTGGGCATCCTCCTGGAGCATGTACCCAACACTGTGGTCAAACAGTTCGAGGGACTCCTCAGGAGGACATGGTGGGGCTAGGGAAGGAGTCACTGATGACATTGAGCCGAGGGAAGAGGCCGCTGCTTTGCCAGACAAAGTACCCTGGGCATGGGTGAGAGAGGATGAGGAGGATGAGGACGGCTTGGTCATCCACTCGACCAAGTCTTCCGCATGTTGCGGCTCAACATGGCCAGCTGCCGAAAAAAAGGCCAAGCGTGTCCCATGGCCACGTGCTGATGAGGATGCACCGTCTCCACGACCAGCACTAGTCACAGAGCCTGCTTGCCCTCTCTTATTGGCTTGTGACTGTCTGCCTCTCCTTCTTGGCCTTCCAGACATACTAATGGCCTGTAGCTGCACTAAGCTGGGATATATATATATATATATATATATATATATATATATATATATGTACTGATACTGCAGCTAGCAAAATCAACTGCCTGCCTGTGCGTCCTGCTCACACTGTGAGCAGGACGCACTGCACTAACTGTAAATAGTCTAGCTGTCTGACTGTGGTACTAATAGGATCAAAAGAACATCAGTAATATTCTTTAAAATACTGTAACAAGACAAGCCTGCCTGTCAGTAAGAAGATAACAGGAACGGATCTAGCTGAACACTGTGAGCAGGACGCACCCCACTAGCTTGTAGGTTTAGCTGAACACTGTGAGGTGGACGCACCCCACTAACTTGTAGGTTTAGCTGAACACTGTGAGCAGGACGCACCCCACTAACTTGTAGCAAAATCAACTGCCTGCCTGTAGTATGAGAACACCACCAACCTTCTACAGGTAGCTTTAGCTGAACACTGTGAGGTGGACGCACCCCACTAACTTGTAGGTTTAGCAGAACACTGTGAGCAGGACGCACTGCACTAACTGTAAATAGTCTAGCTGCCTGACTGTGGTACTAATAGGATCAAAAGAACACCAGCAATTTTCTTCAGGTAGCTGTATTTACTGTAACAAGACAAGCCTGCCTGTCAGTAAGAAGATAACAGAAACGGATCTAGCTGAACACTGTGAGCAGGACGCACCCCACTAGCTTGTAGGTTTAGCTGAACACTGTGAGCAGGACGCACCCCACTAACTTGTAGGTTTAGCAGAACACTGTGAGCAGGACGCACTGCACTAACTGTAAATAGTCTAGCTGTCTGACTGTGGTACTAATAGGATCAAAAGAACATCAGTAATATTCTTTAAAATACTGTAACAAGACAAGCCTGCCTGTCAGTAAGAAGATAACAGGAACGGATCTAGCTGAACACTGTGAGCAGGACGCACCCCACTAGCTTGTAGGTTTAGCTGAACACTGTGAGGTGGATGCACCCCACTAACTTGTAGGTTTAGCTGAACACTGTGAGCAGGACGCACCCCACTAACTTGTAGGTTTAGCAGAACACTGTGAGCAGGACACACTGCACTAACTGTAAATAGTCTAGCTGCCTGACTGTGGTACTAATAGAATCAAAAGAACACCAGCAATTTTCTTTAAAATACTGTAACAAGACAAGCCTGCCTGTCAGTAAGAAGATAACAGGAACGGATCTAGCTGAACACTGTGAGCAGGACGCACCCCACTAGCTTGTAGGTTTAGCTGAACACTGTGAGGTGGACGCACCCCACTAACTTGTAGGTTTAGCTGAACACTGTGAGCAGGACGCACCCCACTAACTTGTAGGTTTAGCAGAACACTGTGAGCAGGACGCACTGCACTAACTGTAAATAGTCTAGCTGCCTGACTGTGGTACTAATAGGATCAAAAGAACACCAGCAATTTTCTTCAGGTAGCTGTATTTACTGTAACAAGACAAGCCTGCCTGTCAGTAAGAAGATAACAGAAACGGATCTAGCTGAACACTGTGAGCAGGACGCACCCCACTAGCTTGTAGGTTTAGCTGAACACTGTGAGGTGGACGCACCCCACTAACTTGTAGGTTTAGCTGAACACTGTGAGCAGGACGCACCCCACTAACTTGTAGGTTTAGCAGAACACTGTGAGCAGGACGCACTGCACTAACTGTAAATAGTCTAGCTGCCTGACTGTGGTACTAATAGGATCAAAAGAACACCAGCAATTTTCTTCAGGTAGCTGTATTTACTGTAACAAGACAAGCCTGCCTGTCAGTAAGAAGATAACAGAAACGGATCTAGCTGAACACTGTGAGCAGGACGCACCCCACTATCTTGTAGGTTTAGCTGAACACTGTGAGGTGGACGCACCCCACTAACTTGTAGGTTTAGCTGAACACTGTGAGCAGGACGCACCCCACTAACTTGTAGGTTTAGCAGAACACTGTGAGCAGGACGCACTGCACTAACTGTAAATAGTCTAGCTGCCTGACTGTGGTACTAATAGGATCAAAAGAACACCAGCAATTTTCTTCAGGTAGCTGTATTTACTGTAACAAGACAAGCCTGCCTGTCAGTAAGAAGATAACAGAAACGGATCTAGCTGAACACTGTGAGCAGGACGCACCCCACTAGCTTGTAGGTTTAGCTGAACACTGTGAGGTGGACGCACCCCACTAACTTGTAGGTTTAGCTGAACACTGTGAGCAGGACGCACCCCACTTACTTGTAGGTTTAGCAGAACACTGTGGGCAGGACGCACTGCACTAACTGTAAATAGTCTAGCTGCCTGACTGTGGTACTAATAGGATCAAAAGAACACCAGTAATTTTCTTTAAAATACTGTAACAAGACAAGCCTGCCTGTCAGTAGGAATATAACAGGAACGGATCTAGCTGAACACTGTGAGCAGGACGCACTGCACTAAATGTAAATAGTCTAGAAGATAACAGGAACGGATCTAGCTAAACTGAATACAGTGTATATATATATATATATATATATATATATATATATATGCAACACCTGGGATGCATATACATACGCAATACACTTTAAGTGCAGCTAACTGACTGACTGTCCTGCCTAATCTAGCTAACTCAAATGAAATGACACTGTCTCTCTCTCTCTAAGCACACCGGAACACACTGCACAGGGCCGCCGTGCAGGCGGCCTTATATAGTGTGGGGCGTGTACTAAATCCCCTGAGCCATAATTGGCCAAAGCCTCCTTGGCTTTGGCCAATTATGGCTCTCTGTTAAGGCGGCGCTGTGATTGGCCAAGCATGCGGGTCATAGTGCATGCTTGGCCAATCATCAGCAAGCAATGCACTGCGATGCCGCAGTGAATTATGGGCCGTGACGCGCCACACGAATTTGGCGCGAACGGCCCATATCGTTCGCAATTCGGCGAACGATCGAACAGCCGATGTTCGAGTCGAACATGGGTTCGACTCGAACACGAAGCTCATCCCTAGTGATGAATGAAACAGTTACACAGAAAGGTATACTTTGTGTATGTGGATATAATATTATATTTACTTTATCACAGATGCTTTTCACATTATAGAAGTTTATGAAAATTGTTGATATTTTGGGGTCTTGGGAGGTTCAGTGATTATTCCCCAGTTGTGGAGGAGGTGCAGGCCTTTGTTTAGGTCATGTATGATGTGAGATTGACCATTTCTAGTGACCAGGATAGTCGCTGGATGGCGCCATTTGTATGGTATTTTATTATTTTGAAGTCCCTTTGTGATCGGGTTCAGGTTTCTTCTTAGCTGGAGAGTGTATTTAGAGAGATCCGGGAAAAACTGGATTCCTGTGTACGGAGCTGGTAATGGTGATTTGTTTTTGACCCCCAGCAGGAGTTTCTCCTTAATGTGAAAGAAGTGGACTCTCATTAAAACATCTCTGGGAATGGAGGCAGCGAGGTGGGATGGTTTGGCTATTCTGTGTATTCTGTCAATGATTATGTCCCTGGGGGATGCTTCTGGGACAATGACGTGCATCATTTCTTTCGCGTATCGTGGCAGATCTGCAGGCATTATGGATTCGGGGACCCCGCGCAGCATGACATTGTTCCTGAGAGATCTGTCTTCTAAGTCGGCCAGCTTGGCGCGGATCCATGTTTGTTCCTCTCTCACATCTTTACACACATCTATGACTTCATTAACTGTGGAAGTGCAATCACTCATATTTTTTTCAATGCATGTCACTCTTTCATCTATTGTGTGTATGTCTGAGGAGATTTTAGCAAATAGTGAGGAGAGATCTGTCATGAGGGAGGTCTGCAGAGACAGTAGCATGTCCTTTAATGTGGTGTCCATCACAGGCTGTCCCGATGTGGGGAAGGATGCCATAGATGAATGCAGGGCCTGGTTGCTGAGAAGGGGGTTGAAAGCCTGGGCCTCAATTTGTGCTGTGGGCGGCCGCTGCAGCGGCGCATCGAGCCTCATCTTAGCCTTAGCTGGGCTATTTAGGAGGGGGTCACCTTCCAGGGGGTGTGTGGGTAGAGCTGGGGGGTCAGATGGAGCGGATTCTACCGGGAATTCGTCCGGTAGATCCGTGTATGAGTCCCGCGGCGCGGCCTTGCCGGCGCCATCTTGGCATTCACTGACCTGCTCCGCCGGCTTGTAGGAGAACTCAGTGAGTTTTTTAGGCTTGTACTCTGGGTTTCTCTTCCTGGACACGTTGGCCATGTTCCCTGGTGTCCCAGGTGCTAGGATGGCACTGGATTATGTTGTGTGTGCGGCCTGAGTAGTTAGAGTATCTCCCCTGTGAGACGAGCTGAGGTATCAGGCATCCATCTTCAGCTCCGGTCGGCCATGCCCCCAATTGTTGATATTTTGGATAGCACCATTGTAAGGGATATATTATACTATAACATGCATAAAAAACATTAAATGCACATATAATTGCTTTGGAAGGCTTTTGTTGAGATGAATGGTCAGGTGATAAGGTCTCTTTTAAGTAGACCTACAAAGTACCACCCACAAAGGTCTATACAACCACACTACATTAAGCTGATAAAAATAAACTCAAATCTAGAAGTAAGTATTGTACTTGGATGAAAAGATTCTACAACAAGCTTACCGAAAACAACAGGGCGTCCTGATCTGTCAGTTATGGCATTAATGATAGGAATGTCCATACAGTTTACTGGCTTCGTAATCTCCACACTTGTTAAGATTTTTAACCGCACACCCTGTACCACACCTCCCTCGCACCCATCTCACCAACCCCCATGGTCACCACATCTCCCGCACATCCAATTCACCAACCCTCATGCACACCAAATCTTCTGCACACCCATCTCACCAATCCCCATGGTCACCACATCTCCGACACAACAATCTCACCAACCCCCATGGTTCCCACATCTCAGGCACACCCATCTCACCAACCCCCATGGTCACCACACCTCCCTCACACCCAGCTCACCAATCTCCCACACACCCATCTCACCAACCCCCATGATCACCACATCTCCGGCACACCCATCTCACCAATCTCCATGGTCACCACATCTCACGCACACCCATCTCACCAACCCCCATGGTCACCACATCTCCCGCACACCCATCTTACCAACCCCCAATGGTAACCACACCTCCCTCATACCCAGCTCACTGACCCCAATGGTCACCACACCTTCCTCACACCAATCTCACTAACCCCCATGGTCACCACACCTCCCTCACACCCATCTCACCACCCCCCATGGTCACCACATCTCCCACACACCCAGCTCACCAACTCCCATGGTCACCGCATCTCCCTCATACCCAGCTCACCAACCTCCATGGTCACCAAACCTTCCTCACACCCATCTCACCAACCGCCATGGTCACCACATCTCCCGCACTTCCAACTCACCAACCCCCATGCTCACCACATCTTCTGCACACCCATCTCACCAATCCCCATGGTCACCACATCTCCGACACAACAATCTCACCAACCCCCATGGTTCCCACATCTCAGGCACACCCATCTCACCAACCCCCATATCTCACCAACCCCCATGGTCACCACACCTCCCTCACACCCAGCTCACCAATCTCCCACACACCCATCTCACCAACCCCCCATGGTCACCACATCTCCGGCACACCCATCTCACCAATCCCCATGGTCACCACATCTCACGCACACCCATCTCACCAACCCCCATGGTCACCACACCTCCCTCACACCCAGCTCACCAATCTGCCACACACCCATCTCACCAACCCCCATGGTCACCACATCTCCCGCACACCCATCTTACCAACCCCCAATGGTAACCACACCTCCCTCATACCCAGCTCACCGACCCCCATGGTCACCACACCTCCCTCACACCAATCTCACTAACCCCCATGGTCACCACACCTCCCTCACACCCATCTCACCAACCCCCATGGTCACCACATCTGCCACACACCCAGCTCACCAACTCCCATGGTCACTGCATCTCCCTCATACCCAGCTCACCAACCTCCATGGCCCCTTCACCTCCCTCACACCCATCTCACCAACCCCCATGATCACCACAACTCCTGCACACCCATTTTACCAACCCCCATGGTCACCACACCTCCCTCACACCCATCACACCAACCCCTATGGTCACCACTTCTCCCACACACCCATTTCACCAACCCCTATGGTCGCTATAGCTCCCTCATACCCAGCTCACCAACCCCCATGGTCACCATACCTCCCTCACACCCATCTCACCAACCCCCACAGTCACAACACCTACCTCATACCCAGCTCACCAACCCCCATGGTGACCACCAGTGTTAATTTTGTCTACTAAAACGACTAAAACATAGTCTAATTTAGTCGATTAAATGAATTCTATTTTAGTCGACTAAAATACGACTAAAACTAAAACAACTGAGATGACTAAAATACGACTAAAACTAAAATGACATTTTAGTCAAGAGACTAAAACGGGACTAAAACTAAAATGCAATTTTAGTCAAAAGACTAAGACTAAAACTAAAATGAAATTTGACTTCAAAATTAACATTGCTCTGTAGTGCATGTTCATACCTCAATGCCATAATAAATAACATATTAGATTTTTCACTCCAGCAGTATATAATGAGTTGGGAAATTGTAGAGAAATGTTAACTAATGCATTACAATTTAATTACACCTATTAGATTTTAGACAGCTAAAATTAGTTTTAGTCGACTAAAATGTACTGGAGATTTAGTCGACTAAATACGACTAAAACTAAAACAATTACAGAAGACTAAAATGGGACTAAAACTAAAATGCCATTTTAGTCCTAAGACTAAAACTAAATCGAAATTTGCTGCCAAAATTAACACTGGTCACCACAGCTCCCTCACACAACAAACTTACCGAAAGCAACAGGGTCTAATCTGTCAGTTATGGCATCAACAATAGGAATGTCCACACAGTTCACTGGCTTCTTAATCTCCGCACTTGTTAAGATTTTTAACCGCAAACCCTGTAATTAAAAACAAAGTGCTGTCAGCTTTTACCCTTGGTGGCTGATTTGCTAAAGTAATATAACATGTTCACTTTGCAAATAGAATTTTCTTTAAGCCAAAGGAATAGGTGAAGCTAAGGAAAAAATTACCTTTCCTAATAGAAAAATGAATGTAGCTTCTATAACAATACTTGTGGTAAGAGAAATGTAGCCAGTAGTACCATCATTCAGAAATTTAGAGATATAGAAATCGGAAGTTTGGTCCCCAACCAAAACAGAGAACAGGGGCAATTGGACTATATCGGTATAAGTTAAACTAAGATAGATTCAAATGCATAAACATGTATATAGAAAAATGTATAACGTTTTATTAATACAAAATCAATAAAAGATAACAAATAATCAGATACAGATTAAAAGCATGGTGACAGTCCATGTATATCACCAGTATAATGGTCCCCAAGAGGGGAGGATCACAGTGGGATAGTTGGTCATGGAAAGCATCTCAACTAGTTTTGCGGTCTAATGCCGCTTTGTCAGGAGAAAATCTGTAATTTGATTGACAAATGATTACACTTGCAGAGAATGTTGGGTTCCTATCCCACATGAGTGGTAGTACAGCAAATTTCCAAAGCCTAGTGGGCCCCCAAAATAGTACTGATAGTGCTACATCACATGCTGCAGAGCCTTTAACAATACCATTCATGTGCAGTTTAACTACTTGCTGACCACGCTATAGCAAAATGATGGCTACAATGTGATCCTCCCATGATCACGCCTCATGCTCTATGATCACTGTGTTCCACTGAGACAACTGATAACAGATTAGAGTAAAGCGCCAATTAGCAGTCACTTGGAGTCAGATTTGTCCGCCGCAATGTCGCAGTCCCGCTAAAAATGGCAGATTGCCGTCATTACCAGTAAAAACATAAAAAAATAAAAGTCCAAACTTTTATTTTGCGTAAACCAATCAATATTTGCTTATTGCGCTTTTTTTTTACCAAAAATATGTAGCAGAATACATATTGGCCTAAACTGATAAATGGATTCATTTTTTTAAATATTTTTTTTTATTATTTGTATTATAGCAGAAAGTAAAAAAATGTTGTGTTTTTTTTCAAAATTGTCGGTCTTTTTTTGTTTATAGCGCAAAAAAAAAAAAAAAAAAAACCCGCAGAGGTAATCAAATGTCACCGAAAGAAAGCTCTATTTGTGAGAGACTTCAATTTTGTTTGGGTATAGCGTCGTATGACCGCGCAATTGTCAGTTAAAGCGACGCAGTGCTGTATCACAAAAAATGGCCTGGTCATTAAGGGGGGTAAATCCTTCCAGGGCTGAAGTGGTTAATTGAACTAGCTGAAGTTAGAAGCTGATTGGCTACCATGCACAGCTACACCAGATTTTCCACAGTTTTAGTAAATCAACACCTTTGCTCTTTTACTCCATTGAATAGAAAACATTTAGCAATATGCTCAACCTTAAGTCATTATGCTCCTCAAAAAATGTTATTTCCCTCCCATGTGGGTCTTACCGATGTGGCAATTGCTCACGGTGCCCAAGGGTATGGGAAGGCCAGGGGATTTGCCTTCCCAATGGCATAAACCACACATCTTTTCCAATTGCTCCACACAGGGTGTCATACACATTATGAATTGAAGATGTGGAGCCTTATATAATCGGAAGACCAAGCGCCAGTTTGGACAGAGGATTGGCGACCATACCTATTAGTCTGGCGGGGGGGCAAAATCATCACGCTGGTGACTAGACATATTGGTCTCCATTACAAATACCACACAGAGATGGTTTCCTTCTTTGTCCTGGAGGTTATACCTCCAGGTCCCAGAGGGGGAAACTGGGGTTAGCGTATACTCCAATGCGAAACCCTATGGATTGAACGCCTAGATGCGATGACCCCGCCCGGCTTGCATGAGGTCAATTCATACAGGCCTTTTCTATAAATTTGCCTGGTTCCGTGGATGCAAATATGAACATGTATGCCCTGTTGTGCCTATATGTGCATTTTTTTGTCTGTCTTTGGCCGTATCTGATTATGCCCACCAAATTCCTTCTCTCCTCTCCTCTATTCATTTTCCTCCTCCTCTTCTCCTTTTATTACCCTATTCTTATTTTTCCGTTCATTAGCGATAATGGGTGTTTTAGACATCAACTGTTAACGATTTCCCTCTCCCTTTCTTATAGCATTTGCTGGATAGGTCATCTGATCAACTTTTTGACGTCTGCTGAAATGATATAGCATTAGAGCAACTCTGGGCTACTTAATGAAGCCCTACACTATCTGAATATCTGTGGTTGTCTACCAAGATTGTCTTCCATCAGAGTAACCAATGGTCGTCTCCTGAGGTTATACATATTTTGGTATGACAGTTGATTATCTATTTATTATAATGTCTCCTTGGCCACTGTGCCATGAAGAATAGCTTCAGTTTAGACTCACAATGTCTTCACTTTATAACAGACCTTCGTCTGCTTTTCTTCTCTTGTCTGCTGGGGGGGGGGCTTTTCTCCTTATTCTATCCTGTCTTCTTCTATTTATTTTTACATAACGAAATGGTAGTGAAACATTCACTTTTATAATGTTCAATTATAATACAATAATAGATAATAAGCTCTAATGTCCTATTATAAATAACTGGATCTCATAGTATTTAATATTATTTCTTTATTACATATTACTCAAAGTTAAAAGTTTAACAACTTTTTCATTTTTTGTTGCTCTTGATTAGGGATGAGCTTCAAGTTCGAGTCGAATAATTTGGGGTGTTCGTGGCAAATTCGAAAGCCGCGGAACACCCTTTAAAAGTCTATGGGAGAAATCAAAAGTGCTAATTTTAAAGGCTTGTATGCATGGTATTGTCATAAAAAGTGTTTGGTGACCCGGGTCCTGCCCCAGGGGACATGGATCAATGCAAAAAAAAGTTTTAAAAATAGCCTTTTTTTGGGGAGCAGTGATTTTAATAATGCTTAAAGTGAAACAATAAAAGTGCAATATTCCTTTAAATTTCGTACCTGGGGGGTGTCTATAGTATGGAAAACAAAGCAGTGCAGCGCTATAATTAAAAGTCCAAATAAAGTCCTAAAATTAGAAATCACATGTAGATGGAAAAAGGATTCTCCTCTGGAATGATGTAGGTGCTCAAGAAAATTCCATGCAGTGCTACAAATCCGTGAACCCACCACCGGCCAGCCAAACCACTCACCTTAGCATATGGACCCCTGAACTAACAGATGGGTCATAACAGCTTTTACCACACTCAGTGGATAAGGATGAAGGCTTGTCTAAGTAGATGGTCCCACGGTAATGAAAATGGCACTGCAGTTGAATGGTGGCTGCAGTGGACATCACTGCAGCCACCATTCAACTCATGATACTCTTTTGATGATATTTTTACCTGTAACCCAGCACTAGGGCATAGTGCCGTGTTTGTGAGTACCGAATTTTAATAAATGTTACTGTGTTTTAGCCACGCAGTGTGCACTATGTTTTTCCATTTTTATTTCATGTGATATGATCTGCAATTTCGAGTGCCATTTTCATTACCGTGGGACCATCTACTTAGACAAGCCTTCATCCTTATCCACTGAGTGTGGTAAAAGCTGTTATGACCCATCTGTTAGTTCAGGGGTCCATATGCTAAGGTGAGCGGTTTGGCTGGCCGGTGGTGGGTTCACGGATTTGTAGCACTGCATGGAATTTTCTTGAGCACCTACATCATTCCAGAAGAGAATCCTTTTTCCATCTACATGTGATTTCTAATTTTAGGACTTTATTTGGACTTTTAATTATAGCGCTGCACTGCTTTGTTTTCCATATGTCTTTTGAGGTTTTATATGTTTGCCTTTAGTGTTCAGCAGCTTGTTTACTTTGTGACAGTTGTATTTTTGCGCTGACTGTATTTTTTTTAATTGGTGTCTATAGTATGCCTTAAAGGGGCGCATGTTTCCCGTGTTTAGAACAGTCTGACAGCAAAATGACATTTCAAAGGAAAAAAAGTCATTTAAAACTACTCGCGGCTATTAATGAATTGCCGGTCCGACAATACACATAAAAGTTCATTGATAAAAACGGCATGGGAATTCCCCACAGGGGAACCCCGAACCAAAATTAAAAAAAAAATGACGTGGGGGTCCCCCTAAATTCCATACCAGGCCCTTCAGGTCTGGTATGGATATTGATGTTGATGGGGACAAGGGCCTCATCCCCACAACCCTTGCCCGGTGGTTGTGGGGTCTGCGGGCAGGGGTCTTATCAGAATCTGGAAGCCCCCTTTAACAAGGGGACCCCCAGGTCCTGGCCCTCCCCCCTGTGTGAAATGGTAAGGGCCTACCATTTCACAAAAAACTGTCAAAAATGTTAAACTGTCAAAAATGTTAAAAATGACAAGAGACAGTTTTTGACAATTCCTTTATTTAACCACCTCAATACTGGGCACTTTCACCCCCTTCCTTCCCAGACCAATTTTCAGCTTTCAGTGCTCTCTCACTTTGAATGACAATTACTCAGTCATGCTACACTGTACTTAAATGAAATTTTTATCATTTTGTTCACACAAATAGAGCTTTCTTTTGGTGGTATTTATTCACCACTTCATTTTATATTTTTTGTGATATAAGCAAAAAAAGAGCGAATATTTTGAAAAAAAACCCAAAATTTTCTACTTTCTCTTTTAAAAGAAACCAAAAAAATTTAATTTTGTTGAAAATTTAGGCAAAAATGTATTCTACCACATGTCTTTGGTAAAAAAAAATCCTGATAATTGTATGATCATTGGTTTGTGTGAAAGTTATAGAGTCTACAAGCCATGCTACGCATTATTGAAAATGTATCAATCCCAATGCACTGATGACCTAATGCACTGATCTCATTTCTTGAGGCCCTAAAATGTCAGGACAGTACAATAACCCCCCAAAAGACCCCTTTTTGGAAAGAAGACAGTCTGAGGTATTTAGTAAGAGGCATAGTGAATTTTTTGAAGTTGAATTTTTTTCCCCACAATGCTTTGGAAAATTAAGAAATATAGATTTTTTTTTTCTTCACTAAATTGTCATATTTACAAGTTATTTCTCACACACGGTGCAGGCATAATTGCAATTACACCCCAAAATACATTTTGCTATTCGTCCTGAGTATGGCGATACCCCATGTGTGAGACTTTTCCACAGCCTGGCCATATACAGAGGCCCAACATCCATATAGCACCATCAGGCGTTCTAAAGGCATAAATTACACATTTCATTTTCTGAGTACCTATCACATTTTTGAAGGCCTTGGAGCAGCAGGACAATGGAATTACCCACAAAATGACCCCATTTTGGAAAGAAAACAACCCAATGTATATTCTATGAGGCATACTGAGTCTTTTGAACATGTCATTTCTTTCCACAAGTTTTTGGAAAATGTGGAAAGAAAATGAAAACCTATTTTTTTTCTCACAAAGTTGTCAATTTAGAAGATCTTTCTAACACATAGCATGTACATAGCCAAAATGACATCCCAAAATACATTATGCTATTCGTCCTGAGTATGGCGATACCCCATGTGTGAGACTTTTCCACAGCCTGGCCACATACAGAGGCCCAACATTGCAAGTAGCACTTCCAGGCTTCTAACACATAGCATGTACACACCAAAAATTACACCCCAAAATACATTCTGCTGAGCAAAAGGTAAAAAAAAAGCTCACCTGTGGTTTTAGCAGGCAGGAATACCGTTCCAGAGCAGCCAAAGCATTTGTCCAGACAGCCAAAGGAAATGTCCAGGAATTGTCCAGGCAGCAGACAGATATGGAAAAGTATGAACATGGTTCAGTACAGTTCAAGGTTTAGCAGGCAGATCAGGTAACAGGCATAGGCATGGCCAGTCCAGGTGGCAGGCAAAGGCATGGCAAGGTCATGTGGCAGGCAAAGGCATGGCAAGGTCATGTGGCAGGCAAAGGCATGGCCAGTTCAGGTGGCAGGCAGAGGCATGACCAGTTCAGGTGGCAGCAGGCAGCACTTTGTACATTGGGCCTTGGTCAGGTAAGACCCGAGGACAAGGGTAGAGGCTTCTTCCCAACCAAATCTCTGCAAAGCCTCTGAGTCTCCAGACCCTAATCCGAGAAAACTAAAAACCCGGAGAAAAATGTTTTCTCCACTCGGAAAACCTTTTCTGGAGCCCCTCACATATGTGAGACCCCTGTGCTGTACAGTGGCAGGGCAAATGATCAGTTCAGGAGGCAGGCAAAAAGCATGGTCATTTAACAGTCCGGGTCAATTTATTTTACTTTTATTTATTTCAGGTACTTATATAGCGCTGTCAATTTACGCAGCGCTTTACATATACATTGTACATTCACATCAGTCCCTACACCCTCAAGGAGCTTACAATCCAAGGTCCCTAACTCACATTCATACATACTAGGGACAATTTTAAACAGGATCCAATTAACCTACCAGCATGTCTTTGGAGTGTGGGAGGAAACCGGAGTACCCGGAGGAAACCCACGCAGACACAGGGAGAACATGCAAACTCCAGGCAGGTAGTGCCGTGGTTGGGATTCGAACCAGCGACCCTTCTTACTGCTAGGCGAGAGTGCTACCCACTACACCACTGTGCTGCCCAATTCATGTTGAAGGCAGAAACATGTTTGGCAGAGGCATAGTCGTTAACAGTCCGGGTCATTCGCAGAAATGGCAGATAGTGGAAAAAAATCATCTTCACTGTACTAATAGTGTAGTGAAGTATGATAGCTCCGATAGCACGTTCCAATACAGAGGCCTGGCTGGGAGGGACATTGGGGACAGTAGTATCGGGTGTCACGGCGAATTCCTCTACTTGCACATACACGACATTTTTTTGGGGGTTTGCGACCTGTATGGGTAAGAGGGAGGATTCCGGGAAAGTGCCTTTCATGGAGTCTGGCTAACGAATCGGAGCGAATTAGTTGAGGGGCTTGGCCTTGGGGATAGAGAAGGGCTGTGACAACGTCTTCTTGGAATTTTAGATAGGGTAGGGAACTTTGGGTGCACTTAGAAAAAATGATATAGAAATTAAATAGGGCAAGTTGCATCAATTAAATGGCGACTTTCTTGTACCAAAATAGTGATCTCCTGGTGGCCAAGTAGGGCTGCATCATCTGGTCGTTCATATCCACCCCCCATGTATAGGTTGTACTCATGCACACATTTTGGCTTCTGTATGGGGCCTCCTCTTCTCTGAAGTTCCACCTAGGTGTCGTCATGTATTGTTGAAAGGATGTAGACATCTCTATTTTTATCTCTCCACTTCACCGCTAGTACTTCTTCAGTCCGCATACTGGCCATTTCACCCTGCTTCAATTTCTTGGCGACCAATCTTTGTGGGAAGCCTTTGCGGTTGGTCCGTGCTGTCCCACAGGCCACAGTGTTCTGTAGGTACAAATGGCGGAAAAGTGGGAGACTAGTGTAGAAATTGTCTACATAAAGGTGGTAACCTTTCCCAAGTAATGGTTGGATCAGCTGCCAGACAATTTTGCCACTTGTTCCCATGTAGGTAGGGCATCCAGGGGGGTTTAGCTGTCTGTCTTTTCCCTCATAAATGATAAAATCATATGTGTAACCCGTGGCCCTGTCACATGCCTTATAAAATTTTACCCCACGTCTGGCTCTTTTACTGGGGAGGTATTGTTTTATTCCCAGTCTTCCGGTGAAGTGCACCAGAGATTCATCTACACATATGTTTCTATCAGGGGTAAACATCTCCTTGAAGCTGGCGCAAAAAAAATTGATTAGGGGCCGAATTTTGAATAACTTATCGTAACTGGGATGATTTCGAGGCATTGGGCATTGTTATTGAAGTGTAAAAATCTCATGATCATCTCATAACGGGTTCTGGGCATCAATGACGAATAGACCGGCATGTGGTGGATAGGTTGGGTAGACCAGTAGGAATGGAGTTCATTTTTTTTGTCAGCCCCATGTTGAGGGTTAGGCCAAGGAAAATTTTAAATTCTTCTACGGTGAGGGGTTTCCAAACAAAAGGACGGACATACGAGGAACTGGGATTGTTGGCTATATGTTGGATGGCGTATAGATTACATTGCTCCACAATGTAGGTTAGGAGTAGGGATGAGCTTCGAGTTCGAGTTGAACTCATGTTCGACTCGAACATTGGCTGTTCGCAAGTTTGCCGAACAGCGAACAATTTGGCGTGTTCGCGGCAAATTCGAATGCCACGGAACACCCTTTAAAAGTCTATGGGAGAAATCAAAAGTGCTAATTTTAAAGGCTAATATGCAAGTTATTGTCATAAAAAGTGTTTGGGGACCCAGGTCCTGCCCCAGGGGACATGGATCAATGCAAAAAAAAGTTTTAAAAACGGCCGTTTTTTCAGGAGCAGTGATTTTAATAATGCTTAAAGTCAAACAATAAAAGTGTAATATCCCTTTAAATTTCGTACCTGGGGGGTGTCTATAGTATGCCTGTAAAGGGGCGCATGTTTCCTGTGTTTAGAACAGTCTGACAGCAAGATGACATTTTGAAGGAAAAAACTCATTTAAAACTACCCGCGGCTATTGCATTGCCGACAATACACATAGAAGTTAATTGATAAAAACGGCATGGGAATTCCCCAAAGGGGAACCCCGAACCAAAATTAAAAAAAAAAAATGACGTGGGAGTCCCCCTAAATTCCATACCAGGTCCTTCAGGTCTGATATGGATATTAAGGTGAACCCCGGCCAAAATTTAAAAAAAAAATGACGTGGGGTTCCCCCTAAATTCCATTCCAGACCCTTCAGGTCTGGTATGGATTTTAAGGGGAACCCCGCGCCAAAAAAAAAAAAAAAAACGGCGTGGGGTCCCCCCAAGAATCCATACCAGGCCCTTATCCGAGCACGCAACCTGGCAGGCCGCAGGAAAAGAGGGGGGATGAGAGTGCGGCCCCCCTCCTGAACCGTACCAGGCCACATGCCCTCAACATTGGGAGGGTGCTTTGGGGTAGCCCCCCAAAACACCTTGTCCCCATGTTGATGAGGACAAGGGCCTCATCCCCACAACCCTGGCCGGTGGTTGTGGGGGTCTGCGGGCGGGGGGCTTATCGGAATCTGGAAGCCCCCTTTAACAAGGGGACCCCCAGATCCCGGCCTCCCCCCTGCGTGAAATGGTAAGGGGGTACTTACCCCTACCATTTCACTAAAAAACTGTCAAAAATGTTAAAAATGACAAGAGACAGTTTTTGACAATTCCTTTATTTAAATACTTCTTCTTTCTTCTATCTTCCTTCATCTTCTGGTTCTTCTGGTTCTTCTGGCTCTTCTGGTTCTTCCTCCGGCGTTCTCATCCAGTATCTCCTCCGCGGCGTCTTCTATCTTCTTCTCCTCGGGCCGCTCCGCACCCATGGCATGGGGGGGAGGCTCCCGCTCTTCTCTTCTTCTTTTCTTCTCTTCTTCTCTTCTTCATTTTCTTCTCCGGGCCGCTCCGCACCCATGCTGGCATGGAGGGAGGCTCCTGCTGTGTGACGGCGCTCCTCGTCTGACAGTTATTAAATAACGGGGGGTGAGGCCACCCGGTGACCCCACCCCCTCTGACGCACGGTCACTTGACGGGACTTCCTTGTGACGTCACGGGGAATGCCACAGTTTTTTAGTGAAATGGTAGGGATAAGTACCCCCTTACCATTTCACAAAGGGGGGGGCGGGATCTGGGGGTCCCCTTGTTAAAGGGGGCTTCCAGATTCCGATAAGCCCCCTGCCCGCAGACCCCCACAACCACCGGCCAGGGTTGTGGGGATGAGGCCCTTGTCCTCATCCCAATGTTGAGGGCATGTGGCCTGGTACGGTTCAGGGGGGGTGCACTCTCGTCCCCCCCTCTTTTCCTGCGGCCTGCCAGGTTGCGTGCTCGAATAAGGGTCTGGTATGGATTTTAGGGGGAACCCCACGTCATTTTTTTAAAAAATTTTGGCCGGGGTTCCCCTTAATATCCATATCAGACCTGAAGGGCCTGGTATGGAATTTAGGGGGATTCCCACGTCATTTTTTTTTTTAAATTTTGGTTCGGGGTTCCCCTTTGGGGAATTCCCATGCCGTTTTTATCAATGAACTTCTATGTGTATTGTCGGCAATGCAATAGCCACGGGTAGTTTTAAATGAGTTTTTTCCTTCAAAATGTCATTTTGCTGTCAGACTATTCTAAACACAGGAAACATGCGCCCCTTTACAGGCATACTATAGACACCCCCCAGGTACGAAATTTAAAGGGATATTACACTTTTATTGTTTGACTTTAAGCATTATTAAAATCACTGCTCCTGAAAAAACGGCCGTTTTTAAAACTTTTTTTTGCATTGATCCATGTCCCCTGGGGCAGGACCCAGGTCCCCAAACACTTTTTATGACAATAACTTGCATATTAGCCTTTTAAATTAGCACTTTTGATTATTCATGTTTGTGTTCCATAGACTTTAACGGTGTTTGTGTGTTCGAACGAACTTTTTTCCTGTTCGCATGTTCTGGTGCGAACCGAACAGGGGGGTGTTCGGCTCATCCCTAGTTAGGAGATCATTGGTAAAAAATAAATGAAAATAATAAAGTGGGGTTACATTTTCCGTCTGCATCTGAGGGCCTGGCTGGGCTGTGAAAAGGGGTATTACAGGTTCTACTGATGTATCGGGCAGCCATGTTGGATACAGTAGAACATCTGGGAGGCTAGTATGGGCACTGCCTCGTTGATGGGATCCGTTGCTAGCATCTGGTCTGTCTTCTAGGAAGGTTGCAGAACTGCTGGTGGATGCCTGCCTATCCCGGAGTGCTGTGCTGCTGGTGGATGCCTGCTGGTGGATGACCTGGAGTGCTGCCCTACTGGTGGATGCCTGCATATCATCCTGGAGTGCTGGGCTGCTGGTGGATACATGCATATCATCCTGGAGTGCTGCGCTGCTGGTGGATGCCTGTTGGTGGATGCCCTGGAGTGCTGCGCTGCTGGTGAAAGCCTCCTCCTGCTCATTTCTCCTGATTCCCCTTGTTAGGATTCTATCTTCCTCTGTTTCCAACTCGGAGCCACTGCTTTCCACTGGCTCATAGTCGCTATCCTAGTCTGACGGAGAGAATTCCCCACTACTCTCGTCCGACATACTCTGGAGTATTTGGAGAGCCTCCTCTGCGCTGTAAGACCTTTTTGTCATGTTGGTGGGCAGATGTGTCAGATGGCAGGCGGTAGATGTGCCAGATGGTGGGCGGCTGTGCCAGATGGTGGGCGGCTGTGCCAGATGGTGGGTGGCTAGATGTGCCTGATGTTGGCGGGCAGATGTTCCTGATCATGGGCAGATGGCGGGTGGCAGATGTGCCTGATGGCGGGCGGGCAGATGTGCCTGATGATGGTGGGCTGCTGATGTGTCAGCTGTTGACGGGCTGATGTGCCAGCTGATGACGGGCTGATGTGCCAGCTGATGACGGGCTGATGTGTCAGCTGATGATGGGCTGATGTGTCAGCTGATGATGGGCTGATGTGTCAGCTGATGACGGGCTGATGTGTTAGCTGTTGACGGTGTCAGATGGCGAGCGGCAGATGTGCCTGATGGTGGGCGGCAGATGTGCATGATGAATGGCGGGCAGATGTGCCTGATGACTGACGGGCAGATGTGCCTGATGACTGGCGGGCAGATGTGCCTGATGACTGGTGGGCAGATGTGCCTGATGGCAGGCAGGCAGATGTGCCTGATGGCAGGCGGGCAGATGTGCCTGATGGCAGGCGGGCAGATGTGGCTGATGACTGGCGGGCAGATGTGCCTTGATGACTGGCGGGCAGATGTGCCTGATGATGATGGGCTGATGTGCCCGCTGTTGGCGGACAGATGTGCCCCCTGTTGGCGGAAAGATGTGCCAGTTGTTGATGGGCAGATGTTCACTGACAGGTGTTTTCACTGTTTTGGGGACACTGTGTTTTGGGGACACTGTGTTTTGGGAACACTAGCTGGGTGATCAGTGGGTAAACAGCAGACAAACAGCTATATAACTCACTGATCTCCCGGCTGAAGCACAGATCTCTCTTCCTCTCCTCACTGACAGGCTCTGTGTGAGGAGAGGAAGAGATGAGAGCAGTTACAACGCTCTCTATTTACATTACATGACGACTGTGATTGGACACAGTCGTCATGTGATCAGGAGGGCCAATCACAGGGCCCTCCTGTGTTGTGCTGTCTCTGGGGGGCACAGGCAGATCGGGATCGCGCTGCTGCGCGGGCATGTGGCGGCGTGATCTCCTGTCAACTGCCACCCCCTCCCCCTTGTTTACTATACAATGGCTGTGATTACACACAGCCATCGTGCGGATTAGGAGGGCAAATCACATTGCCCTCCTGCCGCTCCGAGATGCGGCGTGTCCGAGTGACATGCACGCATTGGGATCACGCGGGAGCGTCCAGTCAGAAGGAGGGAGCTCCCACCCGGCCGTATATGTGCAGTGGTCAGGTGGGAAGTGGATAAATGCTTCTTCTTTCTTCTATCTTTTTTCTTCTATCTTCTATCTTCCTTCGGTTTCTTCCTCCATCTTCTTCTTCTTCTGGTTCTTCTGGTTGTTCTGGTTCTTCCTCTGGTGTTCTCGTCCGGCATCTTCCTCCGCGGTGTCTTCTTCCCTTCTTCTCCTCGGGGCGCTCCGCATCCATGATGGCATGGAGGGAGGCTCCCACTGTGTGATGCTTCTCCTCTTCTGACGGTTCTTAAATAACCTGAGGGCTGGGCTACCCGGTGACACCGCCCCCCTCTGATGCACAGGGACTTGATGGGGACTTCCCTGTGGCATTCTCTGTGACATCAGAGGGGGGCGGGATCCCCCGCCCCCTTCTGACGTTGAGGGGTGTTATGGTCTGCCACGCACTTTAAACGCACAATAAATGCTGCAGGCTGTTTTTTTCACAGTGCACAGGACATTGTGAATGGCAATGTGCAGAAACATCTACAGCTTGAAATAAAAAAAGGAATACCATTAACTGGATATTACTCATGTACATTTTTTGATGAAAAGTTATATTTTAATATCGCTATTTTTGCTATGGCTATAACAATGAGTTGAAAAGCATTGGAATCCCTTTGTCATTTCTTTATGGAATGATCATTTTCTAGAATATAGTTTGCACATTAATCTTGAAAAAGGTCTGAAATTCATCCTGCTCAGGTACTTTCTGTGCTTTACTGAGAGTCAAAAATCTCTATTTCTAGCCAGTTAGTGGATGTGAGGGGAATCACTTTGGGTGGGGGGCTCGTGGAACACAGCTTCTTTTAGAGATGTCAGAAAACTCCTGTTTCAGCTCCTCCGGCCCTTCTTATGTGTAAGTAACCGTGTGTCTATTAGTGGCACAGGGTGACCGAGAAAATGATGGACAACTACTTAATGGACAATGAGAGCATGGTTTGGATTACTTAAAATGTACATGGTTTGTCTTCTAATAACTTATCTAGTGGACAGAATATACAAATATGTGTCTCTCCCATTGCATGCCTCCTAGGTTGCAGTCATATTGTTAATTGATGTCTATTTTTCTGTCTGATTAATCACAACATTGTCTGGGTGGGCATTGAGCCACCTAGGTTGGTTTAAGTGACTAGTTAATTAGCTCAAGTTAATTATATTTAGACATGTGCAGTTTGTTTCATTCCAAAATAAAATTCTGACTAATTTTTGTTTTCGGAAATTCAGATGTATTCGAATTTCTGAATTACAATAGTACCAATGAATCTGAAATAACAGAAAAAAAAATCTGGACGAAATTTCAATTCAAATAGATTCGAATCAATTTTGAATTCGAAAAGTTTTCCAATTTCTAAAGAGAATAAAATAGAATAGAAAATAAAAGGAATACAATAGAAAAAAATAGAATAGAATGGAAAAGAATAGAATGGAAAAGAATATAATAAAAAAATATATATAATATAATATAGTATAATATAACAAAACAGAAAATCAAAGAACAGAATAGAAATGAATAGAATAGAATAAAAAAAGAACAGAATATAACCATCTTCTGAAATTCTAATTTCAAATAGAATCAATTTGAATACATAGGAAAAGAACAGCATAGAATAGAAAAAAATAGAATAGAATAAATAGAATAGACTTTAATAAAATTCAAAAAACAATAGAATAGAAAGACTATAACCATTTCCCAAAATCAAAATAGAATCAATTCGAATTTGAATAGAATGAAAAAGAATAGATTAGAAAATAACAGAATAGTATAGAAAAAAACAACAGGATAGAATAGAAAGAATATAACCATCTTCCGAAATGTCAATAGAATAAATTTGAATTTGAATAGAAAAGAAAAGAATAGATTAGAATGGGAAGATCGTTATATTCTTTCTATTTTTTTTTAAAGTTCGCATTAAATCTATTTGAATTTTGGGAAATGGTTACATTATTTCTATTTTATTCTATAGTTTTTTTTAATTATATTCTTTTCTTTTTTTTTTTCCAATAAAAGTTTTTATTGAGCAAATATAATGTTATAACAAAAGAAGTTAAATATTCATTACATTCTCATAAGGCATCCTGCAATACAACCCAGGTATTCTATGTTTAATTCAAATTGAAATACAGATAATACTTTTTCTGTTTGTGTGTACAACCCTAATTTCCAATTTAGATTGTTATAACTATTGATAAAACTGTTAAAACTGTGAGTGTGAATGATAGCCCCTCATGTTTTGCAAATCATTAGAATTCAAGAACCAGGGTTATATTTTTATAAGTGTCTTGAAAGTTAGAATATAAGGAGATTAATTACATATAATAAAATAATCAACAAAAAAAAAATAGTATAAGATAAAATAAATGAAAAAAAGGGGGGGAGTGGAAGGGGGAGAAAAAGAGGGGTGGGGGGTGAATAAGGGGGAGGGGGTAGATGGTTTTTAGGTTATTTACTTCTTTTTTATATAGATGACTTTTAGGATAGTCAGCTGGGTTCAAGAATGATCTATGTTAGCTCCTATCGTGAAGTATGGATTAAGTATATCTGGACAATGTTCCTATCTTGTGAAGTCAGCCATTCTGCATCTTGGCAAAGTAATCCGAGTACTTAAAAATGAACCATGATTTCCATAGCTTGTGGAATTTGTCAGTCCTTTCTGACGCCATTGCCATAGTTTCCTCCATCTTGTAAAGTGAGTTAACCTCAGATAACCATTCTGTTATCGTAGGTGTATGTGTTGATTTCCAATGTCTTGGGATGATTGTTTTTGCTGCGTTAAGCATGTGGCGAACTACCGATTTTTTGTACCTACTTAGTGAGTAATTTGATATATGTAGCAAACAGCACTCAAGTGTGATTTTCAGCTCAGTTTCTGTTATGGCATGAATCTGAGTGCAGACCTCATCCCAGAAACCGCGTAAAAGTGGGCAGTCCCACCAGATGTGCAGCATGGTGCCTTTGTCCGTGCCACATCTCCAGCAGACATCTGTTGCATCTGGGTACCATGCATGCAATCTGGTTGGGGTAAAGTACCAGTTCGTCAGTACCTTATAGGCAGTTTCTTGGGTGCCAGTACTGATGGAACATTTGTGTCCAAGGGTACATGCATTGACCCACTGTTCGTCTGTGAAGGATTTTTTGAGTGCTGTTTCTCATTCTTTCTTATGCCTGTCCGGTTGTTAAATTTTATTGGTTTGTAGCCAGTTGTACATCAAGGAAGTTGCCTTACTCACAGGTTCCCCCGTGATGCACATTTGTTCAAACCAAGTCTGCTCTCTAAGAAATTGTTGTCTATTGGCAGTGCAGTGGACATAATTATGTAATTGCCTGTACTGCCACTGGGTAAAGTGTTTCGCCTGTAGTTCTGACTTTAATTTGTCAAAAGTTTTAAGTTTGCCATTGTCCACACAGTGGGCAACTGTCATGGGAGTCTCATCTTCTCTGTGTGGGAAGGTCGCCGTAGTGTGGCCTAACGCAAATTCTGTGTTATGGATTAGTGGTGTCAGGGGACCAGGAGTTGAGGCACTGTTATATTGTTGTGACGCTGCATGAAAGATTTCCAACATTGGGCCGATTGTGGGATGTAGTGCTATGTTAGAAGGGCGTGCCTCTTTGGTGACCCATGGTAGGAACCATAGGGGAATCTCGGCCTGTAGGCTTTGACAATTCCATTCAAGAATTCATATCAAATGTGTAGCATAATAATAGTGTTTGAAATGTGGTAGGTTAATCCCACCCTCTGATAGAATCAGCATGCTAATGCGTGATTTCTTCCCTGCCCAGATGAAATCTCTCAATGTCGTGTTTAGCAGGGAGAAGAACTTTTTAGGTAGTCTGATGAGCAAGGTATGTAATAAATATAATACCCTGGGCAAAACAGTCATCTTTACAGCCGCAGCCCTCCACTACCAAGATAATGGCTTGAGGTTACAGAGTTGTAAGTCCCGTCGCAGGTTGTATAGAATGGGATGAAAGTTTTGGGTGTATAAACTATCTAGTTCTGGTGTAAGCCATATCCCTAAGTATTTGAGCTTGAGATCTACCCATTTGAAAGGACAATTGGATTTGGCGTCTTGTAGTTGCCTGGGTTTTAGGGAAATGTTAAGTGCTTCTGACTTTTCATAATTTATCTTGAAGTTGAAAATGTATCCAAACAGTTCAAAATCTTTTATTAGGTTGGGGATCGATATATGAGGTTGTGTAAGAATGAACAAGAGGTCATCCACGTAAGGGGCTATTTTATGGCACGTGGATCCTAGGGATAAGCCCTTGACTGATAAATTACTGTTTATCATGTGTATACATGGTTCTAGTGTGAGAATAAATAGTATTGGGGACAGGGGGCAGCCCTGCCTCATGCCGTTATGTATGTGCACTGGTTCTGAAAGAGTCCAGTTTATCTTCAATCTAGCTATCAGGTTTTGGTATAATGCCGAGATCCATGCTAGCAGGTTGGGCTGAATTCGAATGTGCTTGCACACCGCAAACATGAAGTCCCAAGCCACCCTATCGAAGGTCTTCCCCACATCCGTGGATAGGAGAAGGCCTTCGGCTGTGCATCCTTTAAGTTTGTGTAAATAGTTACGAACACAAAGTCTATGCGGGAATATTTGTTGTGGACTGTGGAAAAGTAAGTATAGTCTCTCTCCTGTCGGTGTGTTACCCGCCATGAGTCTGTCAGCATCAATGTGTTCAGCATTGTTCTAGTTTTCTTAAGTTTATGATACGTTATTGTTGATCTGCCATTTGAGGTGTCTTGAAGGGGGTCCAATGGGACATTGAAGTCCCCCCAAGCACTATACACCCAGAAGCAAACCAAGAGAGCTTGTCAATTAATTTTTGACAAAAAATCACATGTGCAGTATTTGGGAAATATACACTTGCTAGTGTGAGGGGGAATTTCCCAATGTTTCCCTTGAGAAGGAGAAACCGCCCCCCCCGGGTCCGCCAGTTGTTGGGTGAGCTTGAAACCCGAGTTCTTCCCATTCCTTCCTTTTGTCCCGGATTCTGGACTAGTGGCATGATAAGCTTTTGTGAAGTATCCATCAGTCATTTTGGGGATGGAGTTTGCTTTGAAATGCGTTTCCTGTAGAAACACAAAGGCCGGCTTCCCCTTCCCCAGGTGACGTAATATCTGTGTTCTCTTTTGGGGATGTTAAGACCTCTATCATTGTGTGATATTACCGTAGGATTTTTAGTCCAATGAGGAGTAAATTATGGTGAATGAGGATGTAGTGAGGAGGAGAAAAAAAAATTAAAAAGGGGGGGAGAGGGAGGGTTAAGTAGTAAAGAGAAAGTGAGGGAGAGAGGGTTAAGTAGTGAGGAGAATGTGAGGGTGATCCCACTATCTGACACTAAGAAAGTGGAGTCTAAGTATTTAGTAATTAGTCTCCAGATAGTGACCCCTAGAGGTATCTATTTAAATTGGAATTGTGAACTGGCACACCTGCGAGGACCCTGTAAGAGTGGGGTGTCGTTGATGCACCCGTACCACAGCGTCCACTTTGGGGGAAGTGGGAGACTCAATCAGAGCTATGTCAACAATCAATTTCTAAACAAAGCCAAGAAATATGGATTGGTTTACCACTATCCGTAATCTCCTTCCAACCCCCAGCTCCTAAATATAAAAACATATGTTATGCAGTGCTCATTGTGAACGGCAACCGTGACCCCCAAAGGAGGTTTTTTTTTTAAAAAAGAGAAAAACACAAAACAATTCGACTCATTTACATATGCATACTTTCTACCCTATGTGCCATAGACTGGCAAACCATGTATGCTGACAGTAAAGTGGTCGCAGGTTATTATTTTTTTTGCACAGTAGTTCATAAGAGTGGATGCAATGTAAAGACCCATATTTTGCATTTGGAGTGTCAGCGTCTTTTGTGTGATAGGTCCCATTTAAGTTGGTGTCCAGTTCAGGTGCAGGCTAAACACCTCCGTGTTATGGATGGGAATGACAATCCGCTTTATGGGGAAGGGCACGATTTTGTGGAACCCTGGTGTGGGGCTGAGATCCTGGGTGTAAAGTTCCTCCGCTTTCAAGGTAAACTAAAGTTCATTAAGTATATGGAGTTCAACAGTGATCTCGCATCCCAGTCTATATTCTTTTCTATTCTATTCTTTTCAAATTTCAGAAGACGGTTATATTATTTCTATTTTATTGATTTTGCTCTATTCTATTCCATTATATTCTATTCTTTTATTTTCTGTTATATTCTTTTCTATTTTATTGTATATTTTTTTCTATTCTATTCCTTTATTTCTAGTCTATTTTACTCTCTTTGGAAAATTGAAAACTATTCGAATTTGAAAACTAGTAAAAACTGATTTGAAAATTATTTGAAATTGATTCGAAAACTATTTGAATTCGAATTCAGAAAACAAATTGAATTTAACTAAACAAAATTTGTAAGAAACGAATTGAAATGAAACAAAACAAATGTTTTTGTTCTGCACATGTCTAATTGTATCACTGTCAGTTATTAGTTGCTAGATATGCATTAGCATATAGTATATGTTGGTTGTTCCTTAGTTATGCTAATTATATCTCTGTATACAATTTCCTTTGCATACGATAAGGTGATCAGCCTCACCTGACCTGGTGTACTATAAATTCTGTGTACGTTTTCAATAAACAGTTCCAGTTCTCATACAAGCTATTGTCAGCTAGTCTTGTATGGTCTGCTATAATATCTGGTTCCTATGTTGAGACTGGAGGAAGCTGTATACTGACGGAAGCACCAAAGTGGGGTGCTGGACGGTTCCGTCTCACTGCATTCCAATGTACCTGAAATATGTAGCTCACATCACGATCTCTCTCATGGAACCAGGGGCGAAATATAGGTCCTGGCCTTGGTATAAATGGAGGTGGTCGAGAGTCAGGGAATCCACATGAATTGTCGTCTTCCCGGATCTGATAGTCATAAAGGTCAGATCCCCAATATGAAAATAGATCATAAACCTTACAAAATGAAAAACAAATAAGTTAAATATATGAACACTGCCTTATGCGCAAGCCAACTGCTATCACAATATCTTCATATTAGCTGTGACATGAGACTTGGTTATGAGAAAGCTTTTTTTTTTGTATAAATATAGAGGGATTACAGGTGCACAGGGTCCAAGAACTTTAAAAAGCAGCAGGAAAAATGTAATGAACACTGCCAGATGCTTTTTTTGCATGTTCTCCTTGCCTCTGGGCTGTTCCTGCTATTGTCATTCTTCATTGTCTTTCTCAGATGTACTTTCATTGGCTCAAAGATGTCTCTTCACCATAATTACCAGACCATTGTTCCTAATTTCTATGAACAGTCTATTGACTGGTACCAGCTGATTGGAGAAAAGCCAATGTAGCACCGATATTTAAAAAAGGGCCAAGATACATCCCTGGGAATTACAGACTAGTTAGCCTAACATCAATAGTATGCAAGCTCTTGGAGAGGATAAGGGACTATAAACAAGATTTTAGTAATGACAATGGTATCATTAGCAGTGGTCAGCATGGATTCATGAAACCAATGCCAAACTAATCTATTAACCTTCTATGAGTATGTGAGCTGCCATTTAGATAAAGGCCCGTACACGTGGTGTATCTGGATTTTGCAAAAGCATTTGACACAGTTCCCCATAAACTTTTATGCCCCGTACACACGGTTGGATTTTCCAACGGAAAATGTGCGATCGGAGCGTGTTGTCAGAAAGTCCAACCATGTGTGGGCTCCATCGGACTTTTTCCATCGGAATTTCCGACACACAAAGTTTGAGAGCATGCTATAAAATTTTCCGACAACAAAATCCGATCCTTAAAATTCCGATCATGTGTAGACAAATCCGACGGACAAAGTGCCACTCATGCTCAGAATAAATTAAGAGACGAAAGCTATTGGCTATTGCCCTGTTTATAGTCCCGACGTACGTGTTTTACGTGTTTTACGTCACCACGTTCACTTTGTGTGACTGTGTGTATGCAAGACAAGTTTAAGCCAACATCCGTCAGAAAAAATCCATGGATTTTGTTGTCAGAATGCCTGATCAATGTCCGATCGTGTGTACAGGGCATTACTGTACAAAGTAAGATCAGTTAGCATGGACCATAGGGTGAATACATGGTTTGAAAACTGGCTACAGGGGCGAGTTCAGAGGGTGGTGATAAATGAGGAATACTTGGAATGGTCTGGTACGGAAAGTGGGGTCCCCAAGGGTTCTGTCCTGGGACCAATCCTATTTAATTTATTCATAAACAACCTGGAGGATGGGGTAAACAGTTCAGTCTCTGTATTTTCAAACGATACTAAGCTAAGCAGGGCAAATACTCCTCCGCAGGATGTGGAAACCTTGCAAGAAGAACTGAACAAATTAATTGGGTGGGCAACTACATGGCAAATGAGGTTTAACCACTTGCTTACTGGGCACTTAAACCCCTCTCCTGTCCAGACCAATTTTCAGCTTTTAGCACTGTTTGAATGACAATTGCGCGGTCATACAACACTGTACTCAAATTCAATTTTTATCATTTTTTTCCCCACAAATAGAGCCTTCTTTTGGTGGTATTTGATCACCTCTGCGGTTTTTATTTTTTGTTAAAAAAATTGAAAAAGACCATTTTTTTTTTAAATTTATATATTTTTTATATTTTGTTATAAAATTTTGCAAACAGGTAATTTTTCTCCTTCATTGATGTAGGCTGATGAGGCGGCACTGATGGGCACCGATAGGTAGCAGTGATGGGCACTGATGGGTGGCAGTGATGGGCACTGATGGGTGGCAGTGATGGGCACAGATTGCTTACACTGATGGCAGCACTGCTAGGTGGCACTGATTGGCACCACTGGTGGGCATTGATAGGTGGCACTTGTGGGCATTCATAGGTGGCACTGCTGGTCACTGGCAGGTGGCAATGACAGATGGCACTGGTAGGCTCAGATGAGGCATATGTGCCTCCTTCTTCTTCGGGACCGATGTCCCTTTAACATAAGCAGGTGATCGGCTTTTTTTTCTCCTACCGCTGAAAACGAAACCGATTATCGAGCTTTTGTTTACATCATGTGATCAGCTGTCATTGGCTGACAACTGATCACATGGTAAGGGGCTGGGATTGGCCCCTTACTGAGGTCTGTGATCATCCAAGTCTCCGTGACTCGGTGATCACAGCGCCCGCACCGTGCGCCCTGAAGGGTGCGCGCGGTGCGCGTGCACAGGGGAGGACGTCCCATGACGGCCTCCAGGAAATTGAGGTCTGCGCTGTGGCCGTCATTCGGCTATGGCCCGGACCTCAAGTGGTTAATGTGGAAAAATGTAAAATAATGCATTTGGGTGACAAAAATATTAATGCAATCTACTCATTGGGGGAGAACCTCTGGGGGGGGAATCTAGGATGGAAAAGGACCCGGGGTCCTAGTAGACGATAGGCTCAGCAGTGGCATGCAATGCCAAGCTGCTGCAAGCAAAGCAAACAGAATATTGGCATGCATTAAAAAGGGGATTAACTCGAGAGATAAAAGATAATTCTCCCACTCTATAAGACTCTGGTCAGGTTGCACCTAGACTATGCTGTCCAGTTCTGGGCACCAGTCCTCAGAAAGGATGTGCTGGAACTGGAGAGAGTCCAGAGAAGGGCAACAAAATGAATAAAGGGTCTGGAGGACATTAGTTATGAGGAAAGTTTGTGAGCACTGAACTTGTTCTCCCTGGAGAAGAGACGCTTGAGAGGGGATATGACTTTTGGCGGACTTGCGGCAGACTTTCTAACGAACGGACTTGCCTACATACGATCACACAAAAGTCCGACGGATTCGTACATGATGACGTACGACTGGACTAAAATAAGGAAGTTGATAGCCAGTAGCCAATCGCTGCCCTAGCGTGGGTTTTTGTCCGTCAGAATAGCATACCGATGAGCGGATTTCTGGGTCTGGCGGAGTTACGACGTAAAGATTTGAAGCAAGTTCTAAATCTAAAGTCCATCAGATTTGCGACTGGAAAAGTCCGCTGAAAGTCCGGGGAAGCCCACACATGATCAAATTGTCCGCCGGATTTAGTCCCTCGGTGTCCGTCTGACTTTTGTAGCCGAAAAGTCCGACCGTGCGTACGCCCCATTAGGCCCCTTTCACACTGCCGTGACTTGAAAGTCGTGCGATTTTGCCGTGATTTCAGGGAATGCCTGTGTAAACTTGAGGTCTATGGACCTCAACTCGCTTCAAAGTCGGACCAAAGTAGTACAGGGACTACTTTGAAGTCGGTGCGACTTGAAGTCGCACAGATATGAATGGTACTCATTGGAAATCATGGGGTATGACTTGTCATGTGACTTTGCAGTCCCAAGTCGCAGGACAAGTTGCACAAGTGTGAAAGGGCCTTAATGTGTTGATCTTGGCAGGTTGCCAGCCCTCTAATGCAAACAAACTGAACAATTCTAAGCTGTTAGAAAGTGACTAAAACCCGACTAGAGTATTTGTTATCTCCGAAGGTCTTTGAGTGCTAGAGCAATAAGCAGCTAAAGGGGTCCGAAAATCTTGTTTTAAATCACTTTTACTTCTTGCAAACAATAAGTAAATATTTCCTTGTCAAAAGAAGTTTATTGAGTATACAATGTTATAAAGATACATAAAGTAAATTTACAAGGATCTATAAAGTAAGCTCATTGTTTTACAGTAGGGATTATATAGGTAAATATCATCAAATTTCAAATATTAAACATTGGGTTCACGTAAACCTAAATTAAAGATATATATCATTTCCTTAGTTACTTTTGTAGGTATTTAAATGATTTATACCTACTATACATATTGTTTACAAGTAGAGTGTATATAGGTCAAATAAATTCTGATAATGAGCTTTAATCGTAAGGTGGAGAAAAGGAAAGAGAAAGAAGAAAAAGGGTTGAAAGGTAGAGGTATGGTCCACAAAGTTGTCCCGCTCGTCAGTTTATTATTCTTTTTAGTTCTCTTTGAAGCCTTAGAATGGGTGTCTCTGTAAGTCATTTAATCTGTTACCATGGCAACAGGACAGAGTCATTGAAGTTTGACAGGAACTGTTGTTTTATCCAAGGATGCCAAAGTTTTTCAAATTTTGGAATTTGATTTTGATCGATGGCTACCATCTTAGCATGGGACATTGTATTATTCATTCTGTGAATTGTTTCTGCTAGTACCAATGTAGTAGATTTCCATGCCTTGGCCACTGTTTGTTTTGCAGCCGTTATTAGTTGGATCATAAGTTTGAATTGAGAGAGTGTTAACCATTCCGGTTTTAGATTAAGTAAAGTTAAATATGGATCTGGTTGTATTATTTTTTTAAATATTTTAGATGCAATCACGAAGACCTCCCTCCAGAAGGTTTGGATTACTGGGCATGTCCACCATATGTGTAAATATGTGCCTATTTCTGGGCATCCTCGAAAACAAAGAGCTGAGGTATTAGGTGAATATTTTGCCAATCTAGCGGGTACAAGGTACCCGCGAGTTAGGACTTTATAATTTGTCTCCAGTGCTAAGATGTTGGGTGAAGATGACTTAGATGTGAGCCATATGTTAGACCAGTCCGTGTCTTCTAAAGTTCGTCCCAGGTCCTCCTCCCACCTCTGAATGTAAGAGGGTCTATTAAGATTTGCTACTCCATATAATTGATTATAAAGTGATGAAGTTGTACCTTTAGCAAATGGATCTTTTGTACAGATTGATTCAAAAATGGATAATTGGGATAATGGTGTATCCCCCTTTAGGAATGATGTATAGAAATTTTTGATTTGGAGATATCTAAATATCTCAGAGTTTGGTAGATCATATTTTTCTCTAAGCGATGGGAATGAAAGGAATGATTTAGATGCTATGAAGTCATTTAGTGTCTGAATGCCTGATGTTGTCCAAGCTTTAAAAGAATTTGGGTAGATCCATGCCGGGTAAAAGGCCGGATTTCTGATAAAAGAAAGGAGAGGATTGTGTGGAGATTGTAACTGATATTTGGTTTTTAGTTTATCCCAGAGAGATAAGAAGTGTTTAGTTATGGGATTATGAATTTTAAAGCGGTCTTTAGGATCAAGCCATAATAAATTTGATATTAATAGAGGGTCATTTTCTGAAGCCTCTATAAATACCCATAATGGGATTTCCTGTTTTGCATGGTATTTGGAAAGACTGGCCAAATGTGCTGCTCTGTAGTAGTTAGTAAAATTAGGGTATCCCAGGCCTCCTTTATTTTTGGGAAAATGTAGTGTGTGTATAGGTATACGTGTATTAGAAGAGCCCCATATAAACGAAGTTGCTCTTTTTTGTACTATTCTCAAAAAATAGGAAGGAATTGGAATAGGGAGGACTCTGAATAAATAAAGCAATTTGGGTAGGATAGTCATTTTGATTGCATTAATCTTCCCTATCCAGGATAAAGGAAGTTGCGACCATTGTTTTATTAGATTTGTGATCTGTCTTAATACAGGAGGATAATTGGTTGAGAATAAGTCAGAATGAGATGCTGTTAAATGAATTCCAAGATATGGGATTGATTTTTCTGCCCATGTGAATGGGAGTGCAGCCCTAGCCGGGATCAATTCCATGTTTGTGAGTGAAATATTAAGCACTAGGCATTTCTTAGGATTAATCATAAGGCCGGATAGGGCTGCAAATCCATCAAGAGCTGGTATTAAGTTAGGACCAGAGACCTGTGGTGATGATAGAAAAAGTAATATATCGTCTGCAAATATACATAATTTGTGTGTAATACCTCCTACTTCAATGCCAGTTATAGTTTGGTTTGTTCTGATGTATTGGGCCATGGGTTCGAGTATAAGGGCAAATAATAAGGGAGATAATGGGCAACCCTGTCGGGTACCTCTTTCGATATTAAAGGCTTCAGATTTGTATCCAGCATATTTTATATAGGCTTTGGGTTTATTATATAATGCTTTGATCCATGTTAAAAAGTGGGGTCCAAAACCCCATTTTTGTAATGAATATTGCATATATTACCAGGATACTGTGTCAAATGCCCTCTTAATATCGAGAGATAGAAAACATAAAGGGATTTTCCGTTTTTTAGCAATATGTGCCAATAACACTGCCCTGCGTATATTATCGCCTGCCTGTCTATTTGGCATGAAGCCTACTTGATCTCTATGTATTAATTTTCCTATAATGCTATTGAGGCGTTTTGCTATTATTTTTGCTAATAATTTAATATCAAGGTTTAACAGTGAGATAGGCCGATAATTCACACAGGAAGTATCATCAGAAAGGGGTTTTGGGATCATACAAACAATTGCCATAAGTGTTTCTTGCCGAAAAGAATGTCCATCTAGAAGTTTGTTAAAAGTTTCAGTGAGAATGGGAGAGAATATTTCTGAGAATGTTTTATAGTATAAAGCCGAGTAGCCAACTGGGCCTGGTCTTTTGTTAAGTTTTAGGTCTTTTATGGCATTAGCAACTTCATCTATAGTTATAGGCTCATCCAAACTGCTTTTTTGATTCTGAGATAACTCAGGTAAGGTTATTTTTAAGAAGAAGGATTCAGCCTCTGTAGGGTTAAATTCATTGTTTGTCTTGTATAAAGTTGCGAGATGTGAGTGAAATTTATGGACTATTTTAACTGGATTACAAGTGTAAACATTTTTTGATAATTTCAAACGTATTGGTTTGAAAGATTTGTTAGTTGAATTTAATGCCCGAGCCAAATATGTACCTGGTTTGTTTGTATTCATGTAGAAATTGTGTTTGGAGCGTTTGAGGGATTTATCAACTGACTCAGTGAGAAATAGATCGTATTCCAATCTAGATTTTTCCAGATGAGATTTTGTACTCTGAGATGGATTATCTTGAAATGATATGTAGGCTGCATTAAAATTGAGTTCTAGTTTTTTGCTAGATTTTTGCGTTCCCGTTTAAATAGTGCCATTTGTCTTTGTATTGTACCACGCAAGACAGGCTTATGAGCTTCCCACAGTGTTATTGGGGAGATGTCTGTTGTATTATTAATTGATATGTATTCCTTTAAAGCTTGTGCAATGGCCATCTGATGTAGTGGGTGTTTGAGCATTATGTCCGGTAAGTACCACGTTGGGTCATGCGCTTTTGGTATGGCTGAGGCTATAGTAGTGTATACTGCATTATGGTCAGACCACGGAATCGGAATTATATCTGATGCAATAATTTCTGGTATCATTCCTGTTGTTAGAAAAATATGATCTATTCTGGTGAAGGTTTGATGAGGGAGCGAGAAATAAATGAATTTCTTTTTCATTGGGTTACTTTCTCTCCACGAATCTACCAGATTGTATTTGGAAAGAAGTTGAGAAAAAGGTAATCAAGAGGTTATTTTGGATGGTGTAAAAGGTGATTTATCTAGAAATGGGAGGAGGACCTGGTTCGAATCCCTACACATTATCACTGTTCCTATTTTGTGTGTATTAATCACTTGTAATATATGTGAGAGGAATGGTGTAGGTTGTTTGTTAGGAGCATAGTAGGAAATCACCGTGATTGCTGTATCCATTATATAACCCATGAGTATCAGGTATCTACCTTCTGGGTCTTTAATTTCTGATGATAAGGTGAATGGTGTGGATCGGTGAAATGCAATTAGAGTTCCCCTTTGCTTGGTACAGGCAGAAGCCGTGTAAATTTGTTGATAAAAAGGAGAAATATATTTTGGAGTAGAATCTTTGGTGAAGTGTGTTTCTTGGAGGCATACTATGTGAGCCTTCTTGTTATGGAAAGTACGGAAGGCTTTGGTCCTTTTTTGAGGGACATTTATTCCCTGAACATTCAGGGAAAGTATATTCAGTGGTGCCATGGCAACAGATCAAATAGTTTTGACTTACTTTTTGTTATGCAGAGCTGACTGCGCAGATCAACCTGTGTGGACTGAAGAGATGAATAGATAGAAAAGAAACCAGTGAATTCTGGAGTAAAGAGTAAACAAAAAACATATGAGATTAGATGATACATTGTATAAATTATTTTTTGCAAGTAATCACAATTTACCCGTGAAAGAGAATAAATATCTCTCTCAGGGGAATAAGTGCCTTCGTCACACTCCCACATAATATGGTTGGGAGAATGAGGAGGGCTAATGGGGGTACACGGATCTTCCGCTTACAGGAGAGAAGTGCTATGTCAAAAGACATCAAAATGATGTTTCATTAATTGGAGTGCAGAATATAGTTTTTGTTGAAATTATTTATTCCAGGGTGGTTGTATATGGTTAGTCTTGCCCTAGGCTAAATAATTCAGTTAGAAAGGTACTGTTAATAACTTTGGTATTGATGAAGATAGTTTGAATTATTTTGGGATTTTAACCCTTTTAGAGTAAACAATTACATATTTTATTCATATGTAACTGTTTAGATATGTTAACTCATAAAATTGAGGTTGTATTGCTTCAGATTAGAATAAACAAAAACATAATTCTAGGAACTAGTTAGGTAATAATATATTTGTTTTAAGAAAAGAAAGAAAAAGCTTCCATTACTTCTGGATTATTGAACATATTTGTATTAAAAAGTAATAAATCTATTGTTATTACCTGATAATATATAACTGAACAAGAATTTCCTTATTTCACTTATATATTCTAAGGCTATATGAATCAGAAGTAATAAGAAATATAACTGGAATGTAACATGATCCCACACAGTGTGTGACTATCAGAATGCAGTTACATTCAGCTATAAATACAGGTTTTTTATAGAGAACCATCTCTTAGTATAATAAATGAAGAGATATCAGGAATTAGGATGTCAGTCCATTGAATCTTCTTGGTCCATGGATGATGTGGCATAACGGCCTCTTTTGTGAGAATGATGATTCCCATTTTGTTCTGAAATTTTCTGAGTGCTGCCTGAAGGTGAAGATGATGCCATTCTTCTGCGTGTGGGAGAGTTGCTGCTTGTGGGTTCTGTCAGATTTAATTTTAAAAGGGTTTGTTGTAGTTCATCTGCTGATCTGCTTCTGTAAATTGTACCTTGGTAGTTAAATCTGACTGAAAAGGGGAAGCTCTATTGATACATAATGTTGTGGCGTTGCAGTTCCATTAGTTGGGGTTTCATGGATCGTCTTTTAGTAATAGTAAGTTGGGATAGGTCAGCAAAAATTTGATAATTGTGTCCTTGAAAATTAAGTTCCTTTTTTTCTCTTGCAGCAATTAGTATTTGTTCTTTCGTTCTGTAATAATGAAATTTTGTGATTATATCACGTGGGGGTCCATCTTTCTTTTTGGCTGTGAGGGCTCTGTGTACTCTGTCCAGTTCTAAACGTTCAATAGGGATATCTGGCTTTAGTTCTTGTAATAGAGCAGTAATAGTAGATTGCAGGTCTGTCACAGTTTCAGGTATTCCCCTTATGCGCAAGTTTGAACGTCTGGCTCTATTTTCGTAATCTTCGAGCTTAGTTTGAAGTATTAAATTCTCTTCTTTTAATTGTTCCAATTCTGTTATATTTACTTGGGTTGTAATTTCAATTTCATCCATTTTTAGGGCTGCGGTGCGGTTTCCCAGCTCTCTTATTTCTTTGGTTAGGCTTTTTGTTATTTGGTCTGAGGTTTGTTTTAAAGCCTTATGAAGCATCTTTTCAAATTGTAATAATATTACTGGGGATGCTGATGAGGCTTGTGGAGAAGTTTGTGAGAGGATTTGTTCTGTATCTGACTCAAATGGAGAGTCTTGCTGTGACATTTTCTGACTGTGAGAGCGCCCTGATGCTGTATCTTGTGAGGTGACTGGAGCTGCTTTAGTTGCAGTGAGTGCCTGTGAGCTCTTTGTGAGGTGATTTTTATTTCTGCCACGGTTTCCTCCCAATACCATATTTCCTGCCCAAACTTTCACAGTTTGTTCCCTGGGGCAAAAAGGTTCAAATGGATACCTTTTGAGCCTGCAGTCTCCGCTTTGTCCTTCTCTTCTCTCCTCAGCGGTGCGGAGCTCTAACAATGCATGTCTGCTCCGCTAGGCTCCGCCCATCTCCCTTCATAAGTAAATATTTCAACGTCCATAGTCTGGTCAGGTACCAGTTAAGTATATCCTAGCTAGAATTTTAATAAAGTTCACCACCATACCTTTTTTGACATCCATATTCAGGAAACTTACTTTATTCTTGAAACATTTTTGCACATTTTGCTGAGTCCGCCAAAATCTCCCCATCGGGTAATAAAATGTAGACAAGGGCACGTAGGGTGGAAGATTTTCCTGTACTTACAGGAAGCTTAAAAGTAGCCGTGCCATGTAGATCTGAGAGAGATAGAGAATACATTATGTTGTTTTATATATATATATATATATATATATATATATATATATATATATATATATATATATATATATACATACAAGCAATTTGCTATGAGAAAAAAAGCTTCAGATGAAAAAGCCATTCTCTTCCTCCTCGGGCCTGTGCCAATGGGCTCTGGGCTTGTGTTGATGACATCAGTTTCAGCAGTTTCAGACACTGATGGGATAATTCAAAATTCGCTGACAGATTCATTTGATATGCAGATGACCTCGTTCTGACCTGCATTTGACCTCCTTCAAGCAGATTTTGCATTTCCAAAGACTTGTGTGTGCAAAACGCATTGACACAGGCCCTAAACTATTACCGTGTTTCCCCGAAAATAAGACCGGGTCTTATAATAATTTTGGCTACAAAAAGCACACTAGGGCTTATTTTCAGGGGATGTCTTATTTATTACGCTACATACAATAATCTACATTTATTCAAATACAGTCATGTCATCATCTTCTAGAAAAAATAAATAAATCCTCATTCTTTAAAGCATGCTATACGGCACAGTGCTTGTGCTGTGTCATTTATCCCTCGCTATGTTCTGAAAAACCTGGAATAAAACAATAAAATGTTTTTTTTTAAAGTTCACGCGTCTTCTCTCCCCTCTCCCCCTGTCAGCTCAGGAGTCAGCATTATGAAATTCTGTAATCCCAAGACCTTGGTTAAAATTCCTTGTCAAATTTCTGTATGTAATCCGTGCTGTAAAAAGATTATATAATCTGCAGTGTGTCTCCTTGTGTAACTTTATTGTGGAAAATACCATATTTACAATGCGGCTGGGCGCTCACATGGCCCGACATGACATGAGCTCTTCTTCCCGCTCCGAGCACTGCCAAGGGAGGGGCCTGAGTTCCCCACTGACGTCAGCCCCACTCCGAGCGCTGCAGAGAGAGGGGTCGCTGACGTAAGCCCGGAGGAGATGATCTCCGGGGGGTCAAGTGAGCGTCCAGCGGTGCTTTAAATAAGGTATTTTACACAATAAAGTTACACAAGGAGACATATTGCACATTATATAATCTTTTTAAAAAACGGATTACTTGTTTTTACAAGGACTTTAACTAGGGCTTATTTTCAGGTAGGGCTTATATTGCAGCCATCCCCGAAAATCACACTAGGTCTTTTTTTTTTTAAATTGTATTTTTATTGAAGTATCAAAGAATAAGTACAAAGTTGTATCAAGGTGTACATTGCACTATCAACATAAGTGCATTATAAACAAACATAAGGAAAACAAAAACAAAAAACAAACAGGTTTAAGTGATAAAAGAGTGTTCACAGAAACAAGGCACATATATGTATTAAATCAAATCTTTATGATGTATGCGATAAACGTACTGCGGGAAAGTACCCAAAATCCTGCGAGTAGTTTAGAGTATATACACAGGCAACGTAGAATTAAATTGGGTTAGGAATAGGGCATATTTGGTAGTATGGGGGTCCCGAATTCCGAAAGATCCCATGGTTCCCATATTTTATTAAATTGGGGGATGCAGTCATGAACCGAAGCCGTCAAGAACTCCATTGTCGAATCTCAGCCACTAAATGTAGAAACCCGGACCATGGGGGAGGTGTATTAGATAACCAGAACAATGGGATAATCCTCCTGGTGGCTAGCAATATATAGGTTATCAATTTGTTTGTCTTTTTTTGATACCCCCGAGGGGGGAAGACCCAAAAGGAAATTGAAAGGATCCAACAGAAGAGACACCCCAGTTACCTTTTGTATAAGTAAATGCACATCATTCCAAAAAGGTTGTATCAGGGAACATTGCCAGAAGATATGGAATAGTGAGCCTATATCAGTTCCACACCGCCAACAGAGCTGTGAAACTGAAGGATCATACTTATGGATTACATCGGGAGTTCTGTACGAAAACATGAGAATCTTAATGGTTGTCTCCCTCTGAGTGACACATTTAGAAGATTTAAAGGTAGAGGACCAAATCCTATCCCACATTTGTATTGTGACAGGACAGCCCACCAACTGAGACCACTTGCGCATGTAATGGTGTAATGTTTCCGTAACTGGAGTCGGCTCATGGAGGATATGATAGATACATGAAATTAAGTGCAATTGATCGGGGCCCTGAGCACACAAGTGTTCAAAAGTAGTTGGTTTATCTAGGGTCAGGGATGACGATTTAGAATGAAAGAAATGTCTAACCTGTAAGTAGAAGTGGAAGAGTTGTGATGGTAAATCAAATTTCTCTCTTAAAACTTCAAAGAAATGCAGCTTTCTCGTTATAGGATGAACTAGGTTCCGCAGCTGGAAGAGATGTACATTTATCCATGGGAAAATCCTGCCCAGGGACATACTATCTGGAATGAGGGGATTAAGTAGTACATTTACAAGAGGAGAGCAGGGGGACATGAGAGGGTAACGTTTGAGGCAATTACGCCAAATGGTTAAAGTTAGTGCCATTGGGCCAGTGCACTGACGTTTATAAATAGGGTCTAAAACAGGGGGAGCACCCCAAACCAAAAAGCTCGGGTGAACCGGATAAAGTACCCCCTTCTCAATGGCAGACCATTGGTTAGGTGCATTTAAGGAAGTCCAAGAAGTGATGGCCCTTAAGTGTGTTGCATGATAATATTTAGTGATGTCCGGGGCTCCCAAGCCTCCTCTGGACCTAATGGAGAACATCACGGAGCTTGCTATGCGGTGGGCACCGCCATTCCATATGAAATTTAAAAAGGATCTTTGAAGTGATTTTAATTGTGAGGTGGGTACAGCTACTGGGAGAGTTTCGAAGTAATAAAGTAGCTTGGGTAAGATAGACATTTTTAACACGTTAATTCTACCCAATAGAGACAAGGGATATTTGGTCCAGGACGACAGGGACTTATTTATATCCAATATCAGAGGAGGGAAGTTAGTGCTATAAAGGGAGGAGTAGTGAGGGGTAAGTAGAATACCCAAGTATTTAAGTGAGGTACTACACCATTTATAAGGGTATGATTCTTTGAGTTGAGATAGTAATAGCATTGGAATGTGTATAGGAAGGGCTTCAGTTTTTGAATTGTTGACTTTATACCCGGAAATAGCACTAAAAGACGATAATTTATATTCCCCCTGTCTCATCACCACCCCACGAATATTAGGATTTACACGGATAGACTCGGCTAGGGGTTTTAGGCACAGAATGAAAAGCAGCGGTGATAGGGGGCAGCCCTGACGGGTTCCATTTGTCATGGAGAAGCTAGGAGACAAGAAGGATGACATTTGCACCTGCGCTGAAACATTTGAGTGTAAGGCCTCCAAAGCTTTTAAAAAAGGACCATCGAAACCATATATTTTTAAGGTGGCAAACATGTAGGGCCAACTTAGCCTGTCAAAAGCTTTCTGCGCGTCTAGGCTCAAGATCAATGCCGAACGTGAGGTTCTATCTAAAAGGTCTATTAGGTCTATCGTACGTCGGGTGTTATCTCCTGCGTGTCTACCAGGGACAAAACCCACTTGATCCCTGTGTATCAGTTTGGGAATAAATGCGGAGAGTCGGGTAGCGAGTATTTTAGTAAATATCTTGTAATCCGAATTTAGGAGGGCTATGGGTCTATAGTTATCTGGGACAGAGGGATCCTTTCCAGGTTTAGGGATAACCGAAATAAACGAGTGAGAAAACTGAGAATGTGGGGGAATTCCCTTAAGAAGGGAATCATATAAGGCTAACATATGAGGAGATAGAATGTCAAAAAAAAGATTTGTAGTAGGAGTAGGGCAATCCATCTGGGCCAGGGGATTTGTGTAATGGTAGTTTTTTAATTATAGCTAGAAGTTCTTCAGCTGACACTGTTGCATTTAAACTCTCTAGGTCCGTTTTAGATAGTTTTGGTAGTATTATATTGGAAAAAAAAGACTTGAAATTTACCTGCGTAAAATCAAAATGGTTCTCCGGAGTCAGACAGTTATAAAATTTGTTGTAGAAGTTCCCAAAAATTTTGGACATCTCACGAGGGTGTTCTAGATCCGTCTGTATGCAAAAGGAAATCAGGCAGGGAGTTGAACGGACGAGGGCATAACTTATTAACTAACATCCTGTGGGGCTTATTTGAGAATTCGTAGAATTTCTGCTTTGTCCACAGCATGGACCTAGCTGTTTTGTCAAGTTTTGTTGATTTGATTTGTTCTCTAAGGTGAATGACTTTACGTAGTTTCTGCACCGTGGGACCACCCAAAAGCCTCCGTTCAGCAGTTACTAGAGCGGACATTAAGGACTGCAATAAACTGTCTCTATCTCTCTTTAGCCGAGAGCCCTCAGCTATACACGCACCTCGGAAAACAGCCTTATGTGCCTCCCACAATGTAGAAACCTGAGATACCGATCCAGAGTTGAGTATAAAATAATCTTTCAAGCTATTTGCTAGGATAGATCGGGATACTTCAGACTGCAAAAGGTGGTCATTAAAACGCCAGTGACAGGATTTAGTGTAAGTCTGGGATAACATTAGATCTAGGGTAATGGGCGCGTGGTCCGACCATGTAATAGGGGAAATGTCTGACTCAACTACATAAGGAATAAGTGGAGCCGAGATAAAAAAATTATCAAGACGGGAGTACATTTTATGAGCTGGTGAATAAAACGTAAATTGCTTAACAGAGGGGTGTTTTATCCTCCATGATTCGAATAATCTGTATGATCTAATACATTTACGGAATACATTGGCTTGAGACAATATTCTTTTAGGTGGGGTAGTATTAAAGAGTGCTTGTCTGTCCCTATTGGGTGACATGACCAGATTGAAGTCCCCACCAACTACCATAAATGGTTGTGAGCGATATTGGGGAGTATCAAAAAGTTTGTTGAGGAACTCAATCTGACCCGTGTTTGGGGCGTACAAATTAACCAGTGTAAAAGAGGTAGACATGTATTCACATTCTAGAATAAGAAATCTCCCATGAGGATCTACATGTGACCTCCGAACCTTGACAGGACATGCTTTCCTGATCAAGATTGCCACTCCTGCCTTGCCCGTAGAATCAGAGGCAAGATAGGAAATGGGAAAAAACCTGGAGGCAAATTTTAATGATCCTCCTGCCCGAAAGTGAGTCTCCTGGATCATCACTATGTCTGCGCCCGAGGCCCTGAAATCTTTCAGGGCCATCCAGCATTTACCAATGGAGCCCAGGCCTTTTACATTATAGGACATCATTTTTAGAGCCATGGCTGTGATCTATCTAGGAAGGCTAGAGTGAAGGCAACTACTATAAGTCTGGAAGTAACATGAAAATAGGAGTATACACATTGCAGTTTACAAGTAATTATAATAATAAACGTTTTTCTATCTCTAATTATTGAAAAACACACCCCAAGTTCTTTCTCCCTTAGAGTGAAATGATAATGACCGTGGGGTCTCAAACTATGGAATACATCAATAGATATGCATAGGAACTGAAAAAAAAAGAAAAACAAAAAAGAGAAGTCAAAAGAAAAAATGGAAAAAATAGTTCAAAATTCTGTGGACCTGAGAAAAAACAGTTTCTCAGGGGTCCCTGGGCATAAACCAGGGCCTGGTGGGGACGTGGGCGGACCTCCATCTGGTGATTCTGCTTGAGGAGATGGGAGAGGGACCGCTGCTCACCTTATGCATTTGGTAGCGGGAAAGACAAAAATAGGACAAAAAGATTTTGAAGAAAAACCTGTAAGTCCTTAGGAAAAAGCAAGGTTAACAAATATAACAGGTGTGTTTGACACTTAAAATTTCCAAAAACCTTTAGTAAATGTATCTCAAGGGATGAGAAATATTCTACCCCGAAAAAAAACTAGGCAGATTCAAAAACTGGAAGGACCAAAACAGCAACATCGTTCCGTCTAAAAAAAAAAAAAAAAATTACGTCCAAGACTCTTAGAGGAAACGGAAATGCTAAAGGCAGGGAAAAATAGAACCAAAATTAAGAGCGTTCAGAGGGATACTCAAGGAGGTTGCTTAGAAGATCTCAGGTGTTGAGGAGTAGAAAGGTGATTCTTTGATCTCCGAACAGGAGATCAGATGCAAGTAGGTGTAGTTGGAGGCAGACGGGCCTGTGTGTTAGGAGGGATATTATCTTCTTCCGGTAAAGGGAGGAGACCCAGACTTTTTAGGAAGGCCTCAGCTTCTTGTAAATCACGTAAAGAATATTGGGCTCCATCTTTGGATACAGCTAGACGGAAAGGGAATCCCCAGTAGTATGGTATCTTGTGTTGTTGCAAGTGTGAGGTGAGGGGGCGCAAGTTTCTCCGTTTAGCGAGAGTGATGGGCGAAAGATCGCTAAAGATCTGCAGCTTGGCGCCCTTGTACATAATTTGGGATTTATTGCGGGTCGCCAGGGTTAGTGCCTCTTTACTTTCAAAGTAGTGAAACTGGGGGGCGTGGCTACCGCCGAGCAAGATGGACGCTTAACTCCTCAGCTCCTGCACCGATCGGACCATCTATCTAAATAACCGTCATCCGGGCACCTATCAGCGGCAGTAAGAGACACAGAAAGACTGCTAAAGGACACAGCAATGTCACATCAATCCCACAAATGAAAAGAATACCGGCCGCCGAAGAAACTAACTGATTTCTTCTCACAGCCGTCAGGAACAGGAATCCAAGATGGCGCCTGCGGCCCTGTACACAGCAAAGCCTCGGCCTATACTGATCTCCCTGACACCGAAGATGCAGAAATTTCTCCACAACAATGTTCATCTGACTCCAATCAGCCTTATTCTTCCGCATCAGCCGGCAACAGTCCCGCAAAATCGAGGATGCGACTGGATGCTGCAGATACCAATACGGAGGTGAGTCCTGCACATCCCCTCATCTCAGCACAACAATCTGCCATAGCAGCATTCCCCACTACTAATCAGCCAGTATTAGATACCACAATGAAAGAGATGCTCATCACCCTGCAGAATTCACTACACAATGACATAGCATCCATGTTCACAAAATTCTCCTCTCATATGCAGCTTGTGGGTCAGAAAGTACATCAGATTGAAAACCGTATGGGGGATGTGGCTGAAAAGGTAAACAATCTAGTAGAAGCACAGGACCACACACATGAAGAGCAACAATGGATGAAAGCCAAAATGGCGGACCTCGAGGACAGGTCCCGTCGAAATAACGTAAAAATTAGAGGCGTACCAGAAAATATCATGCCACAAGATTTAAATACATATGCCAGAAAATTAATTTCTACCGTCCTACCCGACCTGGCTCCTATGGAAACCATTATTGACCGCATACATCGCATACCCAAACCTCCGCACCTCCCCGTGGATGTACCCAGAGATGTCCTCATGAGGGTCCATTTTTTCCATGCCAAGGATCAACTCTTGTTTAAGGCCAGACATCTAGGGAAACTCCCAGCACCCTACAGTCACCTGCAACTGTTTGCTGACATCTCACAATATACCAGACAACTGAATACCATCACAAAGTCGCTCAACAACCACAAAATCCCATATCAATAGGGTTTCCCCACAAAAATTATGATTACTAAAAATGGAGTCAGACACAACATCTCCACGGTTCAGGAAGGAATCAAACTTCTTCAACTCTGGGGAATCGTCCCTGAGTCGCCTGCAACAATCATCTCCAATCAAAAGGGAACTGCCCGCAACACACCTGACAATCCCCCAATTGGGAAATCCTAGCTAGCCCATACATGGTGGTTAACACATTAAACCCCATATAACACCCAGTCCGATCGGATGCCTTGCTTGTTGCATATTGTACCACAAACTTTCACCCTGCCGATTCTTATTGCAGCCTTGTTGTGATTGGCTGTTCACAGTTACTGATCTTCAACCAACTGTTTGTATTATACTGCAACCTATTAACTTCTCTCTTGTTTCAATTTTTTTTTCTTCGTCTTTTCTTTATCCCTCCTGAGAGCACCTGAATACAGCGAAACCGGAAAATATGCATATTGAATATTACTGATCAACGTATCGGATCCACCAGATTGTGAGTACCACCATTTTTTTTTCATTTTTTTTTCTATCGCACACTACCACAAACCAAGCAGAATGCCTAAGTTCCTGACCCTCAACGTCAAGGGACTTAACCACCCTGCTAAAAGAGCATCTATGTGGCGCACAGCCAAAGAATCCCACTGTGATGTCCTCTGTCTACAGGAAACACACTTTCAAAAACTGGCTGAACCAAAATGCACAAACCCTCTATTCACCCACATTTTCCAAGCCTCAGGCCCCGCTAAACGAAACGGAGTTATGATCGCATTCAAAAACTCCCTTAATTTCACGATAGTATATCTGATAAAGAAGGTCGCTACCTGATCCTAGACTGCACTCTAAACAAAACCAGATATACCATTGTCAATGTCTATACTCCCAACACGAAACAACTAGGATTCCTAAACAAATTAATGAAGAAAATTACCAAATTCCGTCAAGGCAACCTCATCATCTGTGGTGACTTCAACATAGTACCAGACAATGAAATTGACGCGTCATCCCGCAAATCTAGAATACCATCACCCATGGGCTCCTTCATAAGAAACAATGATCTCTACGATGTATGGCGATGCCACGATACCACCGAACGGGATTACTCTTTTTTTCGCACAGACACAATTCCTATACCCGAATAGACTATTTCCTCGTGGACAAATGGACTCTGACAAAAATATCAAACTCCTCCATAGGAACAATCACTTGGTCGGACCACGCTCCAGTATCAATGGAGGTGGCAGACGGTCCTCAACATACCCGCACTAGGATTTGGAGAGCCAACTCAGAGATTATTCACTCCCCTGAACACTCTGAATTCATCCGCAAGAATTTTTTGATATTAACGCCGGATCCGTATCCGACAATATTACCCTCTGGAATGCCCACAAAGCATTCATAAGAGGAATTATCATCCAACTAACTGCTAGAGAGAAGAGGAGGAGATCACAACGCCTAGATAACATCACATCCACTATTAAAAAACTAGATGAACAAAATCAGACCAATCCTGATCCTAAATTGAAAGATAAACTGACTCTTCTTAGACAAGACCTAAGAAACATACTTTTAGACTCTTATAACAACATTCAAACTAGATATAAAGCTCACCACTACACCACAGGAAATAAAGCAGGGAAAACACTAGCACTTAAAATCAAAGGTCAACGTATTAAATCTAAAATCCCACATCTATTTCACCCCGCCACAAACCAAAAACTCATGGACCCTCAAACCATTGCAGATGCTTTTAGCCACTACTATCAATCACTATACAACCTGAAAGATGATATTACTACCACCCAACCATCTAAAAAAGAGATTGATTCCTTCCTAAAAGAAATTAATCTCCCTACCTTATCTCAACAACATCTCACAGAACTCAACAAACCATTCACTCACCTAGAAATCCTAAATATTACCTCAACACTACCACCCAACAAATCACCTGGTCCAGATGGCCTCACTGGAGAATATTACAAGCAATTCCGCACTACCCTAGCACCATATCTAACACTGATGTGCAATGGCGTTGCCTCCTCCTCTTCTCTCCCCAATGAAATGCTTAATGCTCTGATAATTACGCTACCGAAGCCAGGGAAAGAACCCACGGTACCCCAAAACTTTAGACCGATCTCGCTCCTAAACATAGACACCAAGATTTATGCAAAACTAATAGCATCCAGATTAGTAAACATTATGCTCACACTAATAAATATAGACCAATCTGGGTTTACAAGAGGAAGACAAACTTATGACGCAACACGCAGACTCATCAATATCATTCATCATGCTGAAACTCGCCGAACGCCTTATCTGCTCCTTTCACTAGACGCAGAGAAGGCGTTTGATAGAGTCCACTGGGCCTACTTGGAAGCAACACTTCATAAATTTGGTTTCCAAGGTCATATTCTCTCAGCGATCATGGCCCTATACTCCTCTCCCTCAGCCCAAGTCTATACAGACGAAATGGTTTCTAAACCTTTTCCAATTACCAATGGGACCCGCCAAGGATGCCCCTTATCACCACTAATTTTCAATCTTTTAATGGAACCACTGGCAGAACATATAAGAATGAACAAATACATTGAAGGATTCAAAATAGGTAAAATAGAACACAAAATTAGCCTATTTGCCGACGACGTCATTATGATGATTACCAACCCTGTGTCTTCCCTGGCTTCAATACAAAAAGTATTACACAGATTCAGCTACATCTCTTATTACAAAGTAAACGAAAGTAAATCTTACATTCTCGATCTAGGATTAGATGCAATTTCTAGTAATCTATTACGCAACACCTATTCTTATTCGTGGGCAGAAAAAGGCATATCATACCTAGGCATCACACTCACAAAATCAGTAAAAAATCTTTTCCACAACAACTATATAGAAACCAAACAAATGTTAATCACAGAAACGTCCAAACTATCCAAACACGAACTCTCGTAGTCAGGCAGACTAGCTGCCTTCAAAATGCTAATGCTCCCTAAAATACTGCACACATTCCGAACTCTACCCATACCACTAAGCAATACATATCTCCAATCCCTACAAACCACAGTCCAGCAATATATCTGGCAGGGTAAAAAACCAAGAAGCAGTCACAATAAGCTCATCAAACACAAATCCAGAGGGGGAATGGGACTCACTGACATTAAAGATTACTATCTAGCCACCGTTCTATCTCAACTGAAAGAATGGATGTGGGATCAACCTACCACACTATGGGGGAACATTGAAAACAATGCTACTCCAGGATCAAACCTGAAAAATTGGTTATTTAGTACTCCCAGCAAAATCTCCCATCCTCACCTATACTCTCCGACAGTGCGAGCTGCGGTTAAAGCTTGGAAAATATTACTGAACACTAAATGGTCATCGCTACCTACTTCACACATACAAATACCCCTACACGCTCTCCAGATTCTATCACTAGATCTAACCATCCCAAACTGGGTAACACAAATAGCACAAACTACTGGGAAACTCAGGAATTAAATAATCCACAAACCCTTCCATACTATCCAATCAACACACAATGCGCCAACATCAGACTTTTTCACCTATCACCGCATTCAAATGTGCCTAAAAGCTCACAAACAACTAGAGGGATCAATACCCACCAAAATATGGAACTTCTATTTCACACAAGAAACAGACAAAAAAGGAGTTTCTATTATCTACAATACATTACAAGAAAAAATAGTGTTTTATAAATCTAAATCATTTACAGATTGGGAGACGGACATTGAAACACAATTCTCTGACCGACACTGGCAACAGGCACTCAGATCAATATATAAAGCCACAAGCTGCACCTCTTTATGGGAATTGACAAATAAACTAACACTAAGATGGTACTTGACACCCCAAAGGCTAGCTAAATTCCACCCCGCCACTTCCTCCCTCTGCTGGAGAAATTGTAACCATACAGGGTCTCTAATCCACATTATGTGGTCATGTCCAATGCTAACCAAATTGTGGACAGACGTAGCACTCCTCATCCAAGAAATAGGACAATGCAACATCCCTCTCACACCACAACTAGCTATCCTTAATATGATACCAGAAAATGTACCACCATCTTACAAAACGGTTCTCACACATATACTTCTCGCCACTAGATTGCTCATCACCAGATCATGGAAATCACCAAACACACCATCCTTAATGGAGGTGATCACCTTGGTTCACACACACTACACATATGAAACCATACACTCAAGGAAAAACAACTCACAGGCAAAATCACAAAAACTCTGGCAACCTTGGAAGACTTGGTATACAAAAAACATAGAGAAATACTGAGAAAACTGCATAAACACAAATAACATAATTCCGACGATACAATACATACTAAAATGCTCTCTTCCCCTTCCCTTCTTTCTTACCTCACCTCTACTATCAACACACTGGGTTGCTCACCCTTATTACTGTTCTAGACTATTGCACACATTCTAAATATAAACTTGTTGTATTCAGCAATTGTTTCATTGTTACTATATATTTTTTATTTTTCTTTTTGATATTACACGTTCTCACTATGAGTCATTTACATTACTTACCTAGTAAGTATACATTCTATATTGTACTGTTCTTATCACGTGATATCTTAGCAATGTACCTTACTGTAAAATGAAAAATTTTCAATAAAAATTTACTTGAAAAAAAAAAAAAAAAAAGTAGTGAAACCGTACCACAACATCCCTGGGTCTAGCTCCAGCCAGAGGTTTTGGGCCCAGAGATCTATGGGCCCTGTCCAATCGCCAATCTATGTCCACAACTGAGGGAGCCAGGTTATTAAAAAGGCTCAGAAGATAAGGTCGGAGTTCAGAGTCGCACACTGTTTCCGGAATCCCTCTGAATCGTAGGTTTTGTCGTCTTTCTCTGTTCTCCAAGTCTTCTTGCTGTAATTGGAGTTGAGATACGGAAAGGCGTAAGTTATGATTTTCCTCCTCGATCGCTTGTACATAATTTACCATTTTGTCGAATTTGTTCTTCAGAGTATCTGTGCGATCTCCAATTTGGGTTATTTCCCCTCTCAATTCAGCAGCTAGCTTGCTCACCTCAGCCGAAACATTGGACGTAATCTGTTGAAGTAAAAGCTGTAGCTTGGAGTCCAGAATGTCAGGGGTGAGAATCACATTCGAGGGTGAAAGAATGGTTGCAGGGTTTTGCGAGCTAGTCAGAGAGGAGCTTGCGGCATCTTCTGAATCTAGGGAGGGATCCAGCAGGGCGAAAGGATTCGCAGAGGAATTAGAGGAGGCTAGCTGTGGTCTGGTAACATAACGCTCCATTGTTGGTTCTTCTCGTGGCACAAACAGTGGTTTGTAATTTTGTTGCTGTTGGCCAATTTTGCCCATGAGGTACACAGAGGTTTTAGTGATCAAACATGCAGGCTTACCTCCAGCGCTATATATTGCTAAAACTGCTGTATGGAGGTCTTGGTGAGCAGACAGGGGCCCAGGGTTTATTTAGGCAGCATCTCTCTCAGAGTAATGTTGTGTTCCATTTGGATCCTCAGATCCCCTTGATTACATCTCTTCCTCCCCTTCCTGACAGTCTGGGATGGGAAAAGCAGATCCTGCAGTCCCCAGCCCCCTGTGAAAACCCATACAGCTGGAGGGGCAGAGGGGATGATTTCTGGGTGTATATAAGAGTCCCAAGATGGCTGCCGGCCTCCAGGAGCAGGCCGAAGCCTCGGTCTGTCCTAGGAAAAGGCCGCCGAGGCAGTAAACACTGCCGCTCACAATCACTGGGGCACCCACGGGGATAAAGAAAGGGTGGATCGGGTGGTCTGACGCCCCCAGGGACCCGACGGCGGGCGATCCTACTCACTGTGACCCGGAGTGATTGTAATCCAGTCCGCAGCCCGCGTCAGGCCGCAAGGCCGCAGGATACCAAGGCCGGGTGTCGGATGGTTCTCTGCGGCCTCCCCGGTTCCGCAGGCCAATCGGTGCAGTCTCCAGGGTCAAAGCGGGCCCCGTCCAGTCGTTCACCGATCCGCGAGCCCGAGGGATCAGGAAAGAAGCGCCCCCGGTCCGCTTGTAGGCCCCAAGATGGCGGCGGAAGGTCCCGGTGTCAGGGAGATATCTCAGCCGTGAGCGGGATCAGACCAGTCAAAAGCATAAATAACTGTCCAGGGCAGTTCAGCAGGGGTCTGGGATCAATAATATATAACTTATGGCTGAGGGAACACGGTATAAGGCAACGGATAGCCTTAGATTAGAGTGGGCTAAGAGGAGCTCAGCTCAGATGCGTCCTTCCAGCAGCAGGTCCGGACACGCCCCGCCAATCACACTAGGTCTTACTTTCGGGGTAGGGCTTATTTTCGGGGAAACAGGGTACGTAGTTTGCAACAGTTTATGATCGGTGCCAACATGGTTATTCCTGTCAATATCTTCAATGCTTTCTTTGTCACTAAACTTAAAAATGTAAAGTTCAAGCTCTTCATGGCTGACTTAGAAAGTATCTCAGACAAGTTTCAGAGGTTGCATTTTTACAGGATCATTCTCACACTCTTTTTGTGGGAATGTGAGAAAGTATCACAGATATGGAAACAATTGGAAAAATTTGCATGCAAAATTTCAGACAATAATATACCGTATTTATCGGCGTATAACACGCGCCGGCGTATAACACGCACCCCAAGTTTAGAAGGGAATTATAAGGGAAAAAATGTTTTAAGGAAAAAAACTTACATTTAAATGCCCATCAATGCAGCCTTGCACAGCGTCCATCTGCATGCTTGTCCAGTGTCATTTGCAGCTTTGCAGTCAGCAGCCTTGGTGTCATTTGCAGCTTTGCAGTCAGCAGCCTTGGTGTCATTTGCAGCCTTGCAGTCATTTGCAGCCTAGCAGTCAACAGCCTTGGTGTCATTTGCAGCCTTATCAGTGTCATTTGCAGCCTTGCAGCTTTGCCAGTGCCCATCTGAAGCTGTTCTGTGTCCTTACCCAGTTTGAAAATGGCGCCGAAATACACAGAGCCGGTCCTCAGCTCTTCTCGGCGGCTCTCGTTCACTTTCGGCCACTTTCGGCTCCACTCGTAGTCCCGCCCGGGATGGGCGTGACTGTGAGCGGAGCTAGCCGAACCTAGCCGAGTACACTCGGCTAGGTTCGGGCGGCGCTCGAGCGAAGCCGAAAGTGGGCGAAAAGAGCCGAGGACCGGCTCTGTGTATTTTGGTGCCGGCGGCGCCATTTTCAAATCGCGGTCGGCGATTTGAAGCTCAGTCAGCGGGGGATCGCAGGGCATCGGCGTATAACACGCACCCGCGATTTTCCCCTGATTTTAAGGGGAAAAAAGTGCGTGTTATACGCCAATAAATACGGTACATCTCACTCTCTCCAAATGTCTATTATTGACCCCTATCATAGAACTATCTATCCATCACATGAGATTAGTTCACACAATTTGTGTTTCTATACACTGGCTTATTGCATACCACTGGAAATCTCCATCAGTACGTCTAACCCAACTGAAAACAAGAATAAACAACATTAACCTCATGGAAAAAGTATTTCATACTCTATTCAACACAAAACATTTATTTGACAAGAAATGGGACCCATGGTTCACACATTCAGAACACTTTTTAAACCCCACATAAACAATATATTTAATTAGAGGTCACTAAGGAATAAAAGCTGTCTATATATTTCAATGACACTCTGATTGTATGTTGGTCAATCCTAGCAATGTACTTAAAACCTAACAAGTGGGTTAAGGCAGTGCTGGAAAATAATGGTGGTCACACAAAATATTGAGACTTTGGGCACAATTTGGACATTTTCACTCAAGGGTGTACTCACTTTTGTTGCCAGCGGTTTAGAAATTAATGGCTGTGTGTTGAGTTATTTTGAGGGGACAGAAAATTTACACTGTTATACAAGCTGTACACTCAGTACTTTACATTGTAGCATAGTGTCATTTCTTCAGTGTTGTCACATGAAAAGGTACAATAAGATATTTACAAAAATGTGAGATACTGTATGTTGCCGTAGCCACCTGGAGCTGTGTGTAGGCAGCCTATGTTATGCTATGGGGATGCAGCAGCTGTAAAAACACAGCCTACGCAGGTCCTAATTTGCCAGGCATATGGGTGTAAGGCCATGAACACAGTGTACATTTAGGGCCATTCACAAACACCAGTACACCTGTCAAATTAGGACCTGCGGCTGTATTTGTACAGCCGCTGCAACCTCTTAGAACAGGGTTTCTCAACTAGGGTTGCTCCAGAGGTTACTAGGGATTCCTTGAGCAATGAGCAAGTTCTGCCTCTCAGATAGGTGCCATTGATCTGTAAGGGGGTCAATCCTCTTACCACAAATGTGGTACCACAAATGTAAGGAGCATTCTTCCAACTGACAATCACACTAATGTATCATGAGTTGTAGTTATTATAATTTTTAGTAGGGGTTCCCAGAGTCCCAGAAGTTATATCAAGGGTTCCTCTGCGTTGAAAAGCTTGAGAAAGGCTGCCTTATGCCCTGTACACACGGTCGGACTTTGTTCGGACATTCCGACAACAAAATCCTAGGATTTTTTCCGACAGATGTTGGCTCAAACTTGTCTTGCATACACACGGTCACACAAAGTTGTCGGAAAATCCAATCGTTCTAAACGCGGTGACGTAAAACACGTACGTCGGGACTATAAACGGGGCAGTGGCCAATAGCTTTCATCTCTTTATTTATTCTGAGCATGCGTGGCACTTTGTGCGTCGGATTTGTGTACACACAATCAGAATTTCCGACAACGGATTTTGTTGTCGGAAAATTTTATATCCTGCTCTCAAACTTTGTGTGTCGGAAAATCCAATGGAAAATGTGTGATGGAGCCTACACACGGTTGGAATTTCCGACAACAAGGTCCTATCACACATTTTCCGTCGGAAAATCCGACCGTGTTTACGGGGCATTAGAGTAATATATGGTTCCAGCCATATGAACAATCCATTACTTCACACATTTTTAGGGCTCATTCACATGTGAGGTTGGGGGCGGTAAATCCCCATGATTGAGCTGCAATTTTACTGCCCTCCAACCGTCACCCCTTTAGCAACAGAGGCAGTAGATAGGGTGTACACATGCCACATGCCGCTGTGGTGCTATTCTTCACAACTGTAGTGGTACCCCCGTAAGGGCTGCTGGTAATTGTAGTCCGTCTGTCACCCTGCCCAGTCACACGCACAGTTCTCATTCACCCTCAGGCAGAAAACCAGTCCTTTTTTATTTTTTATTAAAGGGCATTAAACTTGGATGGGGTAAGGGAGTATGGGATACCCACTTGATTGAAGAGAGTATACGGGACACAACTATATACACTTTCTGTGTATGTACTTCTCTACACTTCAGCTCCAGCACATCACTTGCTTGTTCTTCCAGGACCAGCTAGCACTATATTTTAGGCCTAGCACTGGCTTAGCCTGGCCTTAGCAAATGCCTCTTGCAGGCAGGGACTGCGGGCCCCTCTAGTGTAGAAGAAAAATAGTGGTAGTCCTAGTGCTAGCTATCCACGTGGCTACTGCTCCCAGCATTACCTCTTCAGGCCCTGCCAGCCCTCCTGGCTGCAGCTACCTCTCTCCACTGCCCGTGCCACCACAGTCCAGTCCACTGGCTCTGCACCCATCTCAGACTGTGCAGTGTCCCAGTCCTTCCCGACTGTGTGTCATTCACCAGCCCTCTTGGCTGCGACCTGTTGTTCCTCCCTGGAGACTTGCCTGACAGGGCTCTCCTGTTGTCCTCTCCTTGCTGATGTGCCTCCTGTCAAGGATCACCCCCACCCCCAAGACTGGGGAGCTTCCTCAAAGGCCCCAGACAGCCTAGCACTCCATCTCTAGCTTCCACCCAAACATGTCCCCCCCAGCTGGGCTGACCCTGGGTATTTAAGGAGGCCTGCCCCCTGCTAATCCAAGTTGGGGATTGGTCAGGACTCCTCAGAATACTCCAGGCAGCTCCACCTTTCCTGTCCTCCTTCCTTTCCAGAAGATGCTAGAATATTCTGGAAAGAAGTGGGAGGTCTTAGTGATGCTGCCTGTGAGTCACCAGCTCTGCCTCATTCACTTAACCCTAACCCAGAAGAAAAACAAAGTCCAGGTATTAATAGATAGAAAGGATATGTCGCTCACCAAGCCTCTGAACCTCATCTGAGTTGGACCACCGGGATTGGATTCAGGTGCAGGCTATGCGCAAATCTATGGTGATGAAGAAATCCTGGACTGCTGCACTCCGAAAAAATTATTATATTTTATTATTTTATTATAAATCATTAAAATCCAATATAAGCCACATCACAAGGACAGTACAGAGCACAGTGGCTAATGCATTTCACACCAATGGATGATAACTCTTAGCTATGAGTAAGCATCCATTGATGTGAAAAGCATTAGCTACTATGCTCTGTACTGTCCTTGTGATGTGGCTTATATTGGATTTTAACGATTTATAATAAGATGCCTTTTTTCAGAGTGCGGCAGTACAGGATTTCTTCATCTCCAGAAAAAAAACACACAGGCTTGGCTGTCAGCCAAGCCTGGCAATTTACCTATCCTGTACAAAATGACTATAAATGCCTATTTTTATAGTTTAACCGCTTGCCGACCAGCCGCCACAGTTTTACTGCGGCAGAATAGCACGGCTGGGCGAAATGACGTTACCTTACGTTGCTTCGCCTTTTGGTCACTAGGGGCGCGCGCGCCCGGAGCCAATGCGACCGCCGGGCTCCCGCAAACGCTTGTGACAGAGCGAGAACCAGGATCTGTGTGTGTAAACACACAGATCCCAGTTCTCTCAGGGGAGAGGAGGCATATTGTGTGTTCATACTATGTATGAACACCAATCTCTCGCTCCTCCTAGACAGTCCCATCCCCCCTACAGTTAGAAACACACATAGGGAACACAGTTAACCCCTTGATCGCCCCCTAGTGTTAACCCCAGTGCATTGACATTTACACAGTAATCAGCGCATTTTTATAGCACTGATCGCTGTATAATTGTCAATGGTTTCAAAAATGTGTCAAAGTGTCTGATGTGTCCGCCATAATGTCTCAGTCCTGAAAAATCGCAGATCGCCGCCATTACTAGTAAAAAAAAAAAAAATGCCATAAATCTATCCCCTATTTTGTAGACGCTATAACTTTTGCTCAAACCAATCAATATAAGCTTATTGCGATTTTTTTTACCAAAAATATGTAGAAGAATACATATCAGCTAAACTGAGGAAACATTTTTATTTTTTTTTTAAATGTGGGGTATTTATTATAGCAAAAAGTAAAAGATATTGGGGGTTATTTACTAAAGGCAAATCCACTTTGCACTACAAGTGCAAACTAAAAGTGCAAAGTGCACTTGAAATTTCACTGGAAGTGCACTTGGAATTACAGTCACTGTAGATCCGAGGGGGACATGCAAGGAAAATAAAAAAAAACAGCATTTTAGCTTGCACATGATTGGATAATAAAATCAGCAGAGCTTTCTCTCATTTCAGATCTACCCCTTAAGGCCTGTACACATGTTCGGACATTGATCGGACATTCCGACAACAAAATCCATCGGATTTTGGGCCAAACTTGTCTTGCATACACACAGTCGCACAAAGTTGTCGGAAAATCTGATCGTTCTGAACGCAGAACGATAAAACGGGGCAGTAGCCAATAGCTTTCGTCTCTTAATTTATTCTGAGCATGCGTGGCACTTTGTGTGTCGGATTTGTGTACACACAATCGGAATTTAAACGATCGGATTTTGTTGTCAGAAAATTTTTTATCCTGCTCTCAAACTCTGTGTGTCGGAAATTCCGACAGAAAAAGTCCAGTGGAGCCCACACACGATTGGAATTTCTGACAACACAATCTGAGCGCACTTTTTCCATTGGAAAATCAGACCGTGTGTACAGGGCGTAAGATTTATAGCGACTGCACTTCCAAGTGCACTTTCAGTGCAATTTTAAGTGCACTTTGCACTTGTAGTTTGCACTTTTAGTGCAAAGTGGATTTGCCTTTCGAAAATAACCCCTCATTGTGTTTTTTTTAAATTGTCGCTCTCCTTTTGTTTATAGCACAAAAAAAATAAAAACCGCAGAGGCGATCAAATACCACCAAAAGAAAGCTCTATTTGTGGGAAAAAAAGGACGTCAATTTTGTTTGGGTACAGCGTCGCACGACCGCGCAATTGTCAGTTAAAGCGACGCAGTGCCGAATCGCAAAAAAATGGCCTGGTCATTGAGCAGCCAAATCTTCCGGGGCTGAAGCGGTTAATCCCTAAATATGCCCTCCAAAATTAGTAAATTATATTGTTCTTAATAATTTAGCATTAAAACGCATAAAAAATTATAAATCGCCACGAGAAAAGCCATAAAAAATTGTGAAGGATATTTGCGGTTTCTGTGAAATTGCAGGGGTTTCCACCAACAATTATTAGTCAGATTCTAAGGAAAAATCCGTGAACCACTGAGGCCGTGAACTCTGAATCACGACTTTCTCGGGGTCGAACAAACTTTTTACTAAAATGTGAAACGCTTGACCATCCCTGTAAGCTTTACAGAGGTCTTCAGAACTGTGGGTAGATGTTTGCCTGTTACAAACGCAATATCTAAAGTCATTATTTGCAGGTCCTCTCCATCCTGTTACTCATCTGCTGACCAGTTACTGCCTAAGGCATGTTTGTTCTTTTGAGGTCAGTGGCCTTGCTGTGAAGCCCATGTCCTGCAGTGTAGGAGGGGGGTGTGTGGAGGCAGCAAACAAATACAAAGGCAGCCGCATAGTTTTCAGGCAGTCTAACGAAGTCCTGCAGCCCTGCACAATGGTGTCCTGGGTGCTGTGTGCGGGTCTAGTCCTTCTTCACATCTCCTGCTCTGTGGAAGCCAAACTGTAAGTAACTTCATTTTGCTTTAGTAAATGTGTGATTGCTGAATTGAACATTCCTTGGTGATGTTTAATAGGTTATCAGTTGTTGAGCTCTTAGAGCTGTTACACATTTTTAAATACACGATATTACAAAAAGTATTGGGACGCCTGCCTTTACACGCGCATGAACTTTAATGGCATCCCAGTCTTAGTCCGTAGGGTTCAATATTGAGTTGGTCCACCCTTTGCAGCTATAACAGCTTCAACTCTTCTGGGAAGGCTGTCCACAAGGTTTAGGAGTGTGTCTATGGAAATGTTTAATCATTCTTCAACATTTCCCATGATTTCCCCTGATATCTCACGCAGTCTGCAGTGTAGTTGAGCATTATGGGAAACGTAGTTCCAAAACATCTGGGGGAGCCAAGGTTCACCATCACTGGTCTATGGGAAGGTTTGACCATCCTTCTAGAAGCACATTTGTGAGGTCAGGCACTGATGTTGGAGGGTTGACACCTCATCCCTTTAATCCAGGACACATATGAATTACACAGGTTCTGAGGCTGATTTAATGCAGATAAGGCACCAAGTGAGTTTAATTACCACCTTTATCAACCATAAAACCTGTGTAATTAATGTGTGTCCTGCATTAAAGGGATGATGTGGCAACCCTTGGATGAAAAGGTCTGGCTCGCAGTCTCTGCTCTAATTCATCCCAAAGGTGTTCTATTGGGTTGAGGTCAGGACTCTGTGCAGGACAGTCAAGTTCCTCCACCCCAAACTCGCTCATCCATGTCTTTATGGACCTTGCTTTGTGCACTGGTCCAAATCATTTGGTGGAGGGGGGATTGTGGTGTGGGGTTGTTTGTAGGGGTTGGACTTGGCCCCTTAGTTCCAGTGAAGGGAACCCTTAAGGTGTCAGCATACCAAGACAAAATTAGAAATAAATCTTGTGAGCCACACTGGTCCTGTGCCCAACATGTACTACCTCCAGCTGCGTGCGCTGATCACGTTTCATATATCCTGCAAAAGTATAATTGGAAAATATACGCTGCGCTTGAGTAACCCTAAAAAATATAAATAAAATAAACAAAATCCAACTATGTGCGTGTAAATCAAACTGTACAGTAATAATTCTGTCCTATTATACATAAAGTGCAATATGCGAGATGAGCGTATGGAAATTAAACAGTAAAGTGCATAGATAAAACAAGTGCTTGTTGCTCCATAAAAGACATCTTGAGTGCCCTAATAGAATTCGAAAAGTGCTTAGTGCTCCATAAAAGGCATCTTGCCTGCCCTGGTAAGTTATTGAAAAATAACAAGTGAAAAAAGTTCTATATAGCACTCCAAATCAGTGCGTGCAGGTGATGTCCAACTGTGATATCAATCATCATGCCGAAATATCCTGAGTGTTGCAAACCATGCTCCGGTGCACTTCAGTGGCCCCCTTAAGCTAATGTGCTCACCTGGGAGCGTGTGACCCAGCTGCTACCCTGAATCAAAACACGCTTTGGAGACACCCCCGGGCTCTGTATTGGTATCAGATATATTCCTCCAGCTGGAAACAATGTGGCTCCATATATATAAATGAAAGAGAAACTATATAGTGTAATATAGCCAAGTAATTTATTATATAAAAGCGCTCCCTACACTGGGGTACTCACATAGTACTGGTGGGTCAGTGCACCATTCTATAATAGCCTCCAAATGACAAGAAAAAAAATCGCTGGACGTATGGTGTGGTATGTTGTGGTGGAATAATGCTGTGTGTGCTCTGTGTTGCTCTCTCCGTACTATTCCACCAGTGTACAAAGCAAGGTCCATAAAGACATGGATGAGCGAGTTTGGGGTGGAGGAACTTGACTGGCCTGTACAGAATCCTGACCTCAACCCGATAGAACACCTTTGGGATAAACTAGAGTGGAGACTGCGAGCCAGATCTTCTCGTCCAACATCAGTGCCCAACCTCACAAATGCATCAAAAATGGTCAAACATTCCCATAGACACACTCCTAAACCTTGTGGTCAGCCTTCCCAGAAGAGTTGAAGCTGTTATATCTGCAAAGGGTGGGCCAACTCAATATTGAACCCTATGGACTAAGACTGGGATGTCATTAAAGTTCATGTGCATGTAAAGGCAGGCGTCCAATTACTTTAGGTAACATAGTGTATTTATGATACGTTTTGAGTGTTTTAGGTTGTTTTGCTTGTATCTAGAAGAGTGGATGTTAACTAGAATATAGCTTGATCCCTTGCGTATAAGACCCCTTTCACACTGGGGCCGCGGCCACGTTAGCGCTTAAGCGCTGCTCATTTTAGCGGCGCTTTATCGTTGTTTAAACTGCGCTTTTCGGTCGCTAGCGAGGTGCTTTCAACAGCAAAGAAGGGGTTAAAAGCTCCCGTGTTGCGGCACTTTGGAAGCGCTTTTCAGGTGGACAGGGCGTTTTGGGAGCGCTAAATACATCGATTTCAAACTGCCCCAAAGATGCTGCTTGCAGGACTTTTCCGAACGTCCCGCAAGCGCACCGCCCTGGTCACACTGGAATGAATGGGAGGCGGATTTCAGGCGCTTAGCAGATGCTATTTCCAGTGCTAAAGCGCCTGAAAACCGCCCCAGTGTTAAAGAGGTCTGAAAGTACTCACTGATTAAGGGCGTATGTATCTGAATTAGAGTTTAAGGGCCTGTTCATCTCTGTCATGGAATGACGTCCATTAAAATGAGCAGCTTACCACATTTTACCACGACACATAAATTGTGGTGCAGAGCCATTCAGTATGCATGACCCCCCCGATTGCTATTATAGCAGCATGCAACGCACTCACATTGTGGAACACTGAATGACTATTAGTCTACGTTTCCACTATTGCAACCCCAAAGTCGTGTGACTTTGATGCAACTTTGACCCAACTTTACACTCTCTGGATCAAAAGTCGCATCAAAAGTTGCACCAAAGTAGTGCAGGCGCCTTTTCAAAGTCGCACAGATTGGAACGGGTGCCATTGAAACCAATGGGTTGTGACTTGTCATGCGACTTTTATGTGTCCAAAGTCGCATGACAAGTCACACTAGTGGAAACATAGACTAAGTGAAGCCAAAAACACCCGGGTTGTGTTCAAGCAGAATTCGGCCAACATGAGTAAAGTCAATGAAAGCTAAATGTTACAAATCAGTTCTGGGCATTTGATAGGCTAATAGGCAAGTGATTGTAAAACAATTGGCATGGTGGACGGAGCGCTGCCCTAGCAGATATATACCAAAGCCAAAATAAAAACGTCTTCAATATCGTTTGGCGGGGAGCACCGATTTTAGTACTGCTAAAGTACTAAAAGTAAAACATTAAAAATGCTAAATTCTTTTAAATCACGTGCCATGGGGGTGCCCTGTGTCATGTCCCTGCCTGTGAAGTGACACATCTCTATGATATATACATCCTACTACAGCAAATCTGACATTTAGCCCCCTGTTCACGCTGAATGCAACTTTGAAATCATGCTACTTCACTTGAAGGTCAGGTCAGTGCGATTTCAAGTGTGACTTGCCTGACATCTGTGCGACTTCATGCACAGATATGTATGCAAATCGCACCTGAAATTGCCAAAAAAATTGTGCAGGAACCTTTCTTTTTAAATTGGCATGGCACCGCAAAGTTAGGGTTGCACCAATTTGAATAGTTCCATCGCTGACAATAGGGTGCAACCTTGTCATGCCATTTGGAACTGTCAAATCGCATGACAAGTCCGTGCAGTATGAATGGGAGGGCTTACAAAGAAAAAAGTGTACTTAAATTGCTGGCAAAATGACAATATCTGGCAGCTCTGGGGGGACCTCATTCATCTATACCAGACCTTTACCCTAGATGAGAGTAGACATCTGCAATTTGTTTCGGTACAAATTTGTTTTTTAACACATTTTGACAAATTCATTCATTCGGAAATATCAGAATTAACGAAAACCCATTTAACACATTTTTCCGAATATTCGTAAATTCAAATATTCATAAGTTCCTAAATTCGTAAATTCGTAAATTCGAAATTTGAAAATCCGAAAATTCTAGAATCTTAAATAATAACTAACTAATAATAACTTAATTATTACTAACTATTAAATTAGGAAATTCCAATACCTATAATTTAATAGTTAGTTATTATTTTCATTAGTTAGTTATTCTTTCACATTTTTTCAGATTTTCTTTCTTATTTTCGGATTGTTGAATTTGGAATTTACGAATTTTCAAATTTACGAATTGCGATCATAACGAATGAAGCGAAAAAAAAAATGGATGAAGCGAAAGCAAACACATTTTTCGGCAGTGCACATGTCTAGATGAGACGCTGTTAAAACAAACCTCAAAACCCCATCATGTACATCCATCATTAACCACTTGTCGACCAGCCGCCGCAGTTTTACTGTGGCAGAATGGCACGGCTGGGCGAAACATTGTTATGTAACGTCGCTTCACCCTGTGGCCCCCAGAGCCGATGCAAGTGTCCGCGAACGCTGGTGACACACGGAGAACTGGGATCTGTGTGTGTAAACACACAGTTTCCGGTTCTCTGAGGGGAGAAAATACTGATTGTGTGTTCATACAGAGTATGAACAGCGATCTGTCATCTCCCCTACACAGTCCCCTCCCCCTTTCAGTTAGAACACAGAGAGGGAACACAATTAACCCCTTGATCCTCCCCTAGTATTAACCCCTTCTCTGACAGTAACATTTTTATAGCACTGATCGCTGTATAAATACCAATGGCCCCAAAAATGTGTCAAAAGTGTTTGTTGTGTCCGCCGCAATGTCGCAGTCCTGATAAAAAATAGCATATCACTGCCATTACTAGTAAAAAATAATTAATAATAAAAATGCCATAAAACTATACCCTATTTTGAGGACACTATAACTTTTGCGCAAACCAATCAATATACGCTTATTGCGATTTTTTTTTTACCAAAAATATGTAGAAAAATACATATCGGTCTAAACTGATAAAGAAATTTGTTTTTGTTTTGTTCTTTTGGGCATATTTATTATAGAAAAAAGTAAAAAATATTGGGTTTTTTTTGTTGTTTATAGTGCAAAAAATAAAAACCGCAGAGGTGATCAAATACCACCAAAAGACAGCTCTATTTGTGGGAAAAAACATCAGTTTTGTTTGTGTACAACGTCGCATGACCGCGCAATTGGCAGTTAAAGTGACGCAGTGCTGTATCGCAAAAATGGCCTGGTCATTAAGGGGGTAAATCCTTGTGGGGCTGAAGTGGTCAAAGGACATGTCTGTGATTGTTTTATTACTGTTTGTGTTTTTTTTTTACTAGTTACATTTTTTTGTGACAACATGGGGGGGGGTTATGGGAACCGCCTTATTGTTAAAGGGGACATCCAGATTTCGATAAGACCCTGCCCATAGACCCCCAGAACCGCAAGGCCAGGGTTGTGGGAAAGAGGCCTTCATCCTTATCAAGGCTCTTGTCCTTATCACCTTCTCCCTGGCATGGTGGCTCTTCATGTTGAGGGCATGTGACTTGGTAAGATTCAAGAGGGAGGAAGCACACACTCGCCCCCCTTTCCTGGCTAGCTAGCCTGCATGGATAAGGGTCTGGTATAGATTTTTTTTGAGAGATCACACACTTTTTTTTTCTTGATTTTTTTTGCATGGGGTTCCTCCTTAAAGCCATACCAGACATGAGGGGTCCATTCTAAAACCTTGGGGGAACCTTGGGGAATTTTATTTGTGTTTTTTATTTTCTTTGTTTGGTGTCCACCTAAACATTCATATAAGGCCTGCATAGAGACCAATCAGCTTCCAGATTTTTTAGCCAAAAGGTAATTGAACAAGCTGAAGTTAGAAGTTGATTGGCCACCATGCACAGCTGCACCAGATTCTGAGTGCTCCAGTTTTAGTAAATCACCCCTATTGCTTTCTTGTGTTTGTCCAGGTACAGTATATAACTTTTATCTGTAGGTACTAGGTATCTGTTTTTGTAAAGATCTAATGTTCTCCCATTAAATATATTGAAAATGTGAAATATTTCCATGGGTTGTACTTAATTTTTTGCACAACTGTATACATAGAAGTTTCGGCTTGAGTTACAGTTCGATGTAATATATGTTTACTCTAAAAAATACCACCCAGAAAGGTACACCAGAAACCAAATGCACCCCCCCCTATTTTTGGGGTAAAGGTTGAGTAACCACTGTAAATTGGGGGATAATAAAGCATCTGACCCTGGAGTATCAAGTTAATGATTATAATCTGTTACTTATTACTCAGCAGTGTCAATATTTACTGTAGTGTGATGAAGATAAGGAAAAAAGTGCGCTATTGGGAAATTAGAAATAAACAAACCAAGCAGCAATTCTCCTGTATGAAATAGTTACAGTTCAGTAATAGTATATAAAAATAAAATTGTGCTAATTATTCACATGAAAATGAAATTAAAAAACCAAGAGTCCATAAATCAGTCCACCAATGATTACAATAGTGAATCTTGAATATTGTTGTTAGACTCCACCATCCACCACCTTGGTGCTGCCACCAACAGCTGAATTACCAGCTCCAGTAGATCCCTCATTACAAGGGATAACTCTGCACCTTTGGCTTAAAACCAAGCCTGGGCCTTTCTCCTGCTTACACGGCTCCCCTGTGCCCATGGCGTCACTTAATAGGATGGATAAGCAGTACACCGAAAAGACAAAAGGCTCCACATGGTGTAAAATCATTTAAACATTTTTTGAGATAAAAAGTATTGCACTTACAGCAATGATAAGACAATAGCGCCTTGAGTTTGGTGTGCCGGCCAGGGCACAACCAAACAAACCTGTCACGAGGGTAATGGGGACGTTAGCGCGTTGCTTTGCCTTACGTGTTTCGTCACAGATGATGTCGTTCAGGGGCCTACGAGTTTCGACAGTTCATGCAAAATTATCCAGAGACAAACACGAACATTTTTGTTGCACGTTAAAAGAACAAATTATTTTCGTTTAATCAGTACAGGTTTCGTCCATAAAAAAATTGAGTAACAAAGCGCATGCTTGGAAATGAAAGAACACATACAATTTCATACTATCTTGTCTTTGATGACCATTTCGCTTTTATGCCTGACCAGCGAGATGTCACACCCTCGATAGAGAGGGAGATTCTGCAGTACTTCAGGCCAATGAGTCAGCCACTTTATTATACAGAACTCCCAACATTTTTTTTTTTTTTTTTAAAGTCCATCTTTTTTGACTATGTGTCATGTTAAACTCCTATTTAGGATGTGACATGAAACATGGTCACATTCTCCAGCTCCCCAACCTCAAACCACCCCTACCCACTTACCTGAATTACAGTATGCTTCTTCCTGCATCGTTCTGTTATATTCAGCAGGACTGTCCGTGGCTTTGCCCACACAGGAGGTTGTCTGTCTGCGTCCACATTGGTGGGTGTGCATTGAGAAGGTACTTCAAAACACTGCATTCTGGATCAAGCAATGCCACACACTATGCCTACATACAGTCAAAACACATGTTTTCCTATGCTTTGCCACAAAGAAAACATCTGACTTGGCCTGAAGAGTAATAAAATAATAGATGGATTATAATCTGATTTTCATTAAAAATAAGGAAATTGCCAATACAACCAGATGATCTATGATGACTATACCAAAAGAAACCGTAGTTAAAGGGGGTTCTATCCTATCAAAACTGAATAGTTGTTTCTTGAATAATTCAAGCTAGTATCTGCATGATTTTGGGAAGCTACACAAACACATTTGCAAACAGGGAATGCTATCAAGAAAAAAACATGCTATAGAATTTGTAAATCTACCCTTGTGGTTTCTAATATTCAATCTTCTCTCCTCAGGCACTATGCGGTCATCTTCCCGTCTGCGATTCGCTCTCAGCATTCTGAAACCATATGTATACACCTGGAGGGGGCAGAAGGAGAAAGCAGAGCACAGATCTTCTTAGATCTGGATGGAAAGAACACCACCCTTGTAGAGAAGACCTTTAAGCAGGACTCCATCTTCAACTGTGTTGCAATCCAGGTAACAAAAGTCCACATAATATGCTTAAACACATCAATCAATTTTTACCAAAAAAAAAACAAAACACATAATTCATCTTTACAAAAAAAATAAAATAAAATACATACACTATATTATCAAAAGTATTGTAATGCCTGCCTTTACACACACATGAACTTTAATGACATCCCAGTCTTAGTCCGTAGGGTTCAATATTGAGTTGGTCCAACCTTTGCAGCTAAAACAGCTTCAACTCTTCTGGGAAGGCTGTCTGCAAGGTTTAGGAGTGTCTATGGGAATGTTTGACCAAGTGCATTTGTGAGGTCAGGCACTGATGTTGACAATATGGCCTAGCTCGAAGTCTCCAGTCTAATTCATCCCAAAGGTGTTCTATTGGGTTAAGGTCAGGACTCTGTGCAGGCCATTCAAGTTGCTCCACCCCAAACTTGATCATCCATGTCTTTACAGACCTTGCTTTGTGCACTGGTCCAATCATTTGGTGGAGGGGGGATTATGGTGTGGGGTTGTTTTTCAGGGGCTGGCCCCTTAGTTCCAGTGACGGGAACTCTTAAGGCGTCAGCATACCAAGACATTTTGGACAATTGATAAATGGGGAGTACTCGGAATGGTCAGGGGTGGGTAGTGGGGTTCTCCAGGGTTCTGTGCTGGGACCAATCCTATTTAATTTGTTCATAAATGGCCTGGAGGATGGGATAAACAGTTCAATCTCTGTATTTGCAGATGATACTAATCTAAGCAGGGCAATAACTTCTCTGCAGGATGTGGAAACCTTGCAAAAAGACCTGAACAAATTAATGGGGTGGGCGACTACATGGCAAATGAGGTTCAATGTAGAAAAATGTAAAATAATGCATTTGGGTGGCAAAAATATGAATGCAATCTATACACTGGGGGGAGAACCTCTGGGGGAATCTAGGATGGAAAAGGACCTGGAGGTCATAGTAGATGATAGGCTCAGCAATGGCATGCAATGCCAAGCTGCTGCTAACAAAGCAAACAGAATATTGGAATTAAAAAGGGGATTAACTCCAGAGATAAAACGATAATTCTCCCAATCTACAAGACTATGGTCCAGCTGCACCTGGAGAATGCTGTCCAGTTCTGGGCACCAGTCCTCAGGAAGGATGTACTGGAAGTGGAGAGAGTACAAAGAAGGACAACAAAGCTAATAAAGGGTCTGGAGGTTATTAGTTATGAGGAAAGGTTGCGAGCACTGAACTTATTCTCTCTGGAGAAGAGACGCTTGAGAGGGGATATGATTTCAATATGCAAATACTGTACTGGTGACCCCACAATAGAAATAAAACTTTCGCAGACGAGAGTTTAACAAGACTCGTGGCCACTCATTAAAATTAGAAGAAAAGAGGTTTAACCCTAAACTACTCAGAGGGTTCTTTACTGTAAGAGCGGCAAGGATGTGGAATTTCCTTTCACAGGTGGTGGTCTCAGCGGGGAGCATCGATAGTTTAAAAAAACTATTAGATAGGCACCTGAACAACCGCAACATACGGGGATATACAATGTAATACTGACATATAATCACACACATAGGTTGGACTTGATGGACTTGTGTTTTTTTTTTTTTTCAACCTCACCTACTATGTAACTATGTAACTATGTAATTTTTTGCTCCAAACTCTGTGGGAACAGTTTGGGGATGGCCCCTTCCTGCTCCAACATGACTGCGCACCAGTGCACAAAGCAAAGTCCATAAAGACATGGATGAGTGAATTTGGGGTGGAAGAACTTGACTGGCCTGCACAGAGTTCTGACCTCAACCCGATAAGACATCTTTGGGATGAATTAGAGTGATGACTGCGAGGTCTTCTCGTCCAACATCAATGCCTGACCTCACTATTGTGCTTCAGGAAGAATGGTCAAACACTCCCATAGACACACTCCTAAACCTTGTGGACAGCCTTCCCAGAAGAGTTGAAGCTGTTATAGCTGCAAAGGGTGGGCCAACTCAATATTGAACCCTACGGACAAAGACTGGGACGTCATTAAAGTTCATGTGCGTGTAAAGGCAGATGTCCCCATACTTTTGATAATATAGCATAGTTCATCTTTACCAAAAACTGCCTACATTTGAAGATAAAAACAAGCTGCACAGCTTTGACCAATATTGAATAATGCCCTTGCAATAGGTGTGGGCCATTTACAGTACATACCTCATGAAGCCTGCCATTACCAAAGACATTGCTAAGAGAAGCCTAGCTGTTACTTTTCACCTTCACCGTGACAGGACTGAGCTCTTTTTCCGATTCAAAACCCCTCACATGTGCTCTCTCTCTCTCCTGATGCAGTTCTGAGCTCAGCATTTGAGAGCTCAGTTCTGTGATGGTGAAGGTGAACAGTAACAGCCAGGCATCTCTTAACAATGTCCAACCTAGAGATTTTCCAGTCAGGCTTCATTAGATGTGTAAATGGCCTACACTTATAATAACAATGGTATCATTTAACATTGGTCAAAGCTACAAAGCTTGTTATTATCCACAGATGTTCCTTTAAAGCTCATCTCTGGGCAATGAAAAAAAAAACCCTGTTATCCCTTCTTCCACTACATTCAACAGTTTTCATTTTTTTTGACCCTTAAAACTCCCTTTTACACTTCTAAGTCTGCTGTCACATATGCCTCATTTGCAACTGTTCTGGCTATGGAGAACATTAATCCGGCACTACAGTTTGGTTCCCTCATCATGGCATCATCATGCCACTGTAGTCTTCTTCTAGATCCTATGAGGATCCCTGGCAATGGACAGCCAATGAGAAGAGACTACCTCACCCAGACAGCGACACGAGATCCCACAGTACCACCCTCCCACTCTGCACTCCAGAATGGATAAGACTCAGGACCGGCATAATATCTGAAAGCAGATTTAGATACGTGAAACTTACTGACTTTAGATTAAGAATTTTTACAATATGGAGATTAGTTGCGGGAAGGATTGGAGTCCCAAGATAATCTTAAAGCTAAAACCAAAGCCACTACTCCTTTGTGAGGATTGTTTAGAATAGCAAAGGGTTAGAACAGGGATTCTCAACCTTTTGAGGAGGGAGGGCCACTTAAGTGATTTGGTAACCGGTTGAATTTGTGCCAGCGGGAGGGAGAGGGGGAGAAGCCAGCTTTCAGCAGTTGCAGGAGGAAAATGGTTCCTGTATATGCTGCCCCCATCACCCCTCCTGTCCAAGTGTAATACAGAATGGGACAGGGAGGCATCAGAAGGCTAAGCACACCTGGGTTAGAAAATTTATTCCAGGGACTGTAATTGACAGCAAATCTCTAAAATGATGTCTCAAGAAGTGCACAGTGCAAAATCAGTTCATATAAAAAGTGAACAGTGCAAGAAAAATTCTTGCAGTAAATGTGCTCCAATCTTATTATGTAACCATATGGCGCTCCACACCCAGGTGTGCACCCAAACTGCTTACCGACAGGTAAGACCTCATATATGGAGGCCTGGTTGCACTATTTAGGAGAGATCCCTGTTGGGATGGATGGATGGCACACTTTAGGACACAGAATAAGGGCTCCCTGAACACCTCGCAGAAGAAGCTAAGGAGAATATAGAGATAAGGAAGTAACTCACCGTGTAGTAGCAGATAAATCAGCACAGTCATCACCCTAGCAGGTATGATTCTGTCGCAGCTGTAGCTCAACCTGACATGTTTTGTCCAATTAGACGTCATCTAGGGGTGTAGGAAAAACATTTTTTTTTTTAGTAGCAGGTTTAAACCTCTGTGATATGCCCACCAATGCAGTTTAAAAAAAAGGTTAAAACCGGGCACATTCTGATTTTGTTTTGTAATTTCCAAGTTATATTTATTCTTAATTTGTCACTGAAATGTGATTGTTTACTGTTTCCATTTAATATTATGTGAGCAGGTGTAATCGTTAATGAAATAAATACATATATAAACATGTATTCAATGGTTATTTAATAAGATTTTTGTGGCCTGCACTATCACATACTATATTTGACTGACAGTTTATGAATTAGTTATTAGAACATAAAGAGGTGGGACAGATCGAGGGAGAATAATAGAAAAAAGAAGAGGGAGAAGCAATGGGGGTTTAGGAAGTAGAGGGGAAGAGGGAAGGATAACAAAGGGGGACATTTTAGCAGGGCCGATCCTAGGGTCACAGACGCCTGGGTGCAGAAATATTGTTGGTTACCACACATGGGCGTGGTCATCTTACCAACTCCTCCCCTTTACAAATGTTTCTATGGCAACGACTCAAACACAGAGATGCTCCCATAAGAAGTCTTCGTTACCCTGGGGTCCTTCTATGATCTTTTAAAAATAAAGAAAATACAGGAAGAGCGTACACTAATGAGACCTGGAGGGGAGTCTCTCTGATGTAACAGCCCTCTCTGTTAGTGAGTCTGTTAGAAAGAGTCCCCAGACATAGTACAGGAGACGGTCAGAGACTGCAGACATACTACAGGAGATGGTCAGAAACTGCAGATATAATACAGGAGATGGTCAGAGACTGTAGACATAGTACAGGAGATGGTTAGAGACTGCAGACATAGTACAGGAGACAGTCAGAGACTGCAGATATAATACAGGAGATGGTCAGAGAATGCAGACATACTACAGGAGATGGTCAGAGAATGCAGATATCATACAAGAGATGGTCAGAGACTGCATATATAATACAGGAGACGGTCAGAGACTGCAGACTTATTACAGGAGACGGTCAGAGAGTGCAGATATATTACAGGAGATGGTCAGAGACTGCAGACATACTACAGGAGACGGTCAGAGACTGCAGATATAATACAGGAGATGGTCAGAGACTGAAGATATAACACAGGAGATGATCAAAGACTGCAGACATACTACAGGAGATGGCCAGAGACTGCAGACATACTACAGGAGACGGTCAGAGACTGCAGTTGCTATGGACCTTAGTAGATAATGGCCGAATGGCCCTTTCACCTGACCCAGCATTACAGCAACAACGGTTCCTCTGATCAGGAGTCAGCTCACTCTGAATTGCCCGTGGTGACTCCGCTGGGTAGCGCCCAGATCTGTATTCTGGCAATGGCTCCATTCCTTTCTCCACCAGAGATTGCGCTAGGCTGTGTGGCTTTCTCTTTGGTGGCACAGGGCTCTCTCTCTAATGGTGTTCCCTCAGCACTGTGCGCTCCCTCTGGAGTCCTGGGTGCATGTCCCTGAAAGCTTTCCCGGGCTCCTGGCTCTCTCTCTTGCCCATTCAGCTGGGCATTCTGTGTGGGCTGCAGTTTCCGTGTTACAGTGGGGCCACCAGTCATTGGGACTACATGTCCCATAATCCTCTTCTCTGCTCCTTTTTTCATTCTATTTCATCCCTGGCCGATATGAAGGTGGGGGAAGAAACATAGTAGGTGGCTGTGCTGGCAATAGGGATGGGCGAACGGTTTGGCCCGAGCATAAGTTTGGGCCGAACTTTGGTTGTTTGGATGTTCTGCGAACACTGAAAAATATGCTGTGTTCGGGGCAAATTCGAAAGCTGCCGGAACACTGTTTTGGAACAAGGGGACCCCCAGATCCCGCCCCCCCATGTGAATTGGTAACGGGGTACATTGTACCCCTACCATTTCACAAAAAAAGTGTCAAGAATGGTAAAAAAGACAAGAGACAGCTGACCAAAACAAAAAAAGCCACAACCATACCGCCTCCATGGGAGGCTCCCACCGACTGACGCTTCTTCTGGGTGACAGTTCTTATATAGCTGAGGGCAGGGCCACTCGGTGACGTAAACTGGTGACCCTGCCCCCCCTTTGACGCCACGGGGAAGCCATGGGGCAGCCCCCGTGGTGTTAGAGGGGGCGGGGTCCCCCCCTTTAATATTCATACCAGACCCAAAGGGCCTGATAATGGACTGGGGCCCATGCCCTTTTTTTCAATGAGTTTTATCTATATTGCAAAGACCCAACAATTCTTTACAGCCGTGATCAGTTTTAAATGACAATTTTTCCTGTAGAAATTTCATTTTGCTGCGGTACTGTTCTAAACACGGGAAAAATGCACCACTTTACAAGCATACTATAGACACCCCCCCCCGGCACGATATTTAAAGGAATATTTCATTTTTATTGTTTCACTTTAAGCATTAAAAAATCACTGCTCCCGAAAAAAACGTCCATTTTTAAAAAACAAATTTGCATTGATACATGTCCCCTGGGGCAGGACCCGGGTCCTCCAAACACTTTTTATGACAATAACTTGCATATATGCCTTTAAAATTAGCACTTTTGATTTTTCATGTTTGTGTCCCATAGACTTTAATAGTGTTTGTTCTTCCAAATTTTTTGCCTGTTCGGTATGTTCTGGTGCGAACCGAATTGGGGGGGGGCTCGTCCCTAGCTGGCAAGCGCCGCTCACTAGTACAGCAGCGCACGAGGAGGAGAGGGAAAGGGAGGGGGGAAAGAAGAGCCCGCGGCTGGGATTTCTCCACACAGAGACAGCCGCTCCGATTTCCAGCTGCTTGGCTCTCCTCCTCTGACAGGAGGAGGAAGGGGGGATGGACTTGGGCAGGAAACACAGAGAACCCTCTTCCTGTTGCTAACAGCGGCGGCGCAGCACAGTCTCTTCTCCTCTGATCCGCTCCTTTCAGTTGCCAGTGGAGAGAGCTGCCTCTGAACACAGACAAGGAGAGGAGAAGGGAGGGGAGCACTCTGGCCCTTCGGCACCCCCACCTCTGTGGCTGAACCCTGCGCACCCGCCCAGGATCGGCCCTGCGTTTTAGAGCTATGGAAAATTTTGGGAAGGGATAGAATGTGAATAGAAAAGTGGTCTCCACCCATTATCAACCTCCAAGTTGGAGCTTTCCCTTTACATTTCTGTGTATCCTGGTTTTGCCTAAATGCCACTTGTATCCTATTAAATGTATCTGTGCTGTCTTTTAACTGCTTCTGGACTGCCCACCGCACATTTACTGTGGCAGGGCAGCCCAGCTACGCAAAGCAACGTATCTGTACGTTGCAGCTTCTTCTGTATCTGGGGGCGCCCACCCAATGGCTACCCACTCCCACTGTGATTGGACACAGCAGGAGCCAATCAGGTGGTCCAGCGGACCCAATGTTTGTTGGCACTCGGCGATCTCTCCCAAGATAGGCAGAACGACGGTTTGCCTATGTAAACAAATCAGATCAAATTGCTCTGACAGGGAAGAAGATGGAGACCTTGTGTTTCTGCTAAGCAGGAACACAGATCTCTCTCTTCCCCTAGTAAAAGCACCTCCCCCACACAGTTAGCAAGCACTCCCTAGGAGCACACATTTAACCCTTTGATCGCCCCTGATGTTAGCCCCTTCCCTGCCAGTGTCATTAGTACAATGACAGAGCATTTTTTTAGCACTGATCACTGTATTGGTGTCACTGGTCCCCAAAAAGTGTCAGTGTCAGGTTTGTCCGCTGTAATGTCACATTCCTGCTAAAAATTGCTGATCACTGCCATTACTAGTAAAAATAAAAATGCCATAAAAATATCCCATAGTTTGTGGACGCAATAACCTTTGCGCAAACCAACCAATAGACGCTTATTTGGATTTTTATAAAAAACATGTAGCAGAATAGATATTGGTCTAAATTGATGAGGAAATTTGATTCTTTACATTTTTTTATTGGATGTGTTTTATAGCAGAAAGTAAAAAAAAATTGTTTATTTTTTCCAAAATTGACGGTCTTTTTTTGTTTATAGCGCAAAAATAAAAACGGCAGAGGTGATCAAATACCACCAAAAGAAAGCTCTATTTGTGGGAGAAAAAAGGACATCACCTTCTCTGTTGCAGTGGATTTGCACAGAGCAGCCCGGATCCTCCTCTCCTTGGGTCCCTCTTCTGTGATCCTGGCCTCTCCCTCATGTTCAGTGCCCCCACACCAAGCACCTTGCTATGGGGGCACCTGAGCCGATTCAAAACTCTGTGTATACATTCAGACATGGAGCCCCTGACCCGGCCCCGTCCCCTCTCTCCCCTTATTGGCTAGCTGACTTTGATTGACAGCAGCGGGAGGCAATGGCGCTGCTGATGTGTTTCAGCCAATCAGGAGGGAGAATCTCGGATGGCTGAGACACTCATGGACATTGCTGGATAGAGAAGGGGCTCAGGTAAGTATTAGGGGGGCTGCTGCACCCAGAAAGCTTTTTATCTTAATGCATAAAATGCATTAAGATAAAAAATCCTTCTGACTTTACAACCACATTATGTAAATCAACCCTATGGACACTTGAATGTCTGTGCTGTCTTTTACATTGTAGTATGTTTTATGCTTTCTTGCTTAGGTTCCCACGCCTGAACAGACGGAAGTGGTTGGCACGTTGAGCATCTCCATAGAAAATGCAGGGCAATCTATCATGAAGAGCAGTAAAGTTCTGGTGAAGAAGACAAGATCCAGCCTTCTGATTCAGTCAGACAAAGCTGTGTACAAGCCGGGACAAACTGGTAACTGTTTAGACAATAAGGGGGTCTTCTGGCAAGTTATAAATTCATATTTGAAAAGCAATTCTAGGCAATAAGTAAAATCAACCAGAAAAAGTGCCATGTAGGAAATACTGGGAGTGACCTAGTCATAAAATACTTACTTTATTATTATAAAACTAGTAGTATGTATTGTGATATATGGATGAGGATTGATAATGATTGTTGAGGCAAGTGTTCGCTAGCCGATATGGAATGTAAAACTCCTCTAATCCAAAAAAATAAATTTTCTTGCATCAACTTGGTTCATCCAAAGAGAGACATTTATTGGACTTCAGAACAGATGTCAGAGGTACAGACAGGATAGATGGACAGGGTACAGGATACTTAGAATATTCATGCAACCATCAGACACCTTGAGAGAGCCCAATTTCTCCTGTCATAACTCAGCCAAAAAAAACATCCCTAATACAGTTTACTATCAGACAGCAAAGCTGGAGGGGTTCAGATTGGCTGACAAAACACTTTTGATCTTAACATGAAAAGACTTCACTTACAGTATAATTACTGGAAATAGAAATTAAAGTCTAAGTAGGCTAATCTGCATTTTAAAACCCCTTGTAGATAATCTCCTTTGAAATGTCTAATTAGATAGAAAGGTTATTCCCCAAATACCAAGGTAAGGTATCTGAATGAACATACTTAGTCCTTTTGATGTGTAAAATTAACTTCACTGAACTCACATTGCACTAGGATCTTAATCCATCAACTCAAGTCACTTATAAATTATATAGATATGTGTATTTTGTGCACTTCATGATGCATTGGACTTTCGTTTCATCATTTGTGTTGTGCACTGTATTGATTTCACATGATTAATGTTAATAATCACGGTTAATATTTGCACTTTAATATCCAGTTTTGGTACATACATGTCTGTATCAACTAATTTTAATTTTATAGCGCTGCACTTTTTATCATATATACACGTGGGCAGAATGACGGCTTTTTTTTTTTTAACCGGCAAATGTCCCCCCCGACATTCTGCCCATGTGTACAAGGCTTAACTGCTGAACTGTTATAAGATTATTAGTTACCTGGGAAGTGCATTGTTTTTATTGAATTGACCAAATTGTAGACGTGCATCATGAATAGGAGTAATGAAGCACAAAGCACTGCAAAGTGGGAAGCAAAGTCTGCATATATAATATGCAAATATGGCTGTACATGTATAATTACAAATTATACATAGAATTGCATTATTTAATTATCTAAGATACAAAATAGAACTTTTTAATACATTAATAAAAAACCTCTAAGATCAGAATGGAAGCATAAAAACAACATATTAAATTTGTCTTTTGCAGTAAAGTTCAGAATTCTATCTATAAATGAAGATCTTCAACCCAAAGACATTGTGGTAAGTATGTAAGGTTTGTTTTTGAATTCTTCCAAGAAAAAGTACTAGCTGACAGTTTAAAGTGAACCTGTATTTAGAAGGAAACAGTAAAAATAAAAGCAGCAGCACCAGGTAACTGACAGCGAAAGCAGTCATCACCTGCTCAGTGCCTCTGGACTTTCAGTTTCGATATTTTCATAAACATAGACCCAATTTCCTGCAGCACTGAGACACATTATGCCGGGAAAGATTTGATCAAACTCTCAACAATAAGTGATACCCTACCCTAAGGCAACTCTTCCTGTAACTATGACACTAACTGTTACGAGCTTCATAGCAGGGCCTCCCCTATCCACATCCACCCCGTCTATCCATGCATCCAGCCCCTTTTAGGATGCATGAATTTCAATGGCGGGGTGTTTTTTTTTTAAGCACCTGACTAGAGCCATAGGCTCTAATATGCTTCAAAATAGGGTGGGCTCAGGGGCATTGCGCTACGAGCCCACAATAAGGGTGAGCTCGGGGCACAGAGCATTGCGCTACAAGCCCACCCTGATATGTTACAATAGCGAATTAATATTCACTCTCATGAGACTGATCCTCCTCCCAGACAATCAGAAAGTGGGTTTTATGACCCGTTACCCCATTGGCTGAAAGGACAGGCAATCCTATTGGATGCTTAGGAGGAGGAGGGAGAAGCCGCCGTGATGCAGAAGAGGAGGGGAGGACACAGGACCTGCTGCCCGCAACCTGCCTGCCGCCCGTAGGAGCCCGCAACCCGCCCATAGGAGCCTGCAACCTGCCCGTAGGAGCCCGCAACCTAGATGGGGTAAGTGCTGATGGGAGGGAGGGTCCCGCAGACCAACTAACCAGCCACCACTGCTTCATAGTATTTCCAAGCTTCTGTTTGTTTGCAGACACAGCATTCCTTAATATTTTTGGGTGTCTTTAGACCAAATGGGAGGCATGTTCATTATATTGTGAGGTGTGCTTCAACTTTGAGGTGTGCTTATACTTAACTTTCTGCAAAGTCAATATTGATATAGGACATCTTGAGGCTCCCAGGGTGCAGCTAATGCACATTGAACAGTTTCTAAAGTCAACACAACTTGGATACTGTTTGATGTTTAGCTCAATAATAACATGCAATGCCAAGCTGTGGTTTCCAAAGCAGGCAAAATCCTTTCTTGTATTAAGAGAAGTATGGACTCCAGAGAGAGAGATGTCATTTTGCCCCTGTAAAAATCATTAGTAAGACCTCATCTGGAATATGCAGTTCAGTTTTGGGCACCAGATCTCAAAAAGGATAAAGTGCAGAGAAGGGCAACCAAACTGATAAGAGGCATGGAGGAGCTCAGCTATGAGGAAAGATTAGAGGAACTGAATTTATTCCCTCTTGAGAAGAGGATATTAAGGGGGGATATATCAACATGTACAAATATATAAGGGGTCCATGTAGTGACCTTGGTGTTGAGTTATTCACTTTAAGGTTATCACAGAGGACAAGGGGACACTCTTTACGTCTACATTAAAAGAGATTTCATCTCCAAATATGGGAAGGTTTCTTCACAGTAAGTAAGAACTGTGAAAATGTGGAATAGACTCCCTCCAGAGGTGGTTCTGGCCAGCTCAGTAGATTGCTTTAAAAAAGACCTGGATTCTTTCCTATATGTACATAATACATAACTGGGTACTGACATTTATAGGTAAAGTTGATCCAGGGAAAATCCAATTGCCTCTCGGGGGATCAGGAAGGATTTTTTTCCCCTGCTGTAGCAAATTGGCTCATTCTTTGTTGGGTTTTTTTGCCTTCCTCTGGACCAACTGTGGGTGTGTAGGATTGGGTATATGGGATTGTATTTTTTTTTTTTTTTTTGGTTGAACTAGATGGACTTGTGTCTTTTTTCAATCGAAATAACTAAGTAACTATGATGTTAATATCCATGGTTCATTGTTAAGAGTATTTTCCACATGTACACTCTAAAGATACACTTTTGTCACCTGCTACTTTGAAAACAAGAAACAAGCATCTGTGTTAAATACAGAGTACTACTCTGTATTAAGTACAGAGTAATTACAGAAACCCTCCTGGCTGCAAAGATTTCACTACATTCTGCATAGATATCTTTGTTGCAATCATAGGACAATATTGATACTTCCAGGCGTGTAGGATGGAGAACCTTCAAGGCTAACTGCATTAACACTTTCCCAACCCCTGAAACAGCATGAATAAAACACTCCTAAAATTTACACTAAAAGCCCCTGCATAATAAACAATGACAGTGAGCTTATTTTGCATTGGCTTTTATTGGAATCATATGAGAGCTTTCTTCATTTTCTTCAAAAGCAAAATTTGAAAGGAAATTCCAATACTGTAATTTAATAGTTAGTTATTATTAGTTAGCTAGTTAGTTATTCTTTTGGATCTTCTTTCTTATTTTCGGATTTTCCAATTTACGAATTTACAAATTTTTGAATTTATGAATTTAGAAATTTTCGAATTTATGCATTTACAAATTTACAAATTGCAATCATAACGAATGACCCCCAAAAACGAAAATAAAAAATAAAAATAAAAACGAATAAAACGAAAAAGAACAAATTTTTCGCCAGTGTACATGTCTTCACTGAATGAACAAAAGCACGGGTTTGCTTTGGATTTAGTCCAACATTACTTTTAGAAGCAAAGGAAAAAAAAATTGAAACTACTGGCAGACACAAAGCTCTATTTTTTTTCATCCAAGCTTCACACAACTTTTATCCAAGGTCACACATTTTACATATTAGATCTAATTAGAACATTTTTTAAATTGGGTGAACATTGTGTAAATCTTCAGTAAAAAGGATAAATGAACCCATAATATTATTACTCCCATTAAAATGTAAAAAAAAATAAAAACAGTTTATAGTTATTTAAATAATGAAAACCATAATAATAAAATAGTATTACAACCGTAATTAAATCAGTTACCTATAAGGCAAATGCAAATAGGAGTTAAAATTTGTATTCATAATATTAATTATCTTTCTTTTGTCTTTCTTTTTTTTTAGCTTCCAGTCATAGAACTGCAGGTAAAATATTTAACTCATATTTAAGTCAAAACTAATAGCATTATGATATTTTAGACTTAGGCTTTCATTCTTTTATGTTAATGCCATCTCCTAATTTTTGTTTGTTTTCCAAGATGTACTCAGCAGTGCCGGGACAGGGTCATCCAGAGCCCAGGGCGAACATGCCAAATTGCGTCCCCCCCAAGATGTATGAGCATTATGTGTCAGCAAACCCCCCCCCAAAGAAAAATAAAATAAAAATTGAGCACTAATCTGCATACCCCCTAAGCATAAATTCCACCTCACCCCAATACATATCTGCCCCTTGCTGAAATCCCCCTCCCAGCAAAAAGCTTTGCCCCATCCAACCCCCCCAGCTCAGATCATCTCTTTCCCCATATGCCGCCAGCACAAATCCACCCCTTAAAAATAATTCCCCCCCTTTTAGTACAATTCATCCACCCCTCAAATTTTCTCTCTGAACACAAATCCTCACCCCCAGTCCAAATCCCCCTCCTGGTAAAAATTCTCCCCAATCCCCAATCACAACCCCCCCCCCAAACTTCCACTGTTAGCACCCCCAATCATCTCTGCTAGTACAAATACCACCACCTACCATATTACCTTTTCTAGTACAAACTTCCCAAAATGACCCCTCTTAGCACAAATCTTCTTGCCCCATCCTCCCTCCCAACACAAATACCCTCAAATCACCACTCCTATCACACTTCCCCAAATTTCCACTCCTAAAACAATTCTTATTCCCCCTCCCAACACAAATCCCCTCCCCCCTACCTCCTTGTGGTGCCCCCCCTCACCCCACATGATATCACAGTGCCCAGGGCAGCCATCCCTTCTGCCCACCCCTTGTCCTGGCCCTGGTAGTCAGTAAAAGTTATAGTTTTCCTTTCTCCATGTTTGTGTCAACATGGCTGTTACAACATAGTACATTCCTTGTGACCCACAACAACCAGTCTTAAATCAGCTTTAGGCAGTTAATTAAATTATTTTATTTAAAATGTCATTGAGAGGTTGTGTGTGTGTTTTGCTTGTGCTTTAGTACAAGTGCATTTTGATCTTTGGAGCTTTAACATAATAAAAGGGCTGCTATATTTAAAATATATGTCAGCCACTTTAGGCTAAAATGAGGTTAAAGAAAACGTGTAGCAAACAAATAAAATAAATATCTGATTTCATATATAATGCATATTTGAAATCCCAAAATATGCCCTTTGTATAGGGAATCCCACAAATCAGTGTAGCGCTACCCCTGCTGGAGCCGCTTGGTTCTCTGTTCTTCTGCCGCAACATTAAGAACAACCCCAGTCCCACTGACACACCAGGTTAAGCAAATGAATACTGCACTGCCACTGGGAGCACAAATATAGATATGCTGCACACAACTAAGGTTCAGTATAAAAAACAAACATCAGGCTGGTTAGCAGCAAATGAACCCAATATATTGTTCCGGTTTGCTGTAAATATCAGTATGCACATAAATTACTAAGTAAAGGATTAGGTCAATCACAGTTCACTTGACAATATGTTCACTAGTCTATAGCAGCATAGAAAATGAAGTTCTGTAAAGCTAAATTAGAGTAAACCTGGTAATCCACAATATTAGCAATAAGTAATGGCATTAGAAAATAGTGATATCTCTTCTGTAAACAGTAGGCTATATCCATTTTAGGGTGCACTCTGTACGAATGGCAGTGCTGAGATTTAAGACTCCCTAAAGTGGTATCTCTTACTATGGACAATAGGCAAAATTTTTGTGAAGCAGCTATCTGAGTAAACAGTCTTTAGCCCTAGTTCTTCAGCTGGCTAGTGTTGGGGCCCAGTCTTTATGGTTTTGCACATGAGTATAGTCCCAGTAAAGTCTACATGCAGTAAGTAGTGCTGCCAGTTAGATGGCCAGTCTGTATGTGCTCTGTCTCTGCTAGCAGCAACAGGTAATGACACCAGTTTCCTCTCACCAGTCCCAGTGATACAGCAACAGATGTCCCGCTGTTCAGATGTCAGCTCACTTCTGGATTTGCCTGACTCTGGTCCTCAGCACATGGCTGAAGGCTTGTAGTAGATTGATGTGCACAGGGGAGCAGTGATCTACACATATCAATCTCCTCGCAGCAAAGAGAAAATCCTGTCGTATTCATTCTGTGAAAATACAGCTTTCTTTCTTTATACCCAGCTCACATTGGGAATTGTAGTCCAATAGTAAATTAACTGCCATGATAAGGTTTATTCCCCAAACGTCATCTCCCATGATTCAATGCTGCTAACCATCAAGTCAGGACAGCGTGGTCTTAGAACTTGGAGTTTTAAAAAGAAGAGATTAAAAGTAAACCATGTCTTCTTTTAAGGACCCAGGAAAGAATCGTATTGGCCAGTGGCTGAATGTGAGCCTCGGTCATGGAATGGCTGAGCTCTCCCTTCCACTCTCCTCTGAGCCTACACTGGGAGAATACTCCATCCGGGTGAAGGACACAGTTCATACCATCTCTGTGGAGGAATATGGTGAGGAATTTTCCTACAACTCTGTATATATTACTATTGGGTTATGTCATTATCTCTAGAAGTCAGTGAATTATTAAAACCTTCATCTGTTGGTGATTCTCAAGTTTCACAATCTCAAACCTGGGTCAAAGCTTAGCACTGTGAATCACAAATTATCAAAATGGGTAATTATGAATTTTAAAAGCTTTCCTTGTATGGGAGTATGCTGTTTTGTCATTTTAATTTTTATGTTATAAAATGAGGCACTTTCAACAAAAATGTTTATACCATAAAAAAGGAGGGATTTCCAACACAGGCAAAAAAATATTTATAAGTAAGAGAATCCGCGCTTTGGACAGTATGAGAGCTGCTGCCTTTCCCTAATTAGTTCCCCAAGGGGTCTAATTTAGTAGGTATAATAAATGGTTTGGGAAAAGAAATGGCGCTGCCCTGTTTCACATTAATTACTTAATTGTGGGTATGAAATCCATATACTGCAAACTGTGTTCAGTGAAGTATATACATATAAATAAATAAACACTAAAAATTAAAAACAACTGTGTACCTCATTGTGGTCAAAAAGAAAAGAAAAATAACCATATGTGTAAAAAAACCCAAAGGATAGGTGAAACTCCTTTAAGGTTAAACAATCTTAGTGTATTAAACCAGTGAAAAAAAAAAAGTGCCTCGTGTGTTCAGAATTATATAAATACATGTGTAGAAGTTGAGAGTGGATTTGTAAAAATTTTTTTAATGAAATTAACCCCAGAGTTCTAAAGTATTGTGACAGTATGGCGCCCCTTAAGGGACCAATGTCATTTTGAGTGAAAACAAATATATTAAATATTAAGTGTCGATACCAAAGCAAGTATATGGTTCCCAGAAATATTAATTAATATGTCAGTATTTTGACCTCTAGTGAAGTTACAGTAAATGACAAATCCCATAAAATCAGACATAAATTTTTTCAGCCTTATATATATATCAGCAGATATTGGTAAGGCTCTTGAAACGTAATGATCCAAATAAAGAACCAGAGAGTTTTTCTAGCCAAATAGTATAATGAGCAAAGTTCAATACATGTGCAGTTTTTCAGACTCAGGAACATTAAGCAGTGACTTCTGTGTTCATTTCAAACGGTGACTTGAAGTGCTTGCCCCCCGTGCTCCCCCACTCACCAGAGACAATCACCCCCACAGGGGTACCGAGCGACAGAGTGGGTGCCTTGGGGTGGATATTTTCGATCCAATCCTGCTGTTGTTCCTCTGCTCTGTGCGATCCCTCCAATGGTTTCAAATTTCAGCTGTGTGTTCCAAAAAACCGGGCTCCTCCACTGCTTCCCACCGTATAACTGTTTAACTCTCCATTGTGACCAAAAGAAAGAAAAAAGGGGGCTTCCTTCGTGAAGTATGTCCAGTTTATTGGTAAACAAATAAATATAAGAATCCGCAAGTATAAAATAATAATAGGTATAATGCAGGCACCGCTGTAAGCAAGGATGGGACCAGGAACGAGATACGAGCATGTGTCCCACCTTGCGTTCCAGCCTGCGCTTCCGGGTATGACGTGTGAGCGTGACTCCGCCTTACGCGTTTCGTCATAGGACGTTCTCAAAGACGTGTCGAAGCCTCATGCTTCACACAGTGTTATAGTCATACGGCTCACACTTCTCCTCCCCTATTTATGGTAATATCGCTCGGGGGTAAGGGAGAGATAGAGCCGCTGGACTATCCATACACAGAACAGTGTTATACATACGTCCTTTATAATAATCTTTTCATAGGCCTGTTATAATGTATTATCTATTAATTTTACCCCAATTGTTCACTAATTGGTATAAAAACAGGTTTATGGTCTATTATAACAAAAAACTCATTGTTAATTTATAGACATTATGCCTAAACTTGTAGTTGCGTGATTACATTGAAAGTAAAATTAGACTACAGATATCTTATAATATTAGTAAAAAAGAGAAAAATAGTAGAAACATTAATAAAAATAGAAATAAAAATAATAAAATAAAATTCAAAAAGATTAAAAATCCCCATAAATATTGCAATTTATTAAGAAAAAAAGGGAGGCCAGATAAAATATATGTAAAAAAATATAAAAATTATTATTTCATTTTTAAAAATTATTTGATTGATTTAAAACGTTTCAAAATGTGTATGTAGGAAATTTCCTCATAAAGGACCAGGCTAAGAGAATGTTATCATTTACCTGAGGATAGATTAAATTGGTAATAGTTATAGTATTTCTAATAACGTATATGGTTATACACCCTTATTAACAATATGGGTAGAGGCTAAAATATGTGCAAATAAGAGGTGCCTCAAAATTAATACTAACTGATCACATTATTATAGCAGCGTGATGATGTTAAAAATGAGTTATAATGACACCTCTTGTGTCAAGGAGGTAAGTAACCACCTGGGTGGTGCATATTAGCCCCCCCCTGGGTAGTACATATTGACCATCCCCGTAATGACCTTACGCGAACCCCAAGAGGGTAATAAGTAAGAAATAAAAAATGAGGAATAAGAAATAAGAAATAGGAGGAACCCCAAGGGGGTACTAGGTAAGAAGTAGAAGGAAACCATATAACTAAGGCTTTCAGTCCATCCCTTAAATTGGTGACTCTGCAATGGAAGGGTAACTAATTCCTTGTAACGAGGGCCAAGAACAAAAGCAAGAGAGAGGACTGAGATCAGGAGCGGGAGGTATTTGGGACATCCATTATCTATGTGTGTATAGCTTAATTAAACCCCTGCACCTACATCTTGTGGCTATTTAGGGGTTAGCTATATAGCAATTTAAATCTATATCCAAGTTAAGTCCTTTGGGGGCAAGGGATCCTAGCCGGTAAATCCAGCTGGTTTCATTTCTGGAGATCAAGGTTTCTCTATTGCCTCCACGCCAATATTCTTGTACTGAATCGATCCCATAACAAATAAGTCCACTGGGATCCTTATGGTGGACCTCATCAAAATGTCTGGATAAACTATGATTGGGGAACCCCTTTCTGATATTTTTGATATGTTCCCTGATCCGGATGAAGAGGGGGTGGGTGGTTCTCCCCACATATTGGAGGTGGCAGGGACATTCAACAATGTACGTGACATGTGTGCTTCGGCAGGTGATTAGTTGGTTAATCCGGTACTCTTTATGGTCAGTACATGATTTAAATGCAATCTTCTTCCTTGGTTGCCTCTTGGCTACTTTACATGGTAGACACCTCTGACATCTAAAGAATCCTTTCAACTCTGGACAGATTTTAATGGACTGCGGGGGGTCTATAACATTTTTCACTAGGTGGTTTCTTAGATTGGGTGCCTTCCTATATACAAACTTAGGTTTACCAGGTAGGAGTTTTGATAAGATAAGGTCTTCCTTGAGTATTGGCCAATACTTTCTTATTATTTTTTCAAAATCTCTGAATTGGCTGTTGAACCCGGTGATAAATGCTATGTCGGCTTCCTTCTTAATGTTTTTGTTCTTGTTGAGGAACAGGGAAGTTCTATCTAGCTTCATAATGTTTGTTTTTAATTTTAAAAGTTTGTCCTTGTCGTAACCCTTTTCCTGAAATCTTTCAATTAAGATGTCGGCCTGTTTGTTAAAGTCCTCAGCTGTATCACAATTGCGTCGTATGCGCAATAGCTGTCCTTTAGGGACATTAGATTTCCATCGTGGGTGGTGACAACTGGAGGTGGGGATGTACCCGTTTCGATCTGTCGGTTTGAAAAATGTACGGGTTAGTAGCTTATCCCCTATTTTGAAAATTTCTAGGTCCAGATAGTCGATTGTCTCAAAGCTCCACTTCCCAGTAAACGTGATACCATATGTATTGATGTTTAGATTCTCAAGGAATTTTGTAAGGCTCTCCGGTGTTCCGTCCCATAGGATGATCAGGTCATCTATATACCTTTTATACATCTTGATATGGGGTATGTTCTTACTATAGATATACTTATCCTCCCACATATCCATGAATAAATTAGCTACGCTGGGAGCGTAGCGTGCTCCCATTGTGACACCCTTGGTTTGTACATATTATTTTTTATCGTACCAGAAATAGTTACATTCCCTGGCCAATTTTAAACCCTCTAGAATGTAACTAATCTGTTCCTGCTTCATGCTTGTATTTATGTGCATGGCTCTTTCGACCCCCCCGTAAGCCATCCTTCTGTTCAATACTAGTGTACAGGGAATTAACATCCACTGCCACCAACAACCATTGTTCTGCTCCCTTGATCTCTTGAAGTTCTTGTATCAGTTGCATACTATCTCATAGGTATGATTTCCCCTCCTTAACTAGGGGTTTGAGGAATTTGTCCAGGTACTCTCCCAGCCTGGAGAAGATGGAATTAATCCCACTGACAATGGGCCTACCTGGTGGTTTTTCCAATCTCTTATGGATTTTGGGTGTGTAGTATATCACCGGTGTTTTGGTTGAATTTGATATCATATATTCTGCCTCTTTGCAATTCAGAATGCCTTTGGTTTTCCCTTTCTCGACATTTAGCTGCTTTTCATATTTCTTCTTTGGGTTCCCTTTAAGCTTTTTGTACGTATTTTCTATATTCAAAAGGTTATTCATCTCCTCCTGGTAATCCTTTTTATTTAGAATAACCAAACCTTCCCCTTTATCAGCGGGCCTGATTACTACCTCATGTTTTTTACCTATAGCTTTAATGGTATTCCAGATGTTATTAGATCTCTTTTTACTATTTCCTATTAATTTGATGTCTTCTTCCACCATTTTTTTAAAAGCATTAATACATTGGTTCCCTGGGGTTTTCGGATTGAATATAGAGTTATTTTTGAGGTCAGTTTTTATAAAATCTGAATCTACCCTTCTTGTTTCTCCTGGGTTCATAGCAAAGTGTTTTTTTTATATTCAACTTTCTTAAAAACTTTTGGAGATCAATAAAAGCCTCAAATTTATCAAAGGGCTTATCAGGGGCATATTTAAGTCCCAATTCCAACACACTTAGCTCTTCTTTTGTGAACTGTACATTGCTGAGATTAAATATACCTTGCCCTAGTAATTTCAGGGTCTTTTTCTTCTTCTTGCCTCCTCGTTTTCCTCTTGCCTGGTTTCTCTTTCTATGTATCTGTGTATAGGTCCCGTATTCATCTCCTGTTGATATTCCCTCCTGGTTCCAGTCCGTGGGTTTGTTTCGTATTCCTGATGTGCGTTTTGATCTTCTGTCCTCCTCGGGCTCCAATAGCGATCCTCCTGTCTTGGTCCTCCTTCCATGTTCCGTCCTCTCCATCCATAATTCCTGTAGGGGATACGGGGTCTCCATCTCCCTGGGGGCTTGTCCTGATACGTAACTCGGGGAAAAACCTTTCTTCCTCCATATCCTCTTTCCTGCGCCGGGTATTGTCTTCTATATTCATCCCTTAGAGGGGAGTACCTATTGCGCACAGGTATACTATATCTGTTTGTTGGGGTCCTATAGTTAGGGGGTCCTCGATAGACCTCTCTCCTATTGTCCCTTCTATCCAATGGTATGTTAGGGGTAATAGGCCTAGCTGGACTATAAGGTGGATTGTCCATTCTTCTTGGTGTGCTCAAGGATGAAATTGGTATTGCTTCCTCAGATTCTTCTTCCATAGAGGGGTCTTCTAATTGGTCCTCTTCCTCTTCTCCATGTGTTTGCCATTTGTACACTTTGGAATTTTTGTAATCCATCACGTCTCTTTTAAATTTTTTCTGTTTCTTTGCTTGTATATTACTGTCATACTTTTTAATAGACTCCTGTAGTTCTTTTTCTTTATCTTTATACTCCTTGATGGGCAAAGGGTAAGAGTAGGTTTTTTATTTCAGTGATGTTGGTTTCAATCATCCTCATTTTAAATTGTCTTCTTTTGATAATATTCTGGAGTAGTTCCCCCTCACACTTATTGAAGAGGGAATACCAGTCTCTCATGAGATCACTATTGTCAATCCCATCATTGGGATGTATATCCCACCTTAACCTCCTGGGGGTTATTTTTTCCGTGACATACATTTCCAACGTAGAGATGTCCCACCACACCCTGAGTTGTTTTTCTAGGGTATGTTTTAATTGTTTAAGTAGCCCATGCATATCATTATTATTGGAAATCTGCTCTTGGCTAAAAATCGCCTTCATGTTTATATTTCTGGTATTAAAATATCCAAAGATGTCCATAGCTGCAGACAAAATCCACCCTAGGGTGGTTTGTAAGGATATAAGGATATGAGTTTTTTGTTATAATAGACCATAAACCTGTTTTTATACCAATTAGTGAACAATTGGGGTAAAATTAATAGATAATACATTATAACAGGCCTATGAAAAGATTATTATAAAGGATGTATGTATAACACTGTTCTGTGTATGGATAGTCCAGCGGCTCTATCACTCCCTTACCCCCTGAGCGCTATTACCATAAATAGGGGAGGAGAAGTGTGAGCCGTATGACTATAACACTGTGAGAAGCGTGAGGCGTCGACACCGTCTTTGAGAACGTCCTATGACGAAACGCGTAAGGCGGAGTCACGCTCACACGTCATACCCGGAAGCACAGGCTGGAACGCAAGGTGGGACGCACGCTCGTATCTCGTTCCTGGTCCCATCCTTGCTTACAGCGGTGCCTGGACATACTTCATGAAGGAAGCCCCCTGTTTTCTTTCTTTTGGTCACAATGGAGAGTTAAACAGTTATACGGTGGGAAGCAGTGGAGGAGCCCAGTTTTTTGGAACACACAGCTGAAATTTGAAACCATTGGAGGGATCGCACAGAGCAGAGGAACAACAGCAGGATTGGATCGAAAATATCCACCCCAAGGCACCCACTCTGTCGCTCGGTACCCCTGTGGGGGTGATTGTCTCTGGTGAGTGGGGGAGCACGGGGGGCAAGCACTTCAAGTCACCGTTTGAAATGAACACAGAAGTCACTGCTTAATGTTCCTGAGTCTGAAAAACTGCACATGTATTGAACTTTGCTCATTATACTATTTGGCTAGAAAAACTCTCTGGTTCTTTATTTGGATCATTACGTTTCAAGAGCCTTACCAATATCTGCTGATATATATATAAGGCTGAAAAAATTTATGTCTGATTTTATGGGATTTGTAATTTACTGTAACTTCGCTAGAGGTCAAAATACTGACATATTAATTAATATTTCTGGGAGCCATATACTTGCTTTGGTATCGACACTTAATGTTTAATATATTTGTTTTCACTCAAAATGACATTGGTCCCTTAGGGGGCACCATACTGTCACAATACTCTAGAACTCTGGGGTTAATTTCATTAAAAAAATTTTTACAAATTCACTCTCAACTTCTACACATGTATTTATATAATTCTGAACACACGAGGCACTTTTTTTTTCACTGGTTTAATACACTAAGATTGTTTAACCTTAAAGAAGTTTCACCTATCCTTTGGGTTTTTTTACACATATGGTTATTTTTCTTTTCTTTTTGACCACAATGAGGTACACAGTTGTTTTTAATTTTTAGTGTTTATTTATTTATATGTATATACTTCACTGAACACAGTTTGCAGTATATGGATTTCATACCCACAATTAATTAATTAATGTGAAACAGGGCAGCGCCATTTCTTTTCCCAAAAAAATATTTATGTCATTAAGAAATTTTGGACTTCCAATGCAAGCCAGAAATATTTATGCCATAAAGAAATGTGGGACTTCTAATGCAAGCAAAAATAATAATTATTTTTATTATTATTATTTAAGATTTATATAGCGTCATGAATTTGCGCATCACTTTACAACATGAGAGCAGACAGTATAGTTACAATACAATTCAATACAGGAGGAATCAGAGGGCCCTGGTCGTTGGAGCTTAAAATGTAAACAGGATGGTGAAGTGATACAAAGGGTTTTAACTGTGGGAGATGAGCTAATGGAGAAAGTGAAAATACAGTTGTTAGATGGAAGCTGGATAGGCTCCTCCGAAGAAAAGGATTTTCAGGGATCATCTAAAAGTGGACAGAGTAGGAGATAGTCTTGCAGATTGGGGTAGGAAGTTCTATGGGAGAGGCTCAGGAGAAGTCTCAGAGGCAAGCATTGGAGGAGATAACAAGGGCGTTAGAGAGCAGGTCTTAAAAGGAATGAAGAGAGTGGTTTTGTTACTATTTTGAGGATGGGTTAGTGATGTAGCTGGGCAGAGGTGTAGATGGCTTTTAAGTTATTGTTAGTAATTTTAATTGTATTTGTTGGGTGAGCGGAAGCCAATGAAAGGATTGGGGGGGTTAGCAGACACTGAACGGTTGGTAAGGTGAATGAGTCTGGCAGCAGCATTCATGATGAACTGAAGGGGTGAAAGCCTATGTAAAGGTAATTGAATGAGGAGGGAGTAGCAGTAGATAAAAAGACAAGAGAGTGATTTAGAAGCTTTGTGGTGTCATTGGTTAGGAAGGGGCATATTTTGGAGATGTTGCAGAGATTGGGGTGGTAGGCTTTGGACAGTGATTGGATGTGGGACTTAGTGTCCAGGATAACACCTAGCGCCCCCCCCCCCCTCCGTGTCCGGAGAAGGCCACCATGGAAGAGGGAAGCAGGAGAAGCTGGATTACTGAAGCCAGATTTCGGTAACAGCAGTAGATTAAAGAGATAGAGATAAAGATGTCATGGACAGAGGTGAGTTTGTTGCATACAGAGCAGCCATTCCAAAAGGCTAAGGAGAAGAGAAGGCTGGTTTTGGGAAGAAGAGGAATGGAAATGAAATTGTGTGGATTGCAGCTGCTGCCAGAGGGTGAAGGTTAATGGGTGCATTGGGTACAGTTAAATGATGGAGGCCCAGGGTTTGGTGATATATCTCCAAAAGTTATGAGAAGCAAAAGGCTGAGGGAGGTAATATGGGAGTGGGATTTATATGAAGGGACATGCCTCAGTACCCTGGAGGTCTTATTAGCATGTGGGTTTAGAATTAGGAAGAGATGATGAGTGCAGTAATAAGGAGAAGTTAGAAGTGAGGGTGATATATACAGGCTGTAGGGTGGAGAAGAGAGGAGAAGGAAACAGAGTTTGAGGAGAGAGGACACAACTGTGAGGAGAAGTAGAGAGCACATGGTATAGAGAGGAGGGAAATCTAAATAGGGAAACAAGTTCACCTGAAATTTGTTTGGTGTTTTGCAAAGTAGTTTCTATAGATTTTCCTTTTGTGCAATCGCTGAAGTGTAAAAAGTAATTAATTAAAGCCGCTTTATTGAAAGAACCCCAGCATATGCCACCCAGCCATGTGTCAATGTGACATATTTATGCCATAAAGAAATGTAGGACTTCCAATGCAAGCTAGAAATATTTATGTCCTACAGAAATGAAGGACTTCCAACTCAAACAAGAAATATTCATGTCATAATGAAATTTTTATGTTGAAAGTCCCTTGTTTCTTTAGGACGTAATGGTTCTTCCTCATTCCTTTCCAAAGCAAGCAAGAAATATTTATGCCATAATCAAATAGGGGACCTCCAACACAAGCAAAAAATATTTATTTCATAAGGAAATGAGGGACCTCCAACACAAACATAAAATATTTAATTATTAAATAATTGAGGATAGTCCAGCGTGAGCCAGAAAAAATGTGTCACGGTATAAAAAAACAAGAGATTTCCAAAACAAATAAAATATATTTATATTGTATAGAACAGTAGTACAGTATATGATCCTCAGCATTTTACTGTGACTATGAAAACTACATCCGTGTGCCAAAAGGAAGATTTTTCACTAAATGCAAAAAAGTAAAACTATTTTATGGGAAAACATAGTAGTGTGTGGTTTACACACAGTGCTTTAGTGAAGTAAATGTTTTTCAGATATTTTTTTTACATATACTTTAAGCCTTTGCACTGGAATAATATATAGGGGGAGTGCCTATGCTTTTCTCCCCTGATTATTGGTTGGTGAAGGAGATGGTCAAGTTGTTTTTAGGCTCAGAAAAGATGTCTACCAACATCACAGCACATATCCAAAATGCACTAAACTGTGATACATTGAATTACTTATTATCTCCAAATGTCAGTGTAAAGCTTGTTGTTTCAGTTTGACTCGTATTGTAATTTGCATTGGTTTACTTATCAGTAGTCATCACCAACTCAAATCTTCCTCTACAGTTCTTCCAAAGTTTGAAGTTACTCTTCAGTTCCCCAAGGTTGTTATGTTTAACAGTGAGCAGTTCCCACTTCACGTATGTGGAAGGTGAGTCTGAACTCCAATAAGGATGAATGGATACATAGAAGACATCAAATTCTGGTTAATGCAGATACTGCTTAGTGACTGGAAGAAAGAAATCACATGACATAAGATTTTCTAAATAATGCTTTGTAAAAAATAACACATTGTAGAAATTTGTTATATCTTTTAGATACACTTATGGGAAGCCAGTTCAAGGAAACTATACAGCCACTGTGTGCCAACAGCAATATTCATATTCATATTGGTGGAGGCAAGGGACGCACAGCAATAGCAATATCTGTGCTAAATTCAGCGGAAAGGTAGGTGCCACAGAATGGCAGCTAGGTCTGAACTGGACAATGAATAACAAACTTTGGAGCCCCCTTACAATTTTAAAGAGAATCTGTAACGCTTATGATCTTTGTAAGAGGACAGAGACTCCCAGTCCAAATAAACTATAAATAATTTAAAAGTGTCAATGTGCTATAGAAAAAATGTTGTTGATCTCAGAATTTTACATTCTGACAAACTTTTCTAAGGCTAGTCATAGACATAAGGCTTCTCTATCTAACGTGCAAACTTAGCTTGGCAGAAAAAAAATTATCTGACCAAAAAATCTTTGTTTTCTCCTCCCTGTCTCATGTGTAATGTTCTTTTTAGCTACTAAAGCTGGCTATAACCTAGTCTATTTTTGAAAATACTTTTTATACAAGAATTTGTACAAAAACTCTCAGTACGTAGTATATTTTCTCGACAGTTTTACGAACTTCGTCTTTTAAGTAGTTCAACAGATTCATAATCTGTTACAGACATATTTGAACACTGAGTTCAAAGGGGTTGATTTACTAAAGGCAAATTTGGCTGTTCATGTTTCAAATTTTCACTTGGCTTAGTGAACGTTCTGAAAATTCAAGAATAAGCTTTCATGTGCAAGCAAAATAAATAAAAACAGTATTTTACCATTCAATTTTGGATTGACTGGTTTTTATCCAATGAAAACCACATACACTGTTAGAAATCTGTTTGCTCCTTCCTGTCCCTTCGAATTTTCTCCTCAGTGGAATTGAAATTGACTCCACTAATGATTAGAAAGTTGCAAGAATGCTCTTAAATTAAACAATTTGTAACAAAATTATACTAGTTTTTAGCCAGTTTAAAGGAGAAGTTATTCTTTTGTAACATGTTACATACATTCAGGGTGTAACATGTTACAGATGCATCGTCTCCCACTCCCTGTTTTGACAGCGAGCGGGGGGAGGGAGATCTGCACAATCTGCTCTGCCAGCCAGGCCGCATCATTCACAGTGTCCTGTGAATGTGAAAACTACAAGTACCAACAGCCTTTGCGGCAGTCGGCTTGTAGTGTTCAATGAACTACCAGGGTGCTGATGAGCACTCTCGGTATTTCGTTGAGCTTCCTGTCATTCAGTAACTGCCTACCTGTGTTGCCATGACTATTATTAGTGACTTGATAGCCATAATATGGAGTTAGATTTTTTTTTGAGACCATATGTTTTCAAAGGAAGCCAGGCTTCCCTCCCCCCCTCCGCACCCTTCGTCCCCCCCCTCCCCCTTTTATTGATATGATAAACAAGTTGAAAGGTTTTGGAGCTGAGCAGAGGACAGGAAGTTGGTGTATACAGGAAGTTGGAAGGAGGGGCTTGGGGACTTTGGAAAGAAGCATGTGATCGGACAGAGGGGCTGTGTTTTGGAAGAGAAGAGCAAGACTTGGCTGCCAGAAGCTGGAAAGCTTTGGAGATGTTTTGAGTTTGGACTTTGACCAAGGAACCATGAAGGACATTACATCCTGAACCCTAAGTTGAGTAACTGTTTAGTTTACTTAATGCATACATATTGTACATGCTTATATTTTGCTAGAAAGGATTATTGGCTTGTTATTTTGGAGGCATATTTTTGTAAGCTATGAGTTGTGTTGTATTGTGTATCCTACAGTTGTATGTGGGGCTTTTCTGTTTAGTAAAGCATTGATACAATAAAGAAGTCTAAGCTTCCTTGGTTTTACCGCAAGTACCTTAATAGAAAGATGAAAAGCAAAACACTACCCGTATGGTAGGTACAGACAGACAGCTACACACACCGTGGCATTACACCCATGATCTGGTGATCACAGGTGCAATGCTTTATGGGCTCCTAACAAAACAAAAATCATAAATGCACATTTTTTACCTGCAAAAAATGTATATTTATTATATTTTTTGTAAAGGTGATCTTACCCTTTAAGTCAATAAACATCCATATTTCTGTTTATATAGAGAATTTGTTTAAACATTTTTATAAAACATATGTTTTGTTGGAACTGTGATCTCGTAAATAAAATTGTTCTTTATAGTAACAATCGAATGCAGCTTTTTAATTCTACAATGCTGCAGTAGCCCTACGTATATACAATGAAGTAGCCCAAGTGTTGGAGTTAGTACTGGTACACTAACTTAAAGTATTATTAAGTTTAACAGATCCATAATCTGTTACAAACATATTTTGAACACTGAGTTCAAAGGGGTTGATTTACTAAAGGCAAATTTATGTTTTAAATTTTCACTTGGCTTAGTGAATTCAAGAATAGCCTTTCATGTGTAAACAAAATAAATAAATACAGTATTTTTGCTTGCATGTGATTGGATAAATGGAAGTCAGCAGAGGTTCACCTCATTCACTAAGCTCAGAGAACCTTCCTTTGTAAAGTGAACATCTTCTTTGCCTTTACTAAATTAACCCCAATGTGCATTTCTTTATCTTCATAAATGTAAAATCCACTGTTTTCTTAGATGCACTTAAAGGGTTTGTAAAGGTTTGTGTTTTTGCACCTTAATGCAACCCCCCGGAGAGCGCTTCTCCTAGGGGGTTATCTGATGTGGGGAGGAGCCGAGAGAGCCGCCGAGGGACCCCAGAAGAGCAAGTTTGGGGCCACTCTGTGCAAAACGAGCTGCACAGTGGAGGTAAGTATTTTAAATTAACTTTTAGTGTCACTTTAATCTATATATGCATTGTATAATAAAAACTTGGTATACCTTGTCTTGGAAATTTTATAGATAGGCAACTCCTATCCTAATATTTAGGGATGAGCCGAACACCCCCCTGTTCGGTTCGCACCAGAACATGCGAACAGGAAAAAAGTTCGTTCGAACACGCGAACACCGTTAAAGTCTATGGGACACGAACATGAATAAACAAAAGTGCTAATTTTAAAGGCTTATATGCAAGTTATTGTCATAAAAAGTGTTTGGGGACCCAGGTCCTGCCCCAGGGGACATGGATCAATGCAAAAAAAAGTTTTAAAAACGGCTGTTTTTTCAGGAGCAGTGATTTTAATAATGCTTAAAGTCAAACAATAAAAGTGTAATATACCTTTAAATTTCGTACCTGGGGGGTGTCTATAGTATGCCTGTAAAGGGGCGCATGTTTCCTGTGTTTAGAACAGTCTGACAGAAAAATGACATTTTGAAGGAAAAAACTCATTTAAAACTACCCGCGGCTATTGCAATACACATAGAAGTTCATTGATAAAAACGGCATGGGAATTCCCCAAAGGGGAACCCCGAACCAAAATTTAAAAAAAAAAATGACGTGGGAGTCCTCCTAAATTCCATACCAGGCCCTTCAGGTCTGGTATGAATATTAAGGGGAACCCCGGCCAAAATTAAAAAAAAAAAATGACGTGGGGTTCCCCCTAAATTCCATACCAGACCCTTCAGGTCTGGTATGGATTTTAAGGGGAACCCCGCGCCAAAAAAAAAAAAAAAACGGCGTGGGGTCCCCCCAAAAATCCATACCAGACCCTTATCCGAGCACGCAACCTGGCAGGCCGCAGGAAAAGAGGGGGGGACGAGAGTGCGGCCCCCCTCCCTCCTGAACCGTACCAGGCCACATGCCCTCAACATTGGGAGGGTGCTTTGGGGTAGCCCCCCAAAACACCTTGCCCCCATGTTGATGAGGACAAGGGCCTCATCCCCACAACCCTGGCCGGTGGTTGTGGGGGTCTGTGGGCGGGGGGCTTATCGGAATCTGGAAGCCCCCTTTAACAAGGTGACCCCCAGATCCCGGCCCCCCCCCTGTGTGAAATGGTAAGGGGGTACATAAGTACCCCTACCATTTCACGAAAAAAGTGTCAAAAATGTTAAAAATGACAAGAGACAGTTTTTGACAATTCCTTTATTTAAATGCTTCTTCTTTCTTCTATCTTCCTTCATCTTCTGGTTCTTCTGGCTCTTCTGGTTCTTCCTCCGACGTTCTCGTCCAGCATCTCCTCCGTGGCGTCTTCTATCTTCTTCTCCTCGGGCCGCTCCGCACCCATGGCATGGGGGGGAGGCTCCCGCTCTTCTCTTCTTCTTTTCTTCTCTTCTTCTCTTCTTCATTTTCTTCTCCGGGCCGCTCCGCAATCCATGCTGGCATGGAGGGAGGCTCCCGCTGTGTGACGGCACTCCTCGTCTGACAGTTCTTAAATAACAGGGGGGGGCGGTGCCACCCGGTGACCCCACCCCACTCTGACGCACGGTGACTTGACGGGACTTCCCTGTGACGTCACGGGGAATGCCACAGGGAAGTCCCGTCATGTCCCGTGCGTCAGAGGGGGGCGGGGTCACCGAGTGGCCCCGCCCCTTGTTATTTAAGAACTGTCAGACGAGGAGCGCCGTCACACAGCGGGAGCCTCCCTCCATGCCAGCATGGATTGCGGAGCGGCCCGGAGAAGAAAATGAAGAAGAGAAGAAGAGAAGAAAAGAAGAAGAGAAGAAGATGAAGAAGATGAAGAGAAGAGCGGGAGCCTCCCCCCCATGCCATGGGTGCGGAGCGGCCCGAGGAGAAGAAGATAGAAGACGCCGCGGAGGAGATGCTGGACGAGAACGCCGGAGGAAGAACCAGAAGAGCCAGAAGAACCAGAAGAACCAGAAGATGAAGGAAGATAGAAGAAAGAAGAAGCATTTAAATAAAGGAATTGTCAAAAACTGTCTCTTGTCATTTTTAACATTTTTGACACTTTTTTCGTGAAATGGTAGGGGTACTTATGTACCCCCTTACCATTTCACACGGGGGGCGGGATCTGGGGGTCACCTTGTTAAAGGGGGCTTCCAGATTCCGATAAGCCCCCCGCCTGCAGACCCCCACAACCACCGGCCAGGGTTGTGGGGATGAGGCCCTTGTCCTCATCAACATGGGGACAAGGTGTTTTGGGGGGCTACCCCAAAGCACCCTCCCAATGTTGAGGGCATGTGGCCTGGTACGGTTCAGGAGGGAGGGGGGGCCGCACTCTCGTCCCCCCCTCTTTTCCTGCGGCCTGCCAGGTTGCGTGCTCGGATAAGGGTCTGGTATGGATTTTTGGGGGGACCCCACGCCGTTTTTTTTTTTTTTTTTTTGGCGCGGGGTTCCCCTTAAAATCCATACCAGACCTGAAGGGTCTGGTATGGAATTTAGGGGGAACCCCACGTCATTTTTTTTTTTTAATTTTGGCCGAGGTTCCCCTTAATATCCATATCAGACCTGAAGGGCCTGGTATAGAATTTAGGGGGACTCCCACGTCATTTTTTTTTTTTAATTTTGGTTCGGGGTTCCCCTTTGGGGAATTCCCATGCCGTTTTTATCAATGAACTTCTAAGTGTATTGTCGGCAATGCAATAGCCGCGGGTAGTTTTAAATTAGTTTTTTCCTTCAAAATGTCATTTTGCTGTCAGACTGTTCTAAACACAAGAAACATGCGCCCATTTACAGGCATACTATAGACACCCCCCAGGTACGAAATTTAAAGGGATATTACACTTGTATTGATTGACTTTAAGCATTATTAAAATCACTGCTCCTGAAAAAACGGCCGTTTTTAAAACTTTTTTTTGCATTGATCCATGTCCCCTGGGGCAGGACCCAGGTCCCCAAACACTTTTTATGACAATAACTTGCATATTAGCCTTTAAAATTAGCACTTTTGATTTCTCTCATAGACTTTTAAAGGGTGTTCCGCGGCATTCGAATTTGCCGCAAACACCCCAAATTGTTCGCTGTTCGGCGAACTTGCGAACAGCCAATGTTCGAGTCGAACATGAGTTCGACTCGAACTCGAAGCTCATCCCTACTAATATTGATCCGTATTTCCAAATTACCAATATATACTGCAGTTGGGAGCAGTCAGTCACAAAAAGATACACCCAGTGTCTTTACAAATAACTGTTCTCTTTATTCGATACATTTGAATTCGTTTTAACCACTTCAGCCCTGGAAGGAATTACCCCCTTCCTGATTGGGCCATTTTTTTGTGATATGGCACTGCGTCGCTTTAACTGACAATTGCACTACGTGCGATGCTGTACTCAAACAAAATTGATGCCCTTTTTTCCCACAAATAGAGTTTTCTTTTGGTGGTATTTGATCTCCTCTGCGGTTTTTATTTTTTGCGTTATAAATTAAAAAAAGCGACAATTTTGAAAAAAACACAATATTTTTTGCTATAATAAATACCCCAAATAAAAAAAATCTCAATAAGCATATATTGATTGGTTTGTGCAAAAGTTATAGGGCCTACAAAATAGGTTGAGTTATGGCATTTTTATTATTATTTTTTTTTTTAATAGTAATGGCGGCGATCTGTGATATTTATCGGGACTGCGACATTGCGACGGACAGATCGGACACTTTTCACACTTTTTTGAAACCATTGACATTTATACAGTGATCAGCGCTATAAATAGAGACTGACGACTGTATAAATGTCACTGGCAGGGAAGGGATTAACACTAGGGGGCGATCAAGGAGTTAAATGTGTTCCCTCACTGTGTGCTCTAACTGTGGGGGGATGGGACTGACTGGGGAAGGAGACCGATCAGTGTTCCTATATACTAGGAACACATGATCTGTCTCCTCTCCCCTGACAGGACATGGATTTGTGTGTTTACACACACAGATCCATGTTCCTGCTCTGTCACGAGCGATTACGGGTGCCCCACGGACATCGCGGCCACCGGGCATGCGCATTGGCTCCTCAGTGATCCGTCCACCATACAGCTACGGCGATTCGTGCAGGGGAGCCATTCTACCGCCGTCAAATGGCGGGCGGACGGCATGTGGTTAAAAAACATGCTTATGCAAGTATCAAATTAATATTACAATTTTACTGAAACAGTACACAGGGTCTTAGGAATTTTAATACATGGCAGACAAGTTAGTATCATACCAATGGCATTGGCTGCAGTGGACAAAACATACTAAATTAAATACATGTACAGTATCTCACAAAAGTTAGTACACCCCCACATTTTTGTACATATTTTATTCTATCTTTTCATGTGACAATACTGAAGAAATTACACTTTATTACAATGTAAAGTAGTGAGTGTACAGCTTGTATAACAGTGTAAATTTGCTGTCCCCTCAAAATAACTAGCTGGCAACAAAAGTGAGTACTAAGTGAAAATGTCCAAATTTGGCCCAATTAATTATTTTCCCTCCCCGGTGTCATGTGATGTGTTAAATTTGGTGTTATCGCTCTCACTCTCTCATACTGGTCACTGAGGTTCAACATGGCACCTCATGGCAAAGAACTCTATGAGGATCTAAAAAAAGGATTTTTGGCTCTACATAAAGATGGCCTAGGCCAGTGATGGCGAACTTTGGCACCCCAGATGTTTTGGAACTACGTTTCCCATGATGCTCTTGCACTCTGCAGTGTGGGTGAACATCATGGAAAATGTAGTTCCAAAACATCTGGGGTGCCAAGGTTCGCCATCACTGGCCTAGGCTATAAGAAGATTGTTAAGACCCTGAAACTGAGCTGCAGCATGGTGGCCAAGATCATATAGCGGTTTGACAGGACAGGTCCCACTCAGAACAGGCCTCGCCATGGTCGACCAAAAAAGTTGAGTGCATGTGCTCAGTGTCATATCCAGAGGTTGCCTTTGGAAAATAGACGTATGAGTGCTGCCATCATTGCTGCAGAGGTTGAAGAGGTGGGGGGTCAGCTTGTCAGTGCTTATGGAGAGGTAGGCCAATGAGAAGGGAGTTGCAATAGTCAAGGCGAGAGATAACACGGGAGTGAATAAGGAGCTTGGTGGTTTCATTTGTTAAAAAGGGGCAAATTTTAGAGATGTTACGGAGGTGAATTCTACAAACTATTTCATTTTTGTTCCTTGCTTTAAAATGAAATGTTGGTTCTGTGGACTGATCCTTTATATAGATATGTTTTCAACACTAAAGTCCTTCAATTTATCACTAATATTTCAGCACTGTGTACCTCTCTGTCCTTCACTCACAGCTGGATAGATCGGGATGTGATACCATAGAGGTTAATTCTACAGTCTATAAAATGAGGAACTCCAACATGGAGCGTGTACTGAAAGGGGAAGCCTCTATCACTGAGGATGGGACTGGTAAACTTCTTCTGTTTTCATCTTCCTTCTGTCTTGCTTATAAATGGAACCCGTAATGTACATAGATCAGGGGTGCCCAACTGGTGGCACGCAGAGCCCTCTGATGTGACCTGCAACCTCTTGCTCTGGGATGGTGAGTCAGCAAGCCATTATTATGGGTTGCCGACCCACCATCCCAGAGCATCAATGTTGTGAATGCAGCCGGTGGTAGAGGAACCAGGTGGCTGTGGAGCCCATGCATTCTGTATAGCGCTGTCTTGCTGTTACAGGCAGAGTGATACCAAATGCACTCCGCCTGGGACAGTAACAGCCGCCAACACCTAAATTGAAGACTGCTATTAAAGGCATATCTGTTCTGCAGTGGTTAATGGGCTGCTTTCAAACTGACTCACAAGTGCAGTGTTACCTGCACTGAGCCATAGACTTCTGTTATTACCTGCTGCCTGTTTGGTGCACTTTCTGAAAGTGCACCTCACCTGCTGGATATAATAGATGTCTATTAGACATGTGCAATTCGTTTAATTCCAAATTAGTTTTTTTTTAACGAATTTACGAATTTCGGTTAAAAAATTTTTAATTTTTGAATTGTTGAATTTTCAAGTTCTTGAATTTTCAAATTTTCGGATATTTGAATTTTTCGAATTGTTGAATTTTTGAATTGTCGAATTTATGAATTCCAAATTTTCAAATTTCTGAATTTCCACAATTGGTCCAGTCGGGTCCGCCTGTCCTGTTTTTCAGGCGGACCCTATCAGATTCTCCATTCGCCTATATGGAGCGGCAGATGTGTCCGTTTACATTCACTTAACACCAATGCAATCTGCTAAAAAAAAAAAAAAAACTGAAGGGGATCTGCCCCATTCAGTCTTGGGGATCGAAAGGGAGGGCCCATAGAGTAGAGCGGGCTGTGTCCGTATAAGCAGAATGGACACAGATCTGTCATTTGCCCACACTGCTCATTGTGGCCCACCACCGGTTATCAAGTCGCTTAAGCACTGTCGCCCTAGCTCTTTAAAAGGTTGGGCACCCCTGACAAAGATGTTAAGGTTAGAATAATGGTGAATCCTATGATTTCCCAAAGCTGATCTCTTATTTCTTTTCAATAATTCTTCTGCCAGGAATTGAGTTATCTACAGTCAGTCAGGCTGCTGTATCCAATGTAATCAGTAAGGTGTCTTTTGTTAATGCTGACAGTAACTATAAATCTGGGATCCCATTCAGTGGATTGGTGAGTTGCATAATATTTCTGTAAATCTTATTTTGCCAAAAAATTTGTTTTTGTAATTGTTATAACCAATGAGAGCTGAAAATAACAATCACATGTCTGAACACAACTGTAAAACCGGCCACAGACGAATCAAAATTCGGCCGGTTCAGCAGGAACTGGCCGAATTTCAATCCATCTGTGGGCAGGCTACTTGTACTGAAGTCAACCAATCAATCAACTTCAGTACAACCAGCCTGTGCTTTTTTTTTATTTCGTATGATTACTGTTCCCGCTATTAATAATTAATTAGTTTTTGTTAGAAATTCTTTATATGGCACTAAAGAACAGACAGTGCACAGTCCACATGAGCTTTGCTGCTTATCTGTAGACAGAAAATTCGGAACCTTTACTCAGGGAAAAGACACAGAGCATACTATAATTGCAGATACAAACATATAAACACTGCCATCTACTGGTTGAAGAATATACCTCTACTAAATGTAATCACACACATAGGTTGGACTTGATGGACTTGTGTCTTTTTTCAACCTCACCTACCTACTATGTAAGTACTGTTGTGCGGTAGTTGTTGCATAAAATACAATTCTGTGTTCCAACACTCTCACTCAACAACTACCCCTTATTTTAGTCTTAATTCAGATCTCAGTTTTAAAAATCTGATTCTTGTAAGTGTTTTTGTCAAATGCTGTGATCCACTTTTGTGTCTCATGAGTTGGAAGTCTTTGTATCTCATCCCATGAATCTGGCTCTGGTTTTAAACCTACATGGCAACACAGGGCAGACATTTGGCTGGGGTGCCTTTATTGCTTCTGGCTGATTTCCTGATTGAAGCCTCTTGTGGCCTGGTTTCTTCTTTTACAGCATTTGGATTGTCTGCATTAATTTCTATTTCTGTGTCTCTTTATCTTATGTTATCTCTTTATCTTATGTTGATTATCTTCATGTGACACTGATGTGGAATTTCCCTCAGTTTGAACACAATGATGTTTCATGGACAATTACACTTCTACTGATGTTTACCTTGTTTGTGTCTTGGTGTAGAATTCTGTACCCTTTTGAGATCCACTATACCCCACAACCTATAACCCACAACCTATAACCCACAACTACACCTTCCTTTGCACAAGCATTCCATTTTGTGTCTCAATAAACAACTTCAAAAACAAAAAGAAAAATACTGCGCTATCCCTCAAGTCAAATAAATATTCTACAGGTGTGTTTAGTGAAAAACAAAAAAGGGAAAAAACTGAAAAAACTAGGTGCTGCTGCAGCCTTAAATGTGAGACAACCCCCACCTCAATAACTATACAAACGATAGGCTGCGCTGTTAATAAATGAATGTGATCATAATTAATTGATACGACCACCCCTATAACACTCATGCGTAAATAAAATACAAATGAATAAGAGATAAATATTAATTACTAGGAAACTTGAATCACACAAATTAAAACATTAAATGATGGTGAATAGGAATTCAGTAACCAGAGAAATTATAATGAGTCCATATAATCAGGAAAAGAGTCCTTGTAGGTACAAAAACTTTTCTGATAGAGGGAGAAATACACCTTCCTTCAAGTGGTGTGAGGCATGCAAAGATTATCTCCCTAGGGAGCGTGATGTAGTAGGGAGTTCCTCCAACTCAAATAGATCAGCCCCTTACCAGATCCATAGATTTCCTGTCACAGAGATCATGCACGCAAGTGGCTGTGTCCCCCAGCCACTGGGTCTCTGTTAGGATGTATATCACAGTTCACCGCTCCAGGAAATCAACTCAGTAGAGGTGTTATCGCTCCCATTCCACAGATATACATGAAAAGAAAATGCTCCATAGCGTGATACAGTAAAACGTTTTATTAAATTCAAATTAAGAAATGCACTTACAGTGTGTGCAGGTAAAAAATCGCCTCTAAAATCAATATGCGCCGGCCGGCTCTCAGCTGCTGCCCGTTCCTTCCGGGATCAGCGTGGTGTGGTGGTGACGTCAGCACGCCGCTCCTCCCATATTCCATTTTGTACGTTATTCTTTTGGGATGTGCACATGGGCTTTTTTTTTTTTTAATTTTTTAGATGGTTCAAATCCGGGACCTTTCCATTCCACAGTTCATATGGAGTTTTCTCAGTTGTTGATTTTCCTAGTATTCAATTTTGGAGATAACATGCGGTCATAATTGCCTCTCCCAGTACGTGGTTGGCATATCTGCATCAAACAGCATGGTTCTTCCACTCTCGCATGGAATATGGTTTATTCTTTTTATGCAATTCCATTTTGTTCTGGGTTGTATGGTACTTTCTGAGAATTGCCTGTGTGTTATCACCTGTATATTCAGTTCCATTGTTTGTGCACAATACACTCAGCATTTTGCCAAATGTGTTGCTTACTTGAGCCAAATACTGTTCACGTATCTCTTAGTGCAGAACAGAAACATTTGTTTAACATTGTGGTCAGAGGTGTATGTTTCATTCATTAGGCCCTGGTTTAAGTCTTTTTTATGGTTTTACCCACCTCTCATTTATTGACCTCACATCAGATTATTCAAAGACAATGATATTTCTTTAAACAATCTTGGGAAAGTGAATGTGGTGGCTGATTTAAGACATAGCAATCTGGAAGAAATAACATGTAGAAATAAAGGGCTGACCAGGAAATATTAAGACATGAGCAAAATGGTTTGAATTTGAGGAAACTAAACTATATTATTAAATGATATCAGACCCTGATGGTAAATCAGAGTATGACTTATTAAATAACATTGATTGATCTTATAGTTTCTGTACCTTCCCAACAGTTCTACATTTACATTGGCCGTAGGTCCCCCCTCAACCTCCCACTTCCTTTTCCTCCTTTTTTTTTTTTCTTCCTCTCTTTTTTGCCTTCATTTTTTTGCATTGTATATGTTTCAAGATCATGTTTGAATTTTTTGTTGAAATGCTGAAAAAAAAAAAAAGACATAGCAATCTATGGAGACGAGTCCTACAAAGGGTAATGATGAGACACTGTAGGATCAGACTACATGCACTCCATTCTTTCTGCGCTTGTTTTTGTTTTAGGCACATCACCAAAATGCTTTTGAGAAAGTGTGCATCATCAACAATCCAATTAAATGCATTTTTCTTCTGTTTCTATGAGGACTGATAAAACATATTTCCTGGCATAATACTCTGTTTTGTGATATCTTATTATGTATTCTTTCAGGTTAAAGTGGTGGATGCTGGTGATAACCCGATACCAGGCATTAAGGTTTACCTAAGAAGTTTAAGCAATTCAATCAATGAAATCTTGGTGACAGATGACAACGGACAAGCTTCTTTCAGTGTTAATACAAGTGAATGGATGGGACGAATATCTCTCTCGGTACTAACAGTTTTGTTTTGATACATTGCTATATGTGTATTGTACTGTGTATTTCTAAATTTCTATGTTAAGGGGGCTAGTTAAATAGGTTGTCAAAAAAAGTTTAGTTTGACATAATTCGCCCAATTTCCCTATATCATTATATTCACACTAAAATATTTAAAAACCTTTGACAGGAAAAGTGGCAATATCACATCAAAGTATAAAAATGTAGGTAGATTGGCGAAAAAAAAAAAAAAACAACAAAAAAAGGACAAGCTGGGGAAAAAACTGCATTAAATCTTTTATTCAATAAAAAATCATGCTGTATGCTCCTTTCACATTTTTTGCATTTTTTTTGTGTTGTAAATATGTTGCTTTGTAGGTGCAATGTGTATTTTAGGTGCATTACCATTGATCCCTAAGTAACACCCACTAGAAAAAGAATCCAGGATTCAGCAAATTTGACATTTTTCTTGTTCAATATTTTTATTTTGATAGCAAATTGGGTAGACTATGCAAAAGACAAAGTTTATGACATTCAGCGGTGCCGGAGTACTAATGCGATTTCATTACAATGCAGTTATAATTGCATTATGACATTATGCTGTTGACAATAGAGGTGAAATGGGAATTGCAGCTAATACATTGTTTTGTGTAATTATGAGATCTGTTTCTTCAAAGATAAAGTCTAAGGTACTGCTAATTGTAAAAAGTCAGAATAGAGAGAGAAAGGAAAAGAGATGGATAAGAGGGATCATAGTAAGGAAGACTGGCCAAATGGGGGGAGGGGGGAGGGCGGAGGGCTCTACCTCCAGCTGGTCGGCTAGGAGAATGGGTAAATTGGCTCAGTGTGTCAGAAGGTGCCTATTGAAGGTCTGAAATAGTCAGCCCAGTGTTCCAACATATTTTCATAGAGGGCCATACCATTTTTAGTGAGCGTAGTTGTCCATTTTTCATAGCCCACAATTTGGGATAATCTTGGCTTGACTTCCAAAGTTTTAAGCAAATATGATTTCAATGCCTTTGTGATCATTTGTTTGGTGGCTTTGAACAGATGGTTTAGGAATTTAAAGGGGTGTTTACAGTATCTACATTACCAAGCATGTGATGTGATATGGTTTCATATAGATTTTTGAGGATATAATAGCTGTACAGCGTATTCAATATTCAGTGTACTTTGCTCTACAATCAGCCTCCTAAGCAGCCACCAAAACAGGTGGAAAGAAACTTTGGTACTAAGCTAGCAAGCTAGCTAGCTTGCCTAGGTATTAGGTACCAGTGAGTAAGCACTCTACAATTTGTTCCACTGCTAGAGCATTTTGGGAGCAAACCTTTGTTGTAAGTCATGTCTGTGTCTGGTCCTCCTCCGCCAGTTTGTAGCCCAGTTATGATTTCCATATGTGTTAATATGTGGAAGGGGGTCCCAAAAGCATGATTTTAGTAGCATTGAATAGATTTCAGAAATTAGGCCAGGAAAGTGAGGGTGCTCGCTGTACATTTGAAGTGAACATAGGTTTCCCCAATGGGGTATGAGACAGGTGTAAGTATAAAGAGTTTGACTTGAAGGTATCTGCATAAATATTTCAACGTTTGGTAGCTTGTGATCAATTCTGAGACTTTGGAAGGTTTTAAGGCTATCAGGTTTGACTAGGCTATGAAGGCTAAATGGGCCTGAAGTGACTCAGTGTTTGAAAAACCCTGGGGTGGTTAAGGTTGGTTTAGAATGATGGGTTCTTGAGGAAAAACAGAAGTGTAAGGTGGGATGAGAGTAGGCTTACTGGAGTACTTCACACCTCCTCAACCTTGAGGGGGTGCATGGGGATTGGATTGCATAGTTAGGCTCTATCTCTTAGAAGAACCCATCGGTGGTTGGGTATGACCATAGAAATCATTTGACTTCCAGATTTACACATAATGGGACCTCAATTGTATAACAATAGCAAATAGGGCAATTTTTGCTATCAGAAAATATTTAGATAGGCAGAGGACCCCCAGGTAAACCTGCCTTTTAACTTAGAGCAGGGATATGCAATTAGCGGACCTCCAGCTGTTGCAAACCTACAAATCCCATCATGCCTCTGCCTCGGGGTGTCATGCTTGTGGCTGTCAGAGTCTTGCTATGCCTCATGGGACTTGTAGTTCTGCAACAGCTGGAGGTCATTCTAATTGCATATATCTGACTTAAAGCATAGTTTAGTGTGGCTATTTGCCGATACTAAAGGTTGGACATTTTTTCAACACACTTCACCCTCAGTGCACCAAAAACATGTAACTAGAGTCATATTTTCTATTTTGGTGGACATACTTCCATGTTCAAGAAAATGGTTTTTAATCTTAAGAAACAGATCTACATTTTGCCCAATTTATTTTACTATTGTGAAACTAAAAAAAAGACATTGCCCTGAACAGTTTTATAAACAAATATGCCTTAAAGAAAAAGTGCTTGGCTGCCATTGACTATGGTCACTATGGTACCAATATACTTACCATGTCCAAGCTGCCAAGACAGACACTCATCCAACCCCTGGAGCAGAGTTCTGTCCACTTTGGCAACTAGGAATGACCATCAAGGAACAAATGTATCCCTTCCATCCATTTAGCTAGAAGCAAATCAGAACCTGTACATATTGTGTAAAACCTCCAGAACTGAATGTGTGATTCCTCAATATAATGGTACAGACAGCTGTCAAAAACTTCATATGTAACTGGAAACAATCAAAGACTACAGACATTCTACATGAGATTGGTAAAAAACCACATAGGTGCTACAGGAGTTGGTCATAGACTGTGAAAATGCTATATGAGTAGTTGGAGACTGAAGACATGCTTCAGCAGACAGTCATGCCTGGAGACACATTACACTAGAGTTCACTGTTGTTATAGCCCCTTAAATATCATTACTTTCACATGTGTGCTTCCAACGGCCTCCTTAGGCTGCATTCACACTTCAGCGTTTTGGAATCACAGGCAGATTTGGTGTGATTCTTCCCACAATTTAAAAGCGGCAATGTGTGAATGACAAATTACAGGACTCACATTTGAGATGCCATTCATTTGAATGGCACCAAAAAACACGGTATGGGTCTGCCGTGATTGTCACGCAATAATTTGCTCCACAATCGCGGGAACTGGCATCGCGGGAAGCATCTCCCAAAAAAAAAAAGTTCAGGAGCTACTTTGGGCGACATGCTTCCTGCGTTGGGGGTTGCCATGATTGTAGCATGATTTATGGCGTGACAAACAAAGAGTTGGGGGGGCACACCCTAAAAAAATGCATTAAAGATGGTGTAAGACCATACAAATAGAACAAAAGATTACAGCGCACACATACAAAAATGACATTTAACTCCTGCAAGGCTATTTAAAAGACCTAAACATATTGAAAAAATATGGGGATTTGGTCACACCATATGGTGTGACAATCGCGGCAGACCCGCACCACGATTTTAGGTGTTATTCAAATGAATGGCATCTCAAATGTGAGTCCCACGATTTTTGTCATTTACACATTGGTGCTTTCAAATCGCAAGCAGAATTGTGGCAAATCTGCCCGCGATTCAAAACGCTGACGTGTGAATGTAGCCTTATATCTCTGCCTCTGTTTTCTAAAACCTTAAATAAGAAAATGATTGGGCAGTACAGAATGTTTACATTTCCTATATTAAATCTGATAGAATGCTTTTGTTAAAAAAAAAAAAATAATAATAATAAAAAAATAAAATAAGCTCTTGTTATGTTTATCAATTTATGATGAGTATATCTCATTGGGTTTCCATTACTTGGCCACTGTTATATGGAATGATACAACACACAATTGGTTACTATAAAACTGGTCTAAGAGCCTGTTGCTTTGGGACATGTCAATAGGTGACTACAGCTTGCTTTCCAGTGCATTCCGTTTGTGTTTGATATCAGTTTGACATTTTTCTGCAATTATTTAGAACACATTGACAGGTGCTTTTGACCCACAGTTGACCTCCTGGTTTGCATTTGGCCTCCCTTTAGGTTGCATCAACCTGCTTTAGGTTCCTTTTCGAATTTCCATTGACTTGTATAGGGAGGGATGCAAACAGTAGCCCATAGCTCCCAACTGTCCCTGATTTTGAGGGACTGTCCCTGATTTGGAACAAAGTCCCTCTATCCCTCTTTCTTTCTCATGTGTCCCTCATTTTGGTCTGATCTATATAGTTGTATATACAATTTATCTTTCAAAAAGTGTTTCCCAGTGCTAAACCTTTCATCCAATGTCTAAATTGCTGCATTTGTAATTTTCAAAAGCCAATATAAAGGAATAGTAGTGGTAAAAAAAAAAAAAAAAAAAAAAAGCAGCACTCGTGGGCAAAATCTTTTTTGTATAATTCTCCTTTAAGGGGGGGTGACAGGGGGTGTGTCCTTTGCCTATATAATTTTTCTAATAGGTGTCCCTCATTTAAATATCAAAAAGTTGGGAGGTATGTTGTCTCAGGTCCTTAGTCCACAGTAATCAACCTTCTCTATCTTTTTCTATGCAGTGATAAAATAATATGTACATTTAATATTATCCTTTATTATTTATATTTAAATGTCATCATAATTACATAATCCAGTCTAATGTCATTTTATCTAAAATGTGAGAAGCACTTTGACCCAAAATGTATTTTTTGTTATATTTGTCTTCTTATCAAAGGCAAGAACAAACCTGCAGAATCAACCATATGTTTATGGCAACATAGTCCCTGATTATGGTGAAGCAAATCTGTATCTTAAACCCTTCTACTCCCGTAATAAGAGTTTCCTGAAACTCCATTCCCTGGACAAAGTCCTCCCATGTGAAGGGCAGCAGGAGGTGCAGGTGGAATATATTATTAAACACACAGAGCTGAAGAATGACATTGACCACTTTGACCTTCATTATTTGGTGAGAATCTTTTTGCATTTTGACGATAATAAAAATGGTTCCAATTATTGTAAACAGCTAAACTTAAAAGAATTGTATATGTAGGAAGCATTTTACATGCTAAAATATCTGTACATGTGTTTTTTGTTTTTTTTAGCCCACCCCTTCTTCTTTCTATGGATGCATAGCAGATAGAGAATGACCACCCTTGCAGTTCTGTAGGCCCTTTATCACTGCCGTTGTTGAAGTGAATATCACAACACTGGTGACGCTCACCCTGAAATCTCTCCTTCCTGTATGTCCAACATTGCCTTTGACAATCCAAAAAAAAAAAAAATCTTGCTGCAAGTGAGAGGAAGAATTAATTATTTTCTTCTCTCTCTAACTTTATAGAAAGTCACCAGGTGACAGGCAGCAACAGGAGGCTGATCTGTATATGAACACAGACGTAAACTGCACACGTACCAGGATTTACTTATTGATGTCATAACAGTCAGCAATATACACTATGTTACCAAAAGTCAAAAGTATTGGGACAACTGCCTTTACACGCACATGAAATTAAATGGCTTCCCAGTCTTAGTCCGTAGGGTTCAATATTGAGTTGGTCCACCCTTTGCAGCTATAACAACTTCAACTCTTCTGGGAAGGCCATCCACAAGATTTAGGAGTGTGTCTATAGGAACGTTTGACTTTTTTTTCAGAAGCGCACGTGTGAGGTCAGGCACTGATGTTGGACAAGAAGGCCTGGCTAGCAGTCTCCACTCTAATTCATCCCAAAGGTGTTCTATCGGTTTGAGGTCAGGACTCTGTGCAGGCCAGTCAAATTCCTCCACCTCAAACTCACTTATCCATGACTTTATGGACCTTGCTTTGTGCACTGGTCCAAATTGTTTGGTGGAGGGGGAATTATGGTGTGGGGTTGTTTATTAGGGGTTAAAAACATTTTTTATTTATTTTTTTTTTTTTATGAAAGTATTTCATGTTTTATTGTTTAACTGAACAGTATGCAGTATGCTTTCTGAAGAAAAAAATTAAAAATAAACAGTTATATCAGTCTGCTTAATTCAGGAGAAAAGATCTATTAATATTTGGAAACCAGGTGAGTAAATAGGAGACCTTATTTTCAGTATGACGATACTTTACCAAGCTCAGCAACTGATTTACAATCAGAATTGGATTTCAGATTATTATCCCTTCAAGGCGCATTGATTATTGAAGTAGGTCCGCCTTCGCAATTAAGCGGGTAGTTGCCATCATCCAATAATTGTACAAAATATGTATGTTGCATACTGCTGGTCAGTGTTTTACACTTTTGTCATTTTGTGCCTGGAAATAGGTTAGCTGTAGCAGACGACCCTTTTTGTTGGCTGGGAGCTTATAGCTTGATTTCTTCTTTTCTTGATTATTCCACTCTAGAACACCTAGAGTGGAATAACTGCAGCTTCCATCTGGATCCACCTTGAAATAAATAAAAGAAACTCAAGGCAGCTTTTATTGTTCTCTATTTGGACATTGTTTTTCAAACCGATACTCCATGCTGAGATAATAATTGTTTCACCTGTGCATACAGAATATGAGATTACCTAACAAAAAAAAATACACTGTTGGATGGGAACTGAGGACTTGATTGAGAAACACTGTTGTAAAAAATATTCCAATCCCTTCCTAAAGCCTCGTAAACACGATCGGATTTTCTGACGGGAATTGTGTGATGACAGGCTGTTGGCGGAAAATCAGACTGTTTGTACGCTCCATCCGACAATTGTTGGCCAACTTTCCGCGGACAAATGTTGGATGGCAGGTTTATAAATTTTCCGCGGACAAAAGTCTGTTGTCGGATTTTCCGAGCGTGTTTATACAAGTCTGTCGGACAAAAGTCCAAAGTACAAACACGCATGCTCGGAAGTAAGGACGAGCCGGAAGCGGTCGGTCTTGTAAACTAGCGTTCGTAATGGAGAATTAAAATTCGTGACGCGGCAAATTATGAAATCTCAAAATGCAGCGCACAATTCTCTTCTTCTTTAATGGGATAATAATGAAGATGCTTTGCTGGTGATACTGATGGAGTTCTGCCAAACGTATTTTAAAAGGCTTTTATTTTCTAGTGATATCAAAAATAATATTATTATGCTTGTTTTTTTTTGTTTGTTTTTTTTTTGGGCAAGATACCATAACACCATTAAAAATCAAAATATAGGGAATGGCGCTATGTTATAACTAGGAGTGGGATTGAAAATTAAACACATGTACAAGAGCATAAATACTATATAAAATTGAAAAAATATATATATATTAATAAGATCCAGAAATTTCTTGCAAAAAAATTGCTGTCCTTATTTTAGTGAAAAAAACACCTTATAAAGTGAAAAAAATGCTACTATATGTGCAAAAAATCGCAAATGTTAAAACAACACCAATAAATCTTCACAGTAATAAATATAAAGTGATAAGTGCCAGAAGCAGTGATTATCAGACAATAGTGCATAAATGTGCAATAGCCATTCGCAATAATAGATCATTAGTAATGTGTCAAATCGCAATAAAATATTAAAGAAAAAATTCCATATGTTGTTTTAGTGCAAAAAAAAAAAAAAAATATTGTTCATAACAATTGTGCAAAAGTTCTTCTTTCGTGAAAAAATGCCGTGCTGTAATAACTGGTAGTGCCCCCCCAATGTGATTGCACTCACCGGAGCACTCCACCCCTGCAGGGGTACGAGCGAGTGATGTTGGTCTTGTCACTCCAGTTGCGTGGGTATCGGTTTCCTTCCACGCGTCCCAATCCCAAAGGCAGCTGTTTACACACAAGGAGGTGGGGACTTCCTGTCCCTTGGTGTATAAAAGGTCCCCACTGGATATCCACTTCAGTATTAAAAATATTAAAAGAAAGGTATCCACATAGTTGTTTTAACATTTGCGATTTTTTGCACATATAGTAGCATTTTTTTCACTTTATAAGGTGTTTTTTTCACTAAAATAAGGACAGCAATTTTTTTGCAAGAAATTTCTGGATCTTATTAATATATATATATATATATTCAATTTTATATAGTATTTATGCTCTTGTACATGTGTTTAATTTTCAATCCCACTCCTAGTTATAACATAGTGCCATTCCCTATATTTTTATTTTTATTTTTTGGGGGATCACTTAGGTGTCCCCTTCCCACCTAGGGGGGCTGCAGGTGTTGATTAGTCTGCAAGCGCGGATCTGTTGATATATTTATAACCATAACACCATTATCCTGTAGTTTTTAAGATCAAAGATACAACTATGTTGGTGTCCTTGTTAATTTTAAATTGTATTTTTTTTAATGTAACTGCCTACTCCCAAACTGTCATTTGAAGTAAAACACATAGCCAAGTATTATTCTCCACAATTTTTTTATTGTGCATTGAAAAGGTAAGCAAATACAATTAGACATGCTATTTGCCAATAGAACTTAACCAAAAAGTGCATTCTATGCATCCAAAAATATAGAAAGTATACCAAATCAAATCATTATTCCATCAAAAAATAAAATAAAATGCATGTGTCCTGCTTCTTAATATAGGGGGTCAACAATGCCAAGAGTTGGTGAAAGCAGGGGTCCGTCATCCGGAGATAATTCCAAAAATCACCTGGATTATTCTCCTGGAGCTCCCGTAGCAAAGGCATATGACATAATTGGTCACGTTTAATAACGCAACCAATTTTTGGTCCAAAAAATCCTCCTCCTCCTGTTCCTGGACTGGACTTGGGTCAAAGCAATAACTCCAAGGCCAATAATAAATAACACGTTATCTCCTCCGATTCCGTAACATGTCTGGTTGATGAATGGCCATTCATTCACTAACTGAAAAGCGCGAAATGAAAAGCGTGAAATGAAAAGCGCAAATCAACGTTCACCAAACTTCTACTAACATGAAATTAGCAGAAGGAGCCCAAAGGGTGGCGCCTGACAATTGAACTTCCTCTTTATCAGCTCGTAGTACGTCACTACATTCGTGTTTGTTGGCCAACAATTGTGTGCCGTCTGTATGCAAGACAAGTTTGGGGCCAATGCCCTTTGGACAAAAGTCTGAGGTTTTGTCTGTGGTAAATCCGATCGTGTGTACCAGGCTTTAGCCTGATTTCCTTCTAGTTGCAAGGGGCATCACATTTAATGATTGGTAAACTGCAATATATTACATTTTTGGTTTTGGGTTTAATACTGCTTTAATTACACAACAACCTATTTTTTTTCCCTATTATTTTAAAAGGTGACTTTTAAAGGCTCTGTTCAAGATTATGGATCTTTAGAAATAAGCACTGAAAATAAAAATGAAGGTAAGATAAGTTCATGCTTGTATCTTATATTAACCGATTGCCATCCGCCGGCTGTCATATGCCGGCCAGGTGGCACGGCTTTTGTTCTGGGAGGGCGTCATATGACATCCCTCCATTTAAACAGGGAATGCGCACAATCGTGCGCGTGCATCCCTGTTCCTTCGGTGGTGGCGTGTCATGGAGACACCGCTCACCGCCGGGGGGGTGAACAGCCATTGGGCATGGCTGTTTACCACGTGATTGGCCGTGATGAAGTCACAGCAGATCACAGGTGGTACTGCCCCACTTTGCACGGCGCATGTGCACGATCTTGAGCACGCTGCGTGTACACGTCGGTGGCGACGTGTTCCCGGGAACACTGCTCATCACCGAAGCTGGTAAATAGCCATTGACCGGCGGCTGTTTACCACGTGATTGGATGTGATCCTTTCACAGCTGATCACTAAATGTCAACAAACCACGGTAATGAGATGTTACCGGGTTCTCCTCCTTACACACTGATTGTGTGTGAGAAGGAGATTGCGGTAACATCTCGTTACCGCTTACAGTTTACACCAATCACACTGATTGCCCCCCAATAAAGAGGACCTGTCACCACCCATCAAAGTACCTGTCATAGTTTATCTGAGTACCTGTCACAGTCCATCAGAGTACCTGAATACCTGTCACAGTCCATTTGAGTACCCGAGTACCTGTCACAGTCCATTTAAGTACCCGAGTACCTGTCACAGTCCATCTGAGTACCCGAGCAACTGTCACAGTCCATCAGAGTACCCGAGTACCTGTCACAGTCCATCTGAGTACCCGAGTACCTGTCCCAGTCCATCTGAGTACCCAAGTACCTGTCACAGTTCATTTGAGTACCCGAGTACCTGAGTACCTGTCACAGTCCATATGAGTACGTGAGTACCTGTCACAGGCCATATGAGTACCCGAGTACCTGAGTACCTGTCAGTCCATATGAGTATCTGAGTACCTGTCGCAGTACATATGAGTACCGAGTACCCAAGTACCTGTCACCAGGCCATCAGAGTGCCCGAGTACCTGTCACCAGGCCATCAGTGTATCCGAGTACCTTAACACCAGGCCATCAGAGTACCCGAGTACCTGTCACCAGCCCATCAGAGTACCCGAGTACCTGTCACCAGCCCATCAGAGTAACAGAGTACCTGTCATGAGCCCATCAGAGTACCCGAGTACCTGTCTGCAGCTCATCAAGTTACCCGACTACCTGTCTTCAGCCTATCAGAGTACCCGAGTACCTATCTGCAGTCCATCAGAGTACCCGAGTACCTATTTACAGCCCATGCCTCATAGAATATACATTGGGGTGTTTGCTTTACACAATGGGGTCATTTTGTGGGTAATTCCATTGTCCTGGTGCTCAAGGACCTTCAAGATTGTGATAGGTAGGAATGAGATGTGTAATTTATGCTCCTAGAATGCCTGAAGGTACTACTTCAATGTTGGGCCTCTGTATGTGGCCAGGCTGTGTAAAAGTCTCACACATGTGGTATTGCCATACTCAGGAAGAGTAGCAGAATGTATTTTGGGGTGTAATTTTTGCTATACACATGCTATATGTTAGAAATATCTTATAAATTGACAACTTGCGTTTTCATTTTTTTCCCACATTTTCCAAAAACTTCTGGAAAAAATGAACCATTCAAAAGACTCATTATGCCTCATAGATTATATGTTGGGGTGTTTGCTTTCCAAAATGGGGTCATGTTGTGGGCAATTCCATTGTCCTGGTGCTCCAGGGCCTTCAAAACTGTAATAGGTGGTTGAGAAATGAGATGTGTCATTTATGCTCGTAGAAAGTCTCACACATGTGGTATCGCCATACTTGGGAAGAGTAGCAGAATGTATTTTGGGGTGTAATTTGTTGTATGCATATGCTGTGTGTGAGAAATAAACTGATAATATGACAATTTTGTAAAAAAAAAAAAAAAATCTTCATTTTGAAAAGAATTGTGGGAGGAAGTTACAACTTAAAAAAACTCACCATGCTACTTACGTAATACCTTGGAATGTCTGCTTTCTAAAAAGGGGTCATTTGGGGGGTATTTGTACTTTCCTGACTTGTGTCTCAAGAAATGAGATTCACCTGATGTACTGAAGGCCTGATCAGATGTGATCAATTTTCAGTGATTGGCACCATAGTTTGTAGACTCTATAACTTTCACAAAGACCAAATAATATACACTAATTTGAGTTATTTTTACCAAAGATATGTAGCAGTATACATTTTGGCCAAAATGTATGAAGAAAAATTACTAATTATCAACATTTTATGACAGAAACAAAGAAAAAGGCATTTTTTTCACAAAATTTACGGTCCTTTTTTATTTATAGCACAAAAAATAAAAAACCCACTAGTGATTAAATACCACTAAAAGAAAGCTCTATTTGTGTTAAAAAAAGGATGTAAGTTTCATATGGGTACAGTGTTTTATGACTGAGTAATTGTCATTCAAACTATGAGAGCACGGAAAGCTGAAAATTGGTCTGGGCAGGAAGGGGGTGTAAGTGCACTATATTGAGGTGGTTAAGCTTATTAAAAAGTTTCCTGCCCCCTTGAAAAATCACTGTATTACACCTTTGGAAAGCAGCACCTGTGGTGTAAGGTAAGTATATTCTTAAAGTTTTTTTTACAGGTGTTTTTTTTTTTTTTTCTAAAGGGGTGAACCATTAGTTAACATTGGACCTTACAGTCTGATTCAAGGATCTTTAGTGCCAGTACACTTATGCTCCGTACACACGGTCGGATTTTCCGATGGAAAATGTCCGATCGGAGCGTGTTGTCGGAAATTCCGACCGTGTGTGGGCTCCATCGGACATTTTCCATCGGATTTTCCGACACACAAAGTTGGAGAGCAGGAGATAAAATTTTCCGACAACAAAATCCGTTGTCGGAAATTCCGATCGTGTGTACACAAATCCGACGGACAAAGTGCCAGGCATGCTCAGAATAAATAAAGAGATGAAAGCTATTGGCCACTGCCTCGTTTATAGTCCCGACGTACATGTTTTACGTCACCGCGTTCAGAACGATCGGATTTTCCGACAACTTTGTGTGACCGTGTGTATGCAAGACAAGTTTGAGCCAACATCCGTCGGAAAAAATCCTAGGATTTTGTTGTCGGAATGTCCGAACAAAGTCCGACCGTGTGTACGGGTCATAACAGTGTCATACAGTTTTTACAAACAAATATGTGAAAAGTGTGGCATGCATTTGTATTCAGTCCCCTTTATTCTGATATCCCTAACTAAAATCTAGTGGAACCAGAAAACCTATGCCCCGTACACACGAGCGGAAATTCCACCAGCAAAAGTCCGATGAGAGCTTTTTGTCCGAAAATGCGATCATGTGTATGCTCTATCGGACTTTTACTGGCGGAATTCCAGCCAGCAAAAGATTGAGAGCGTGTTCTCAATTTTTCAGTCGAAAAAAGTTCCGATCGGAAATTCCGATCGTCTGTACCAATTCCGACGCGCAAAATTCCTACGCATGCTTGGAAACAATTCGACGCATGCTCGGAAGCATTGAACTTCATTTTGTTGGCTCGTTGTAGTGTTGTACGTCACTGCGTTCTTGATGGTCGAAAGTTCAGCGAACTTTTGTGTGACCGTGTGTATGCAAGCTAAGCTTGAGCGGAATTCCGTCGGAAAAACCATCCAAGGTTTTTCCAATGGAAATTCCGCTGATGTGTACGCGGCATAACACTGCACATCACCCTGAACACACCATCCCCACTGTGAAACATGATGGTGGCAGCATCATGCTGTGGGGATGCTTTTCTTTAGCGGGCACAGGGAAGCTGGTCGGAGTTGATGGGAAGATGGATGGAGCCAAATACAGGGCAATCTTAGAAGAAAACCTGTTAGAGACCGGAAAAGACTTGAGACTGGGGCAGAGGTTTACCTTCCAACAGGACAATGACCCTAAACATACAGCCAGACCTACAATGGAATGGTTTAGATCAAAGCATATTCGTGTGTTAGGATGGCCTAGTCAAAGTCCAGACCTAAATCTAATTGAGAATCTGTGGCAAGACTTGAAAATTGCTGTTCACAGACGCTCTCCATCCAATCTGACAGAGCTTGAGATATTTTGCAAAGAAGAATGGGCAAAAATGTCCCTCTCTAGATGTGCAAAGCTGGTAGAGACATCCCCAAAAAGACTCGCAGCTGTAATTGCAGCGAAAGGTGGTTCTATAAAGTATTGACTCAGGGGAGCTGAATATAAATGTACCCCACACTTTTCACATATTTATTTGTAAAAAAATGTTAAAAACCATTTATAATTTTCCTTCCACTTCACAATTATGGGCCACTTTGTGTTGGTCTTTCACATAAAATCCCAATTAAATACATTTACATTTTTGGTTGTAACATGACAAAATGTGGAACATTTCAAGGGGTATGAATACTTTTGAATACTTTTTCAAGGCACTGTATTTCATAGTTTGCCCCATCCTCAGCCCCCTCCAAGTTTTATACTTTTTTGTGCCTGATCCAGTGAGATATTGTCTTCATTGTGGCCATACAGACTCTTGTCAAAATCTTCCCAGTCACAGAAATTCACACAACCAAAATCTAGCTGGATCAAGGACAAGTGAGTATAATGCCCTGTACACACGGTCGGACTTTGTTCGGACATTCCAACAACAAAATCCTAGGGTTTTTTCCGACGCATGTTGGCTCAAACTTGTCTTGCATACACATGGTCACACAAAGTTGTCGGAAAATCCGATTGTTCTAAACGCGGTGACGTAAAACATTTACGTCAGGACTATAAACGGGGCAGTGGCCAATAGCTTTCATCTCTTTATTTATTCTGAGCATGCGTGGCACTTTGTCCGTCGGATTTGTGTACACACGATCGGAATTTCCGACAACGGATTTTGTTGTCGGAAAATTTTATAGCCTGCTCTCAAACTTTGTGTGTCGGAAGATCCGATGTAAAATGTGTGATGGAGCCTACACACGGTCGGAATTTCCGACAACAAGGTCCTATCACACATTTTCCGTCGGAAAATCCGATCGTGTGTACGGGGCATTAGACTCTCTTATAATTTTCCCCTTAATTAAAAGAATTGTATATGCATTACAAATGACTGTGCAAAAAAACCTTGTTTGATCAGTATGCCTCTCTGTGTGCTCTTCTTCTCCTGCAGATCTTCATGGCAAGGCCACACTGAAGCTTCCTTTAAGTGCAGGGACATCTTCAACTTTTCGGGCACTTGTGTATACTATTTTACCAGATGGAGATATTTTGGCTGATTCAGCAAAATATAGAATACAGCAATGCCTTCAGAATAAAGTGAGTGGTTTAAGCATTTAGCTTATTCTGTATTCTTACCAAGACTTAAAGCCAAACTCCAGTCAAAATGTTTATGTTTTAAATAGAATGGAGAAGGTTTAGAACCTCTGTAAGGTTTTAAATGCCGTTTATGTTTTTTTTTTTTAAATGTTTCTACTTTCAACACATCAGCTTCAGGGATGTTTGCTTGCTGCCTAATATGCAATATATCCCACCCACTCTCAGATGTCATTGTAACAAGATAATCAATGTCAGTGGCAGCAGGAGCTTTGTTGTTCAAGTTAAGAGGTTACATTGACAGCACCGTGGAATGCGCGGAGCTGCCTGTAAGGTAAGTGAGGCTCAGGGCTGCATTTGATGGGGCACAGTGAGGCTGCATTAGATGGGGTACAGTAAGGCTGCATTTGATGGGGCACAGTGAGGCTGCATATGATGGGCACAGTGAGGCTGCATTTGATGGGGCACAGTGAGGCTGCATATGATGGAACACAGTGAGGCTGCATTTGATGGGGCACAGTGAGGCTGCACTTGATGGGGCACAGTGGCTGCATTTGATGGAGCACAATGGCTGCATTAGATGGGACACAGTGAGACTGCAATTGATGGGACACAGTGAGGCTGCAATTGATGGGACACAGTGAGGCTGCATTTGATGGGGCACAGTGAGGCTGCATTAGAAGGGGCACAGTGAGGCTGCATTTGATGGGGCACAGTGAGGCTGCATTAGATGGGGCACAGTGAGGCTGTATTTTATGGGGCACAGTGAGGCTGCATATGATGGGCACAGTGGCTGCATTTGATGGGGCACAGTGGCTGCATAAGATGGGCACAGTGGTTGCATAAGATGGGCACAGTGGCTGCATATGATGGGCACAGTAGCTGTATTTGATGGGGCACAGTGGCAGCATTTGATGGCACAGTGGCAGCATTTGATGGCACAGTGGGAGCATTTGATATGGCACAGTGGCTGCATTTGATGGGCACAGCGGCTGCGTTTGATTGCACAGTGGCAGCAATTGATGGGCACAGTGGCTGCATTTGGCACAGTGGCTATGTTTGATGGTACAGTGGAGGCAATTGATGGGCACAGTGGCTGCATTGGATGGAACAGTGACTGCGTTTGATGGGCACAGTGAGGCTGCAATTGATGGGTTTTTTTTCAGAATTTTTCAGTTTGTTTGCGCCCCCCAAAAAATTTTGAGCACCAGCCGCCACTGGTCAATGTTATTTACTTTATGTGTCAGTGGCCTAATGTAGAATGGAGAAGGTTTAGAACCTCTGTAAGGTTTTAAATGCCGTCTATGTTTTTTTTTTTTAAACGTTTCTACTTTCAACACATCAGCTTCAGGGATGTTTGCTTGCTGCCTAATATGCAATATATCCCACCCACTCTCAGATGTCATTGTAACAAGATAATCAATGTCAGTGGCAGCGGGAGCTTTGTTGTTCAAGTTAAGAAGTTACTTCCGGTTTCCCTGTTCCACAGGGAAACCGGAAGTGACGTTGGCAGCACCGTGGAATGCACGGAGCTGCCTGTAAGGTAAGTGAGGCTCAGGGCTGCATTTGATGGGGCACAGTGAGGCTGCATTAGATGGGGTACAGTAAGGCTGCATTTGATGGGGCACAGTGAGGCTGCATATGATGGGCACAGTGAGGCTGCATTTGATGGAACACAGTGAGGCTGCATTTGATGGGGCACAGTGAGGCTGCATTTAATGGGGCACAGTGAGGCTGCATATGATGGGCACAGTGGCTGCATTTGATGGAGCACAGTGGCTGCATTTGATGGAGCACAGTGGCTGCATTTGATGGAGCACAATGGCTGCATTAGATGGGACACAGTGAGACTGCAATTGATGGGACACAGTGAGGCTGCAATTGATGGGACACAGTGAGGCTGCAATTGATGGGACACAGTGAGGCTGCATTTGATGGGGAACAGTGAGGCTGCATTAGAAGGGGCACAGTGAGGCTGCATTTGATGGGGCACAGTGAGGCTGCATTAGATGGGGCACAGTGAGGCTGTATTATATGGGGCACAGTGAGGCTGCATATGATGGGCACAGTGGCTGCATTTGATGGGGCACAGTGGCTGCATAAGATGGGCACAGTGGTTGCATAAGATGGGCACAGTGGCTGCATATGATGGGCACAGTAGCTGTATTTGATGGGGCACAGTGGCAGCATTTGATGGCACAGTGGCAGCATTTGATGGCACAGTGGGAGCATTTGATATGGCACAGTGGCTGCATTTGATGGGCACAGCGGCTGCGTTTGATTGCACAGTGGCAGCAATTGATGGGCACAGTGGCTGCATTTGGCACAGTGGCTATGTTTGATGGTACAGTGGAGGCAATTGATGGGCACAGTGGCTGCATTGGATGGAACAGTGGCTGCGTTTGATGGGCACAGTGAGGCTGCAATTGATGGTTTTTTTTTCAGAATTTTTCAGTTTGTTTGCGCCCCCAAAAAATTTTGAGCACCAGCTGCCACTGGTCAATGTTATTTACTTTATGTGTCAGTGGCCTAATGTTGTGCATTACTAACAGGCTCAGATCAGTCGAGATTTCTGGGTTGTTATTGGTGACCACACTTTGGTGCACAGCTCTTTAGCATTTTGCACTCTTTCATTGATTAAGCTGGAGTGTAAACCCTGCCTACAGGCAGTGCCACCTTAATAGCATCAGGGTTCCCTGGGCAAAGTAATGCACCGGGGGCCATACCAGGGAGACGGCGGCCTGTGGCGCTCATGGCGCACCGTGGTAAACAGTGGTTGTGTCGATAAACCTGCATGGGCTACACATAGAATGCATGAAGGTAAAAAACATTCAGCCTTTAAAACCAATTTAATATTCTGTGCTACCCTTTTATCTCCTTGCCAGGTATCAGTTGGCTTCTCACCAGATGAGGTCCTCCCGGGATCGGATGTGTCTCTCAAGGTTCAGGCTGCTCCTGGCTCTCTCTGTGGTCTCAGGGTGGTGGATCAGAGTGTGGTGTTAATGAAACCAGACAAGGAGCTGACTGCAGACAAAGTGAGTGTTGCATCTTCAAATTCGATAACTGTCATCTTCTTTTTTCTAGACTTTACTGCAATTTTTTTTTTTTTTCATTTTTCCATTAAATACTTTTTTTTAAGGTTTATAATCTATTTCCATTCCGGGATGATGGAAGATATGACTATCGCATCAAAGAATCTGAAGGCCCTTGTCCGTATTATCCCTTTCATTTTCCTACAGAAATGGGACCCTTCTACGAACCAGTTAGGCCCCGCTGGCGTCCACATTTTATGGGTGATCAGGATGTGGATGTGTACAGCTTATTTGAGGTATATATACACACAAACTGAAAAACAAAACTATAAATTGTTTAAGGAAAATTATATTATTAGATATGTGCACTGCCGAAAAAAATGTTATTTTTTTCCTATCATTCTGAAATTTGGAAAAATTTTAATTCATTACCTTCCATTCATATAGATGCGGTATTCGTTATTTCGATAATTCTGAAAAATTTTAATTTGTTACATTCACTAACAGCCAAATTTGAAAGGAAATTCCAATACCTATAATTTAATAGTTTATAACTATTATTATAGTTTTTATTACGATTTATTATTAATAAATAATAATAATAATAACAAAAACTATAATAATGGTTAATAAACATAATAATTTATTGACTTATACTGCCTATATACTGCGTCAGGGTGGCCCGGCTGTGAGAAAAATGTACCTGTTCGCACCTCCTGGTCTCATGCGTGCGCGCGCGCCGGCGGCGGTGCGCTCCCGCTGTGATTGGACACAGCGGGAGCCAATCAGCAGGCGATGGCCACCCGCGATCATTCAGGGGAATGACAGAACAGTGGTCTGTGTAAACAAAGGCAGACCGTCATTCTGTCAGAGAGGAAGAGAGAGATCTGTGATTCCTACTAATCAGGAACACCGATCTCTCTCTTCATCTAGTGTCAGCATCCCCCACACAGTTAGAAAGCACTCATAGGAAAGGAAACACATTTAACCATTTGATTGCCCCTGATGTTAACCCCTTCCCTGCCAGTGTCATTAGTACAGTGACAGTGCATTTTTTTAGCACTGATCACTGTATTGCTGTCACTAGTCACCAAAAAGTGTCACGTAGTGTCCAATTTGTCCACCACAATGTCGCAGTCTCACTAAAAATCTCTGATCACCGCCATTACTAGTAAAAAATATAAAAAAGTCCCTAAATCTAGCCCATGGTTTGTAGACGCAATAATTTTGCTCAAACTAATCAGTATACGCTAATTGGGAAAAGAAGTTGACTCGCGCTAAAACAAAAAAAACTAACACATGTATGGTTGCAAAGGTGCAAAGGTAAAAATTATGTGAACATATAATATAATGTGACAACACCAAATTAGGTTGATGAATGAAAACAACCTCCCCTTAAGTAAAAGATAAACAAAAATGGATTATAAAAATTATATATAAAAAAGTCCATGTACAAAAATTATATATAAAAGTCCATATACAAGAAGCCCCCCAAAAAAGTGCAATAATGTGCAAAAAAAATTTAATTGAATGAAATCCCAGATGTGTGGGTCCACCACCATAGATGAAGTGCCTGGCCGCTTACCGGAACCCCATGACCCCCCGTTACAGAGGGTCTAACTGGGCATTGTAGTCTTGTTGCTTCGGGCAACCCAGGAATCAGGATGGAACCGAAATGAAACCTCAGAAGCTGTGGTGCGAATGGATCCACAGGGAAAGATAAAGCCCAGCCCTCAATGGAATGTTAACATCATGTGGGGAAAACAGAAGAAGGCTCCCATAGTGTAAAATCCAATGGTATTTATTTGAAAAAATGTAATAAACACTCACATATAGAAAAACAATTCGTCCTCTGAAGAAAAGACAGTCTGTGACATCGGCTGGATGATCACAGGCCGCCCGTCCTGCTGGAGTGACAACGACAGAGGGAGGTGACGCGATGACACCGCTCAGTGTCATTTTTTTTTTTTCACCAAAAATATGTAACAGAATACAAATTGGCCTAAACTGATGAAGAAATTTGATTTTTTACATATTTTTATTGGATATGTTTTATAGTAGAAAGTAAAAAATATTGTTTTTTTGTTTATAGCACAAAAAATAAAAACCACAGAGGTGATCAAATACCACCAAACGAAAGCTCTATTTGTGGGAAAAAAAGGATATCAATTTTATTTGGGTACAAAGTCGCATGACCAAGCAATTGTCAGTTAAATTAACGCAGTGCTTCACGGCGGCTTGTCCTGCGTCTCCTCCCTCCTCCTCCTTAGCGGGCAATAGGATTGTCGGGTGTCAGGTCTCAGGACTCGCTTCCTGATTGGCTTGTAGGAGAAGAACATTATTGTAACACAACTGGGTGGGCTCAGGGCGCAGTGCTCTGTGCCCCGAGCCCACCCTTTTTTTGAAGCCAATTAGAGCCTCTAATTACATATTTCTGAAAAAAAAAACCATTGGAATCCATGCGTCCAGCGCCTTGCATGTAGATTAGGGGCCGGGCACATGGACAGGCCTCTACTAATCAGCAAAGAGCTGTATCACCAATGAACAGCATCAACAGTGATGAATAATCCCACAGTAATTCCTTTACAGTAAATAGTCAGTAAACGTCTCAGAGTACTCTCTGTATATTTATTTATACATATATAATTATATATATATATATATATATATTGCTATGTAAATCCAAAACTAGTATAGAAGCACTCATGGGTCTTGCAGAGAAGGTAGATCAAAGCAGCAGCATTTTTTTTGTCAATGTTTCAAAGAAGTTCAGTCCACCTTTCTCAAGACATTACAACATGGAAGTGAACAGACCAATAAACCCTACCCACCAACAACACCACCTATATTGCTAAGTATATATATAAACCAGGAGAGGTACTGCTGACTATTAACAGCTCAGTTGAGGGTCCCTGTGGAGCAGTTGGTAAATACATGGCACCTGGCTTGCAATCTTAAGCTGGCTAAGCAGTGGGGCCAAGTCTTTAAGATGGTGCACATCTCACATCTGTACCACCCTTTTAAACTCTGCATGTGGTGATTTAAGGCTACTAGATGGATGGTCAGTTCCTTTCTTACTCAACGCAAGTGGCTGCTCACCAGTCCCATACACACAGCGAACTCTGATCTGGATGATAGGCTGTCAGCAATCCTTCTGGCTCTGCACTCAGGGTGACTCCATGCCTCAGGCTACATGTGATGAGTACACATACAGCAGCTGAGATGTGCACTCAGCAGTCCCTTCCAGATAGAGGAAAGGCTCTCCTCTAAATTCTCGGAAAAACTGCTATTTTTACCTCCTCTAAAGACACTATTCCTGGACGTTGTAGTTCATTACTCCATTCACTGCCATAGTAGGATCCTTTTTCCAAACTGTATCTCCCATAGCTCAGTGCAGCCTACACTAAAGTCTCCTGCGCTCCTCCTACTTGTCCTGGCAGACGGTATGAACTTAACCAGCATGATAGTTCAGTGAGAGCATACAGAACACCTGCAACACATTGTCCTAAATTGCTCCTGTTACTTAGTCAGGCACCTAGCTACATCTAAAGGGGGAAGTGGGGGGGGGATAAGGGTGGCTATATAGAAGGGAGATAGAAGGGAGAAAACCTTCTTTAAGTAGTGGTCACATTATAGCGGAGGGGGGTTCTTATTTTAGATGCCCCTCATCTAGCATCTCTCTCCCTGCAGCTCTCTCAAATTTCAGGGCCACATGCCGCATAACCAATTCAACATGCCCTCCACATCTTTTGAGAGGTCGTCACTTAGCTAGGTAATTATCATCATTCACTTGTGACTCTTCAGTACAGACATAAATCACCCTTCTCTAAATTTAGGGCTTCTGGAGCAGAACTAATGATGCCCAGTACAAGGGATTCCAGATTGACTGCATCTCCGAACCTCTGGGACTTGCTGCTTCCTCTCTGCTCCTGACCAACTCTTAAGTCTAAACCTCTCTACTGATTTTTAAACCCTCTACTAATTGAAGTAGTTTCATTACCTTTAGACGGGTTCTGTTGTAAGGAGTGATTGTGATGTCCACATATAACTGCAATGAAAGTATATGTAAAGGTAAACCTTTTTTTAACTTTTGGATAGAGTAGGGCAGGGTCCATCAAGTTTTATAGTTCTTTCTCTGTCCCTGTAGATTTACAACTCTATTGGTGCTGGTGATTATCGCTGAGGCAGAAAAATAGGTGAGGATAAATCACCCAAAAGGAAGAAAGGAATTGCCCTCACTTTGGGAGATTCCCTCCAACTTCCTGTTGTGTCTCAGGAACAGGAAGTGAAGGAAAAACTCCTCAACACTACACAGACAGCAAAAATAACCTGAGAAGGGTTTTAAAGTAGAAATAAAGGCAAATCTTTTTTTCTTATTTTGGGTAGAATAAGAGATGGTTATCACTCCTGACAGTTTTTTTTTTGTGATCTGTGTCCCATTGCAGATATTTCCCTTCACTTCTTGTCCCACAGTCAAGACAGGAAGTAAGAGGAAATCCCTCCAAAGGGAGGAAATTGCTGGTTGTCATCAGGGTCAGTGGAGCTAGTATCACCATTGAAATATTTACCCTCTATTCCTGTTTTGGGGATAACCCAAAATTTGGGATTTACCTTTTACTTTCACTTTCAGTGATAATGACAAACAGGACAAATAGAGGAGGTTAATCTCCCTATTGGGGACATAGACAGCAATAAAATCCTGGTTTTCTAATCCCTCTACGCTCTATACAAAAAAAAAAAAAACTTTTTGCCTTTAGGCCCCTTTCACACAATCAGATCATCCATTGCCCTCTATGGAGCAGCGGATGTCAACGGACACCCATCGACATCTGATCCTATTCGCTAAAAACAGACAGCTGGGGGATCTGTTCTCCATCCGTCTGGCGGATCAGAAGAGAGTTGGATGGAAACAGACAGGCGGTTCATTTCCATCCAACCGCCCAGAGGAAAATGGGCTGTGTCTGTGTCCATTCTGCATAAGCAGAGTGGACACAGACCTGTGATCAGCATACAGGATCCACTGGGAGAGCTCACCTGTGTGAAAGGGGCCTTAGTTATTAGACAAGTGCATTCGTTTTCATCCGAATGCATTTTCATCCGAATTTCAGGTATTTTCGTTATCGTTTTAACAAACGATAACGAAAGTGCAGAATCTGAAAAACGAAAGATCCGACATAGACAAATGCTTTATTTTTGTTTTCGTTGCTACAACAGTTCGATATAGATAGGAGATTTGACATGATGATGACAATAACAATCTGTGTCCATCAAACCCGTGGTCGAATGTGCCTAACCTTAACTCTATTAGTCCAAGATTATTCTACATAGAGAGAAAAGATTCGACATAGAGAGAAAAGATTTGACGTAGGGGAGAAAGATTCGACGTAGGGGAGAAAAGATTTGACGTAGGGGAGAAAAGATAAATAAAAATAATGATGATGATGAATGTTATTGGCTGATTGTAACCAAAAAGGAGGAGCAGTAAAATAGCTAGAACTAAGTACACACGTACTTTGGCTTATGGTGTTGAAAGTTCTAAGAAGATTCGACGGGCAGGTAAACTATACGGCGTTGTACAGTTTAGCTGCTCCGTCGAATCTTCTTTGAACATTCGACAGACACCATAAGCCTTCAATGACAGATTCGACCTTAATTTGGATTTTCGGACGAATGCAATTTTTAATGAAAAACGAAATAAACAAAAACGAATTTCGGGAGTAACTAAATAAATTTATTTTTGAAACGAAAACGAAATTCTGAAATGAAATATTTCAGTGTGCACATGTCTATTAGTTATACTTTAATCTTTCTGTACTCTATCCAAAACTATAAATATAATGTTTTGGCTATACTTAAACTTAACTTTTTGTATTACTAAAATGTTCCTTCAAAATTGTAGTGCAGGCCCCTTGACAGTCCCTCCAGTTTGTCCTAGGTTCTTTTGCCATTTGGTGTACAGGCAGCCAGGCACCCAACAACACAGACAGTCTCACAACTCAGTGACCAGACTTGTTTTTTCATGCAAGTTGAACTTAATTGGGGTGCAAGGAGCTGTGGGAAACTCCACAATAAAAATGTGCAAAGATCAGAGAGGATACTCTTTGATTTGCTTTTCTTCCTTAGGAAAATTCCCCCTTAGCAGACACTAGGGGAACAAACAACTTTGGAACCCTAAGGGAAAGGGCCCGAGCCAACAGCACTGAAGCAAATAATCAAAAGGATAGCAACAGAGAACAGCTGTTAGGATCCTACAATCAGGCCTGTACTTACAATATTCCCTGATACTTGGATGCCTCCATCCAATATCTGCCAGACATGTCTCCAATAAATTCCCAGACCAGATCCTCAGTAAAATCCCTTGATTTTGGCTCCAGTTGTTTTGTTCAGAAAGTAGGCCCCCCAGTACCAACTGAGCTGGGACCTCGATGCTCTCCTGTAACTTCAGCTACACTGCCCAGAAGGGCAGTAGCCCTTCAGGCTAGGGTCTTCTCCCTCTGGATAAGAACCCTGCTACTCCAGACCCCAGACTATTTATGCACTCCTCATCCTCCCACTGGAGACCCAGAACAGGCAAAAATTATCAAACACAGCTCCAATGATTACAAAGAAGCTAAAGAACTAACTATTCTAGGAGGGTACTATACTATAATTTTAAAACCAGTCACTTTAAACCACATGATTAGGGTGGGGAGGTCCATATCATTAACAAGGGGTGCCAACAGTAACATTTTTTCTATCTCCCTTAATTCCATTCCACACAGAGAACCAGAATCTCTCACTCTTCACAGTGAGTCCATGATGGAGAAACACTTGCAAATCCCATTGGGGCTATACATCTAAGTGCTGAGGTTTAAGTGCTCAGGGGAGCCCAGGAAAGTAGATATCATGAAAGGATCCTAAAGAATTCGGGCCTCCTCACCATAAATGGACAGCTGCTGCACAGTAAACAGTTTACAATGTAGCAGCTGTCCATTCCAGCTGCAAGGGGCAGTGTGGTGCACGATTCAGCACATCACACAGCTTCTTTTTTTGTACAACCTTTATTTGAAGTGCACAAAAGTGACTTCATTTATGTCACCCACAACAAAAAGACTGGTGCTGCTCAAAGCTCCACCAGGTCCTCTTGCATGACAAACCTCTAGCAGTGCCAACAAGGACAGAGCTTGTCCCAGCTCAAAACATCTAGTAGGGAAAGAAAGTCCTCATAGTCGCACATCACAGCAAAACCCTGTAAGGAAGTTATAACAGCCTCAGCCCAGACTCCAACCAGGCCACGCTATCCTATGCATTTCACTCCATACCCAGAGCTTAAAGTGTTACTAAACCCACAACTGTAAAATCAGTCTGTATATGCAGTAAAGCGTGCTTGTTAAACTCACTGTGGAATTTAAGGGGTTAATCTTTTGCATTGTGTATAAAGGCTGTTTGATACGGTCTTCTCTGATCCTCCTTTTCTTCCACTGGCTCAAAATAAATAACCTGATATTTACAGAGCCAGGGGACAGGCTGCACATGCTCAGTTTGGTGTGTATTGCTAGATAGATTGATAGATTTTTTTTCTCTTGGGTGGGTGCATATAATCACAGGGCCAATCAGCACTGTCCAGACAGAGGATCAGGGGAGAATAAAAACTCCTCCTACAAGGTTTACTAGAAACTGATAGAAGTCACAAGGCTGCTATATGCTGCTGATGAGAAAAGGTATTTATCAATTTATATTTACTAAAATAATTGCATTTCCATGTTCTGTGCACTGTGGGAGACCAGATATAGTGAATGCAAGGTCCTGGGTTTAGTAACACTTTAGTCAAATACATAGTTCTTAAAGTGACCCCTTTTTTTTTTTAATAAAAAAGCTGGAAGGGGGGAGGCCACATGCCCTTGCTGTTCGGGCTGAAAGTGGAAGTAAACCCTCCTATTATTTTCAGCCAAGGAAGCTGCCATCTTGACCTCTATTTAATCTTCAACTGCCATGATGCTGCACATGTGATCAGTTATGACACCAGCCATTGGATTGTTTGACAGTTTGGTTGAGAGCACAACCAATGTGACAGGTACATTCCCGGCACATGCCGGAAATGTAAGACCCCTTTCACATCACAGCGCGGCCGTGTTAGCGGTACAGTGCCACTAGTTTTAGCGGCGCTTTTCACCTGCCAGCGGGGTGCTTTTAACCCCCGCTAGTGGGTTAAATGCGCCCGAAACGTGTCGCTGCCTAAGCAGCATTGCCCATTCATTTCAATGAGCGGGGCGGTGGAGGAGTGGTGTATACACTAAACTGCTCCAAAAATGCTGCTTGTAGGACTTTTTCTAACATCTTGCAAGTGCACCGCCCCATTGTGAAAGCACTCGGCTTTCCTGGTGCCTGCATGGCAGCATACCAATGGTTGGTTGCTCCGCCCCCGACCAACCCACAGGACCACTTTAACTCTATAAATAAAAGAGTTGTTCCTCCCCACCGTCATTCTTTTCTCTGTCCTCGTTCCTACAGGATCAAGTGCTCAGCCCTACCTCACCGCTTTATGGTGTGACCATTGCAGGTTCATGCTCTCCTGCAGTATGGCGTCCCATTGCTTGGGCTGCTAAAAGCGCCAGATAAGTATGGGAGCCCGTTTTTCTGTGGATCTTTTTGGGGCTTGGTGGGTTAACAGGAGCCAGTTTTTCTCTCCTATATATTTCCTTGTTCGGCATACTAAAACCCTGAGTGCTTAAATGCTTGTGCTTTTTACAAAAACGCTATGAGGTTTTTGCCTACCTCCACAGCATGCCTCATGTGCCTGTGTATCTCTCCTCTGAGTGTGCAGCGCTTCGCGCGCGCCGTTCAGCTCTGCTTTCCTGGTGGGGGGCGGGGCCTCGGCGTGATGTCACGGTGCATGCTCAGTAGCACTGTGAAGCCGACGGCGGCCATCTTGGGACTCCCAGACTGCTCTCTAGTATATAAGAGAGCTTACTGTCAGTAGAGGAGCAGCTGCCTTAGAGGAAGCATCTATGAGGTGTCCTCTCCAACTCCTTTATCCTTTTTGACTCTGTGCTATGGAGCCCAGCCAAGGTACCAGGGAGGAATGGGAGTATATGGAGAAAATTTACAGAATTGGCAGAGCTTAATCATTTTGATCCCCTGGACCCTGCAGTCCAGAATGTGCTTCTCTTCCTACAGAATGGCTTGGATCTAGTTTAGGTCTAAACACTCTTAAGGTCCAGGTCTGGGCTCTCTCAGCCCTGACAGATACACGATGGGCTTTAAACCCTCTGGTCGAACGCTTTTTGAAGGCAGTCCTGAGATTGCGACCTCCCAGGAAAGCATTATACCCCAAATGGGACTTGATGATTGTGCTGGATGTCCTATCAAATCCCCCCTTTGCTCCCACAGAAGATTGCACCCTAGAGGACATTTCCTTAAAAGCAGTATTCTTGATTGCCATCACCTCGGCTCGCAGAGTATCGGAAATCCAAGCTCTAGGATCACGGGAACCTTACATCACCTTCTTCCCGGACAGGGTGGTTTTGCAACCCATCCATCAATTCATTCCTAAGGTACCTTCTCTCTATCATCTTAATCAGGAATGGGTTCTCCCAGCATTTGGAGAAGATCCAGAGTCTTCAAGATTACATGAGCTAGATGTAGCCAGATACCTGAGACACTATTTAAACTCAACACAACAGTTTCGCAAAGATCAAAGACTGTTTGTCATCCCAAAAGGCGCCAGAAAGGAAATGGCAGCATCCAAGACGACCTTGGCAAGCTGGATCGTAAAATTAATCCAAAGGGCCTATCGGGCAAGTGGTCTGGCAGTTCCAGATGCGGTCAGCGTGCATTCCACTCGGGGAATGGCCTCTTCTTGGGCAGCATTGGCGCGGGTCTCCCCTGAGACAATTTGCCGAGCAGCTAGTTGGTCGTCATTCAACACTTTCATGTCTCACTATAGTGTAGACCCAGCGGTTCTTACTTCCTGGGAATTTGGAGAAAGAACCTTACAGATGTCAAGGCTGTAGTTTTTCATTAAATTTCTTATTGCAGTACCCTCCCTGTCAGCAAGTTATTTACCATTGGTATGCTGCCATGGAGGCACCAGGAAAACAGAAAATTGAATACTTACCTTTCCGTAATTTTCCTTTCCTGGTGCCTACCCATGGCAGCATACACCCTCCCTTCAATAATCCTTAGTTTTCTGAGATCTAGTTACAAGAATGACGGTGGGGAGGAACAACTCTTTTATTTATAGAGTTAAAGTGGTCCTGTGGGTTGATCGGGGGCGGAGCAACCAACCATTGGTATGCTGCCATGGGTAGGCACCAGGAAAGGAAAATTACGGAAAGGTAAGTATTCAATTTTCCGTTTTCACACTGGGGCTGCAGGGGAGGCATTTTTCAGGCATTTTTTTTCAAGCCCTCTCAGTCCATTCTAACAGACCAAGCTTTTTATAAAAAATGCCTAGGGAGCTATCCAAAATGTATTTGTTTTAAAGCCATGCCCATACCTCAGAATGCTGTACACAAAGTATATGTCCTTATAATAAAATCTAATTTTTGTATTTTTTCCTTATAAACTACAGGGATTACATTTAAAAATACTAACAAGTGCAGCAATTAAGAAACCCAAGGATTGTTCCGAATTTGCATATTCACGTTATAGATTATATGACCAAGCAGGACCCCAAGGACCCGGAGGACCAATAGTATATGGTAAGTTTGTAGAATAAAGCAATATATCTTAGTCGAGATATGTAGCTGCTGCCATAGCAGTGCATGCTGATTCCATGAGGCCTGCAGGTAGGGGAGAGCAGTGTAAGGCCTCCCACAGCCCTCATTTAAAGACCATTTGTAGGCTGGGCCTAGGGCTGGGGTACACCAACTGGGAGAAATCATACACATAGTGTAGAAAATGGTATAGTTTCTTGGATATTGTAATATAATTAACAGAAGTAAATGCAATTAGTTGTTTCAGCCACTGGTGTCCAAGTAACACACTTTGGGCATACCTCCCAAATTTTGAGATGGGAACAAAGGAAACCTATTAGCAAAAGTATGTAGGCATAGGACACACACCCTGCCGCACCCCCTTAAAGGAGAACTATACAAAAAAAATGATTAATTTGTAGTGCACCCCCTCAGGAGCTGCAAGTAGAATGGGATCCCCCACCCTGCATAGCCAGGCGCACCAAATTTCCACAGGCACTTTTTTGCTTTATTAAGGGTAATAAACTAGGGTTGGGAGGTCATGGGGTGCCCAACTGACTTCAAACACAATTCGGGGACAACTATTCCTATATACAGTACTATATACAGCCCCTCTTCTTCCTCCAGCACACTCTTGCTTGCAGAACCCAGCTATGTCACCATGTAGTAATTTTGTAGCAAACACCCATTACAGGCAGGGACTCGCAACCCCTATACTTGAGAGCAGCTAGGGTGACACAGCTTAAATTTTTACAGCACTTCCTCTCTGTGGTCACTGATCCCAGCACCACCTCTTCAGGCACTGCCAACCCACCTGGCTGCAGCTGCCCCTTTCACTAGCCCTCCAGGCTAACTTCTCCCCACAGTCCTCCAGACAGACACTCATGAGCCCACTCGGCTGACTCTTAGGAGATCTCCCGGATGTGCTGACCTGCTCCCGCTGTCCTCTGCTTGTTCCTGTGCCTCCAGGAATGGTGTCCTCCATGTGTTGTGAGGGATCCTTCCAGCACTTGAGCTCCAGCCCAAAGTCCACTCCCCCTAGGGGGCGCCCTCAAGGGCCACCAACAGCCCATTCAGCATCTCCATATTACACCGACTGCCCCTGCTGGCTTGACTTATACCTATTTATGAGGTGAGCTGCCCCTTTCCAACCCCTTTTTGCTGGGGATTGGCCAGGGTCCTCATAAATATGCATGGCAGCACTTCCCCACTCCCACCCTCCAGTTCTGGAATTTATATCAACTGCCAGACCAGGGGGAAGTGATAGAGAAAGCTGCCAGATGAGTAACCCAGCCTCCCTGACCCAGATTCACAACCCCAGACCTGGCTCTCAGCAAAGCCAATTTACTTAAGCTAAGCTATTCAAACTAGCACATTAGCTTGATCAGTGTTTCTCAACTCCAATCTTCAAGGCGCCCCAACAGGTCATGTTTTCAGGATTCCCCTCAGATGAAATGGCTGTGGTAATTACTAAGGCAGTGAAACTGATCAAATCACCTGTGCAAAATAATTGAAAGCTGGAAAAACATGACCTGTTGGGGCGCCTTGAGGACTGGAGTTGAGAAACACTGAGCTAGATGGTTCTGGAAGTTAAAACCACAAGTGCTTTTTTACCACTACTATTCCTTTATAATGACTTTTGAAATCTTCAGATGCAGCAATTTAGAAATTGGATGAATGGTTTAACACTGGGAAACACTCTTTGAGAGATAAATAATGCATTTTTATATACAATTATTAAGATCAGACCAAAATGAGGGACAAAGGAGGTGAAAAGAGGGACGGAGGGACACTGTTCCAAATCAGGGACAGTCCCTCAATTAGTAATGGGAATGTGCTGCAGGTATAGTATATTCAGTAAAGCACAGTATTGCAACAGCAGAGTACCCAGTAATCCAGTAATGGCTCAGTGTAGCAGCGGTATTTCATTAATAAGTAATGGCACAGTATTGCACTTATCTAAGAAGAACCATTATGGAGGAGAAACTCCATTTATTGTTGCCACATCCCAAATATATTATATATAAAGAGTAAGTACCCCCCGGTAAAAAGGGATTTTAAGGGCAAACTTTTTGAGGACACAATATTTTCAAAAAATAGAAACGTTTATTTCATAAAAGCAGTGTAATGGTCAGAAATAACAACCATGCAAAAAGTGAAACATAATATCTATATATAGTATATAAGAAAAGAGCACTTCTCCTATAGCTCGATGCGTTTCGGGAGATTCAAGATAAAACCCTTCTTCAGGGAAATGAAGGAGACCATAGTTTGAGATGCTCTGAAACAGAAAAAACAGTCTAGATTTCCAGAAAACAATAGGGCAAACGTGGTGTCAAATATGGAAACATCATAGCCATAAAATGTGCCCATACCAATACTATATTCATGGAATCAAGTATTTATTAAAAAAGATTATTAGGATGGTGCTGACCGGAAATGGAGACACATATCCAAAATGAAAAGAAGGTCGCTCAATAAAGGATAAGTCCTCAAGGCTTGAGAGATCCCTCACAAGGATCCCCAAAAATGAGTACAGTAAATCCCAGCCGCAGATTCATGCAGAGCAGTATATGGCTGGAATTATGGGGATATCAATCCTACAGAAAAAGTCATGATAGAAAATGATAAATGTTTCAGAGCGTTTCCAACTATTGTCTCCTTCATGGCCCTGAAGAAGGGATTTAGCTTGAATCTCTCGAAATGCGTCGGGATATAGGAGAAGTGCTCTTTTCTTATATACTATATATGGATATTATGTATCACTTTGTGCATGGTTGTTATCTCTGACCATTACACTGCTTTTATGAAATAAATGTTTCTATTTTTTGAAAATATTGTGTCCTCAAAAAGTCCACCCTTAAAATCCCTTTTTTACCGGGGGGGTACTTACTCTTTATGTACAGTATTGCAAATAGACCATGTTTTGGGCTTAGCTTGATTTACCAGAAGACAGGAGATCAGGATAAAACAGAGTCAGTAGGTAAGCCAAGTCAAACACAGGATAACAGGGGGCAGGTCTGGTCACAAATCAGAAAACCTGACAACCGCTGAGCAATTCTCCTTAGTTCTGCTGTGCTTATTTAAATTGGCACCAAAAGCCAGTGCCAGAACATGCATGCTTATTCACGAGCACACACAGCCTTGATTCTATGCATTGGTTCAAGAGCTGTACTGTGCATGTGAAGAATCTCCGAGCACAGCCATGTACTCGATCTTCCTGATAAATAGGCTGGCAATGCACCAGACTGGACTAGATGTTGCACACAAAAAATATGTTTAGGGAAGGGTGTATAGAGCTGCCAACATCCTAATAAACATAGAAAATGTGCATAAAATGCACTAGATAAATCCCTTTGGACTTTAAAGGCAGAACATTGTAGTAAACAGTAAATGTGGAAAACATCAGCATATCCACCAGCCCAGCATTAGTGGAGCCTACACGCCGGGTGGTGCATGAGATGACCCCGCAGGAAGCACACAAGGGGACACCCGGTGGGCAATGCAGAAAAAACACCAAGGAACCATAACACACAATTAATGGAGAGGCATAGAACAATGACAAAACTAAGAAACCTGTATGAACTGACCACAGCATGACTCTGGCAGTGTATGGGGATACTTGTATCTACTGGGTTTGATTATATTATATAATTCCACTGTCTATATTCACTGTCTAAGTTCATGTGCATATATTGTTTTTATCATTGTAGGGCTATGTTTGCCCACTCGTTTTACGCTTTGTATTAATAAAAGTGGTGTGATTGCCTTTTAAATATAGTTTACTGTTTACTACAATGTCCAATGGCATTTATCTAGTGAATTTTATGCACATTTATCTAGTGAATTTTATGCACATTTCTATAGATATTGCACACGCGCCATTTTTGCAAGCATACACCACAACACACGGTAGTGTGTTATTGTGTGTGGCGCGGTGCACTGCAAAGTGCATTGGGGTGCCGTTAAGAATGAATGGCACTGCAATGTATATACGCATGTAACCATGTCTTATGTTATGGCTTGTGGGCCCTTAACTGCTTCAGCCCCGGAAGATTTTACCCCCTTCCTGACCAGAGCACTTTTTGCGATTTGGCACTGCGTCGCTTTAACTGACAATTGCGCGGTTGTGCAACGTTGCACCCAAACAAAATTGACGTCCCTTTTTTCCCCACAAATAGAGCTTTTTTTTGGTGGTATTTGATCACCTCTGCGTATTTGATCACCTATTTTTTTCACTATAAACAAAAAAAGAGCGACAATTTTGAAAAAAACGCAATATTTTTTACTTTTTGCTATAATAAATATCCTCCAAAAATATATTAAAAAGTTATTTTTTTCCTCAGTTTAGGCCGATATGTATTCTTCTACATATTTGTGGTAAAAAAAATCGCAATAAGCGTATATTGATTGGTTTGCGTCTACAATTTTTTTACTAGTAATGGCGGCGATCTGCGATTTTTATCAGGACTGTGACATTATGGAGGACACATCGGACAATTTTGACACATTTTTGGGACCATTGGCATTTTTACAGCGCTCAGTGCTATAAAAATGCATTGATTACTGTAAAAATTTCACTGGCAGGGAAGGGGTTAACACTAGGGGGCGATCAAGGGGTTAATGTGTTCCCTAGTGTGTGTTCTAACTGAAGGGGGAGGGGACTGTGTAGGGGAAGAGATAGATCACTGTACATACTCTGTATGGAACAGACGATCTGTCACTTCTCCCCTCAGAGAACCAGAAACTGTGTGTTTACATACAAAGATGCCAGTTCTCCATGTGCCCCGAGCTATAGCGGGAGCCTAGCGGTGATCACAACTGCCAGGCACTCGCAACAGCTCTGTGGGCTAGCAGGGGGCACGCGTGCGTGCCCCTAGTGGCCACAGGGTGAAGTGGTGTTACATAACATCGTTTCGCCCAGCCGTGCCATTCTGTCTCAGTGCAACTGCGTCGGCTGGTCGGCAAGTGGTTAAAGTGGATGTAAACATGATTCATGAAATTTGAGCTGGGCACATATATCTGCAGTGTTTTCTTATATCTCTTCAAAGCACTATGTCCTGTAGCTGTCTCCTGCTCTGTTCTTCTGTTATCAGCCTGATGACTTCTGATAAGTTCTCGGTCAACTGAGATAAAAGCAGCCAGAGTTTTGTGTTGGGGAGGATGCTATAAATAGATTAGCAGAGTGCTGAACCATTCAACAAACAGAGCTGAAAGTCTCTAATAGGGATGAGCCGAACACCCCCCGGTTCAGTTCGCACCAGAACCTGCGAACGGACCGAAAGCTCGCGCGAACTTTAGAACCCCGTTAAAGTCTATGGGACTTGAACGTTCAAAATCAAAAGTGCTAATTTTAAAGGCTAATATGCAAGTTATTGTCCTAAAAAGGGTTTTGGGACCCGGGTCCTGCCCCAGGGGACATGTATCAATGCAAAAACAAGTTTTAAAAAGTCAGTTTTTTTGGGAGCAGTGATTTTAACGATGCTTAAAGTAAAAAAAAAAGTGAAATATTCCTTTAAATATCGTACCTGGGGGGGTGTCTATAGTATGCCTGTAAAGTGGCGCGTGTTTCCTGTGTTTAGAACAGCCCCTGCACAAAATGACATTTCTAAAGGAAAAAAAGTAATTTAAAACTGCTTGAGGCTTTAATGTAGTGTCTGATCCCGGCAATATGGATGAAAATTATTGAGAAAAATGGCATGGGTACCCCCCCAGCCCATTACCAGCCCCTTTGGGTCTTGTATGGATATTAAGGGGAACCCAGCACCCAAATTAAAATAAGGAAAGGTGTGGGGCCACCAGGCCCTATATACTCTGAACAGCAGTATACAGGCGGTGCAAACAAGACAGGGACTGTAGGTTTGTTGTTAAGTAGAATCTGTTTGTAATTTTAAACGGGTACATTTTTAACGTGTTTAGCTCCAGCCAAAAAAATTTTTTTTAAGCTTTTTGGAAAACATAGGGAAGGGTTTTCACCCCTGTGACATTTGTTTTGCTGTCTGTCCTCCTCTTCAGATGATTTCACCTCACTTTTTGTCCCAATGACAAATGATTTTTGAAAATTTGGGGTTTTTTGTGGAACAAGGATTGGAAAGCATCAGTGGAAAGGAGAAATGTTTTTCCCATATTAACTCTTACAGGAGAGAATTTCCCTTCCTAGGGGTAGATTTCATCTCACTTCCTGTTTGCAGGTAGGAGTCGTTTGTAAGTTAGATGGTTGAAAGTAGGGGCCTGCCCTATATACTCAGCAGAAATTTGGGCCTTAGGTGTTGTTGTGGCCACAACACTGTAAGCCCTCACAGGGCCCTGCTGTGAAATATTAGATCAAGAATTGTAATTACATTCCCCTGTTGAACAAGGGCACAAAAATTGGGCCTTTGGTGGTGGTGGTGGTGCTGGTGCCACAACACTGTAAGTCCTCACTCGCTCTTGGTGGGTGCAGAAATGGGCCCTGCTGTGAAATATTAGATCAAGAATTGTAATTACATGCCCCTGTTGAACAAGGGCAGAAAAATTGGGTCTTTGGTGGTGGTGGTGGTGCTGGTGCCACAACACTGTAAGTCCTCACAGACACTCTAGTTGGAACGCAGGAACGAGCAATGCTGCAAAGTATTGCATCAAAAATTGTAATTACATGCCCCTGTTAAACAGGGGCTGAAAAATTGGGCCTTAGGCACTGGTGCTGGTGCCAAAACACTGCAACCCCTCACAGATACTCTGGTTGGAAAGCAGAAACGAGCCCTGCTGCAAAGTATTGCATCAAAAATTGTAATTACACGCTCCTGTTAAACAGGGGCTGAAAAATTGGGCCTTAGGCACTGGTGGTGGCGCCCAGAGCCAAAAATATTCTTACAAGCTATCAGCGTGATCATTGAGGAGGAAGAGGATAATTACTCAGGGATAGTCACTCAACATCAGAATAGGCAGTCTTTGAAGGGATCTGAGATTTCAAAAAAAATTATTCGGTTACATCAGCATTAGGTGCTTGGTAGCTGGTGGTGATCCAAGACTGATTCATTTTTATGAAGGTCATTCGATCGACCGAGTCGGTGGACAGACGCACCCTGTGATCGGTTACAAAGCCTCCAGCAGCACTGAATGTGCGTTCCGAAAGAACGCTGGACACAGGACAGGCCAGTAGCTCAATTGCATACTGTGCAAGCTCTGGCCAGTGATCCATCCTCAAGACCCAGTAACCCAGAGGATTTTCGGTGGGAAAGGTGTCCAAGTCAGATCTTGCCCCTAGGTATTCCTGCACCATGTAAAACAGACGCTGCAATATAGTTGCAATACAGTTGCAGCTTGTGTGTGTGTTCTTTTTTTTTTTTTTTGGGAGAAAACTAATCCCAACTCTCCTCCTCCTTTTTTTGTTTTTTGAGAGGAGATGGGACTTAGTCGGATAAGCACTTCGTGCTTGGGTATATATATTTTTTTGTTGTTTTATGTTGGTCTTTGTCATGGTTTGTATAAGCTTGTTTCAAAAATTGCCTTAAAAATTAACATTGCTGGTACATGGTATATTGTAAAAATCTTGCTGCTTGTGAGTTACCCCAAATGGTGTTCCCCTAGTCATTTTACTTGGCCATGGCTTCCTAAACCTATATGGCCACTTCCTTAGCTGAAACCTTTTCGGTCCTTTCATGGAATGTGAGAGGTCTTAATTCTAAATTTAAACGGGCACTGTTGATGAGATATCTAAAAACCCACTCTCCACATTTTATTCTCCTACAGGAAACCCACCTCACAGGCAGCAAGGTTTTAACTCTAAAAAAACCCTGGATTCAGAGGGCCATCCATGCGACTTACTCCTCTTATGCTAGAGGGGTCTCAATCCTAATACACAAGAAATTCCCCTGTGTTATTGAGGACGTGTGCACGGACCCCCAGGGCAAGTTTGCAATGGTGGTGTTTTCACACTGGTCTCAGCGATATATAATCATAAATGTTTATATTCCTCCACCTTTTACACATGATTTATTATATAAGGTTTTGGAAAAAGCAGCTCCTTTTTATCCAGCGAAATTGCTGGTGATGGGGGATTTCAACTCTACTATCTCCCCAGATTTGGACAGACCAGTCCCATCAAAAAACTATAGCTCTGAACTATCTATATGGGCACAGGCAATGGGGCTACAGGAGATATGGAGATGGAAACACCCGGCTATTAGGGCATACTCATGCTTTTCGGCCTCACATAGGACTGCCTCACGGATTGACCTAGCCTTCTCTAATTCAATCCTGTTGACGGATGTAATAGGGGCTAAATACCTACCCAGTGGGTTGTCCGATCATAGCCCACTGGTAATCGAGCTTCGCTCGCCTGCACGCCGAGATGCGGCCCTGTGGAGGCTGGGGGCACAGTGGATTTCCCACCCTGAGGTGGCTGACACTATCCCACCCAGACTAGTTGAGTTTTGGGAACTTAATGAAGGCTCCTCGACCCCACAGACGGTCTGGGACACCTTCAAGGCCTATACAAGAGGGCAATATATCTCTATTATCGCTAGTGTCAAGAAACAGCAGGGCCGGGAAACTGACAGGTTACAACAGATGGTAGAGGATCAAACATTAATCTATAGTACAGATCCTACAGCAGCTCATTTTGACGCATTAAATGCCGCCCGCAGTTCACTAAATTTACATTTAACGGAAGTTACAAGATTGGATATGCATAAAGGTAGACAGCGACTATTTGAACAGGGGGACAAGAATGGTCGCTTCCTGGCCATGTTGGCACAGCATGAATATCCATCCACAGTGGTTTCGGGCCTGCGGTCTTCAACTGGGGATAAGGTGACCTCTCAGGTAGAAATCTTACAAATGTTTAAAGCCTTTTACCAAACTCTTTATACCTCTGCTCTTCCCCCCGACTTCCAGCCAGAGATGTTGCAAAACCTTTTAGATCCACTAGCACTTGGCTGGCTGTCGAATGAGGAACGAGAATCGTTGGTACGCCCTATTTCGGCCTTAGAGGTTTTAAAAATTATACGGTCCTTCCCTTTGGGCAAGGCGCCAGGGCCGGATGGTCTTCCTATAGAATTTTATAGGGCACATGCAGCATTTTTGGCACCCATCCTGGCCCAATTATACACCCTCTGCCTATCCAAGGGTGATCTGCCCCTTTCAATGCACCAGGCCTATCTTACTTTGATCCATAAGGACCTTAAGGACCCAGAGCTATGTGCCTCATATAGGCCAATAGCCCTATTGAATAATGACCTGAAAATCTTAACCAAACTGCTGGCTACCCGTCTATATCCATTATTACCTTCGGTTATTGACTCTGATCAAACAGGATTTATGCCTAAAAGGTCAACCGACGTTAATCTTAGGAGACTCTTTACCAATATTCATGCCCAACACAATAACTCCGGTACCAGAGCTATTGCCCTACTAGATATAGAAAAGGCATTCGACACTGTGGAGTGGCCCTTTTTGTGGGAGACTCTACGTCGAATGGGTTTTCCACTACGGTTTATATCATGGTTGCAGGTGATCTATAGGTGTCCCATTTCATCGATTCGTTTGGGCTCCAGACTCTCAACTCCATTTCAACTGTTTTGGGGAACTAGACAGGGCTGCCCTCTTTCTCCGGCTCTATTTGCTCTAGCTATAGAGCCAGTTGCAGAGGCTCTCCGTACATCGCCTCATATTAAGGGGCTTAGGATAGGCATGCTGGAGGAGAGAGTAGCCCTGTATGCTGACGACATGGTTTTATTTTTGGGGGACGCGGGTCCATCACTTCAGGGTGCTCTGTCACTCCTCAACACTTTCTCCATGGTAACGGGCCTCCGGGTAAACTGGCCAAAATCTACTCTATTTCCAATAGATCAAGCAGCCAAATTGACATCCTCTCCAGATAGCCCATTAAAGTGGGTTGACTCCTTTAAATATCTTGGGGTTTGTGTCTCTGCACAAGCCTCAGATTTTCTTAAATTAAACTTGGATCTGGTTGTGGGGGATATGAAAGCTAAACTCAAGGCATGGAATAATCTCCCCCTATCGGTATGGGGAAGGGTCAACTTGCTTAAAATGAAGGTCATCCCCAAATTCATATATTTATTCCGCCATTCCCTGCAGTGGATTCCTAAATCCTTCTTTACTAAACTAAACCAACGCTTTTCAGAGTTTCTCTGGGGCTCCTTACCACCGAGATATAAGTTAACTACATTAATGAGGCCACTATCGCAGGGTGGTATGGCCTTTCCAGATTGCTATAAGTACTTTTTGGCGACACAGCTGGTGACAGTGGTCTGGTGGCTAAATCCTGATAAAACCAATGTGGCCTCCGCTTTGGAGGCCACTGTGGCAGGCTCCTGGGAATCTCTTCAATACCTAATTTACAGAGGCCCATGTGCCCCACACTTATTAACTCCGTCTATGCTTACTACTTTACGGGCCTGGAAAATGGGCTTGGCTATTGAAAAACACAGCCAGATGGGAATTTCCCCTAATACACCCCTATGGCTAAACCCCAATTTACCACATTTTTACAAATCTATTGACCCCCAGATATGGACTAGATATGGTATAAAATTAATCTCACAAGTGGTGTCTTGCACCTCACTGCTTTCTTTTTGTCAGCTTTCCTCCCAGTATAATCTTCCGCAGCACTATCAGTTCCGTTATCTTCAACTTTCGCATGCTTTCGAAGCCCAATTCCCACGTTCGTCCTGTATATTAATACAGTCTAAACTGGAGACTACTCTTAGATCCGGTTGTACAAAAAAACCTATATCTCACATATATCAGCATTTAATCTATGAGTCCTTGCCTCCGTTGGACGGCCTTTTGTCCCGTTGGCAGCGTGACATTCCAGCTTTGAGTGGCGAAGATTGGGATGGTGTTTGGGACTTCCCTTTTAGTTCGCTAGTCTCTATACGTGACAAGTTAGTCCAATTTAAAATAGTCCACCGGGCGTATTTCACTCCCCACAGACTTCATTTGATAAATCCTGCCCACTCCCCTAAGTGTTGGAGATGTAGCTACACCCCCGGAGATTTTTCCCATATCTTTTGGCATTGTCCAAAGATACAACAATTCTGGGGGGAGGTACTAGGCCTAATCAATAAAATTGCATCCACTAATCTACCACTGTCTATGGAGATTTGTATGTTGGGCCTTATAAAAAAATTAGTTCCTGCTGTAGCTAAACGCACGATGATTGGCTTGCTTCTATTTTACGCTAGGAAAACCATAACATTTCAATGGAAGAAGCCCTATCCCCCCACAAATGTCCAGTGGAAACGTTTGGTTAACGATAATCTTCCACTATATAAAGATACCTATCTTAATAGAGGCTGCCAATTGAAATTTAATAAGGTTTGGAGTGGGTGGCTGGAGGAAATGAACATTGCTTACTAATGTTGGACTAGCCTCAGTTACGATACCAAGAATCGACGATTAAATGTAATTCCTAGTTAATAGGTATAGGCCTTTATGGGCAGTGGGGGGGCGGCCCAAAAATTCCAAAAATCCCCTTTTCACTTACATGTTAAAATTGTATTGCATGGATGTATTCCTCTCTTTTTCTTTCCCTTTCATTTTTTTTTTTTTTTTTTTTTACCTGATGTACTTGCGATATTACCTGTACAAGCTAGACAACCAATTTGTATATGTCTTTATGTCTTTGTGTCCTATAAGGAAAATTTGAATAAAAATAAATTAAAAAAAAAAAAAACAGACGCTGGCGATGGTTGCTGGAACCGATCATAGCTTTGGGCTGCGGACCAAAAAATTGTCTGAACGCATCGGTCAGACGGCCACCTTCTCCACCGCTCCTTCTTTGACTGACCGAAGCCTCAGCAACATGTTGTCCAGAAACAGGAGTTTGTAACCTCCCAGTCTCTGGGAACGCATTGCACAGACTTTTTGCAAGGCCTCCCGAAGATGTTTCATCCTCTGTTCCCTCTGCGATGGCAAGATAAGGTCCGCAACCTTACCCTTGTAATGTGGAGCAAGGAGGGTTGCCAGCCAGTATTGGTCCTTCTCCTTGATACCACGAATACGGGGATCCTTACGCAGGCTTAGCAGGATCAGGGAGGCCATGCAGCATAGGTTTGCTGAGGCATTCAGTCCGGAGTCCTCTGGGTCACTAAGGACAACATGGTCCGCAGCCACCTCCTCCCAGCCACGTACAAGTCCATGTGTTTCTTGGGACTGATCCCTTAAAGACTGCTGCTGATGCTGAGTGCCAGGCTCCACCTCCATACTGACACAATCTTCTTCCTCATCCTCCTCCTCGTCCTCTTCCTGTATGATCGGCAGGCATGCAGGAACACTGTCTGGATAAAGGGGGCCTTGAGAGCTAAGGAAGTCCTCCTCTTCCTGCCTCTGTTCTGCCTCAAGTGCCCTGTCCATTATTCCACGCAGCGTGTGCTCCAACAGGTGAACAAGGGGGACAGTGTCACTGATGCATGCACTGTCACTGCTCACCATCCTCGTGGCCTCCTCAAATGGTGACAGGACAGTGCATGCATCCCTGATCATGGCCCACTGGCGTGGGGAAAAAAAAAACAAGCTCCCCTGACCCTGTCCTGGTGCCATAGTCGCACGGGTACTCATTGATGGCCCTCTGCTGCGTGTGCAGCCGCTGCAGCATGGCCAATGTTGAGTTCCACCTGGTGGGCATGCCACAGATTAGGCGGTTCTTAGGCAGGTTAAACTCCTTTTGGAGGTCCGCCAGCCGAGCACTGGCATTACATGACCGGTGGAAATGCACACAGACTTTACTGGCCTGCCTCAGGACATCCTGTAAGCCCGGGTACCTGCCCAAGAACCGCTGCGTGAGCCAAACAGGGCACATGGGTCAGTTGTCCCTGTCGGAGGATGGAGAGGAGGTTGGTGTCATTGCCGCAAACCACCATTCCTGACTTCAGTTGGTGTGGCGTCAACCACCTCTGAACCTGCCCCTGCAGAGCTGACAGAATCTCTGCCTAAGTGTGGCTCCTGTCCCCCAAGCACACCAGCTCAAGCACCGCATGGCATCTTTTGGCCTGCGTACTTGTGTAGCCCCTTAAATGGCTACGGAGCACCGCTGGTTCCGAGGAAAAAGCACAGGAAGAGGCCATGGAGGAAGAAGAAGAGGAGGGGGTGGAGGAGAGAGGTGTCACAATCATTAGTAGTGGCATTTTGGAGGCGTGGTGGCGGAACAACCTCCAACACTACTGCATCTTGTCCTGCATCCTTCCCAGCTGCCAGCAGAGTCACCCAATGCGCCATGAAACTTAGGTAACGTCCCAGTCCATGCCTGCTGGACCATGAGTCAGCGGTAATATGCACCTTACCGCTGACCGCCCTGTCCAGCGAGGCATGGACATTGCCTTCCACATGGCGGTAGAGAGCCGGAATCGCCTGCCGTGAGAAAAAGTGGCGTTTGGGTACCTGCCACTGAGGAACCGCACATTCCACAAACTCACGGAAGGGGGCAGAGTCTACCAACTGAAAAGGAAGCAGTTGAAGTGCTAGCAATTTTGCCAAGCTAGCATTCAACCGCTGGGCATGTGGATGGCTGGGAGCAAACTTCTTTCGGTGGTGCAGCAGCTGGGGCAGGGAAATTTGCCTGGTACAATCTGACGTTGGTGTACCAAAAGCAGATTGCCCACAAGTACTTGGCTGTGACACACCTAATTCTACACCTTCATTCCTCTCAGTGCAGGTCTCAGAGAGGACTGAAGGTATAGTGGGGTTGGAGATCTCAGCTGATGAGGAGCAAGGAGAGGTCCTCTTTGTTCTTTGGTGTGGGTCTTTTAGATACGCTTGCCAACGAACTGCATGGCAGGTCAACATATGTCTGGTCAAGCATGTGGTACCCAAGCAGGAGATGTTTTGGCCACGCGAGATACGCTTGAGACATATGTTGCAAATAGCAGCGGTGCGATCTGATGCACTCGTCTCAAAAAAGGCCCACACCAAAGAACTTTTTGAATAACGAGCAGAGACTTCAGCGCCCTGCACATGTGGAGCTTTGGAGTGTGTGCAGTCAATGTGCTGCCCTTAGGCTGGTCCCTGGAGGGCATCCTGCCTCGTTGGTGATGTGCCGCCTCCTCCTCCTCCTCCTCTCTCCTATCAGGCACCCACGTTCAGTCAGTGACCTCATCATCCCCTCCCTCCTCATCACTGGAGCAAATCTGGCAGTATGCTGCAGCAGGGGGAGCATGACTGCCAGATTGCTGTCCTTCTTGGGCACCCCCTCTGTCCATGCTCATGTTACTGCCTTCATCAAGCTCAGTATCATCATCAGAGCCTTCCAAACGCTGAGCATCCTCCTGGAGCATGTACCCAACACTGTGGTCAAACAGTTCGAGGGACTCCTCAGGAGGACATGGTGGGGCTATGGAAGGAGACACTGATGACATTGAGCAGAGGGAAGAGGCCGCTGTTTTGCCAGACAAAGTACCCTGAGCATGGGTGAGAGAGGATGAGGAGGATGAGGACGGCTTGGTCATCCACTCGACCAAGTCTTCCGCATGTTGCGGCTCAACACGGCCAGCTGCCGAAAAAAAGGCCAAGCGTGTCCCACGGCCACGTGCTGATGAGGATGCACCGTCTCCACGAACATCACTAGACACAGAGCCTGCTTGCCCTCTCTTATTGGCTTGAGACTGTCTGCTTCTCCTTCTTGGCCTTCCAGACATACTAATGGTCTGTAGCTGCACTAAGCTGGGATATATATATATATATATATATATATATATATATATATATATATATATATGTACTGATACTGCAGCTAGCAAAATCAACTGCCTGCCTAGAGTATGAGAACACCACCAACCTTCTACAGGTAGCTTTAGCTGAACACTGGGCAGAGCTTGCAAAAAACTAACTTGTAGCTTTAGATGAACACTGTGCAGAGGTCTCACTATACTAACTTGTAGTTTTAGCTGAACACTGTGAGCAGGACGCACTGCACTAACTTGTAGCTTTAGATGAACACTGTGCAGAGGTCTCACTACACTAACTTGTAGTTTCAGCTGAACACTGAGCAGGATGCACTGCACTAACTTGTAGCTTTAGATGAACACTGTGCAGAGGTCTCACTACACTAACTTGTAGTTTCAGCTGAACACTGAGCAGGATGCACTGCACTAACTTGTAGCTTTAGATGAACACTGTGCAGAGGTCTCACTATACTAACTTGTAGTTTTAGCTGAACACTGTGAGCAGGACGCACTGCACTAACTTGTAGCTTTAGATGAACACTGTGCAGAGGTCTCACTACACTAACTTGTAGTTTAGGCTGAACACTGTGAGCAGGACGCACTGCACTAACTTGTAGCTTTAGATGAACACTGTGCAGAGGTCTCACTACACTAACTTGTAGTTTCAGCTGAACACTGAGCAGGATGCACTGCACTAACTTGTAGCTTTAGATGAACACTGTGCAGAGGTCTCACTGCACTAACTTGTAGTTTAGGCTGAACACTGTGAGCAGAACGCACTGCACTAACTTGTAGCTTTAGATGAACACTGTGCAGAGGTCTCACTACACTAACTTGTAGTTTTAGCTGAACACTGTGAGCAGGACGCACTGCACTAACTTGTAGCTTTAGATGAACACTGTGCAGAGGTCTCACTACACTAACTTGTAGTTTTAGCTGAACACTGTGAGCAGGACGCACTGCACTAACTTGTAGCTTTAGATGAACACTGTGCAGAGGTCTCATTACACTAACTTGTAGTTTTAGCTGAACACTGTGAGCAGGACGCACTGCACTAACTTGTAGCTTTAGATAAACACTGTGCAGAGGTCTCACTATACTAACTTGTAGTTTTAGCTGAACACTGTGAGCAGGACGCACTGCACTAACTTGTAGCTTTAGATGAACACTGTGCAGAGGTCTCACTACACTAACTTGTAGTTTCAGCTGAACACTGAGCAGGATGCACTGCACTAACTTGTAGCTTTAGATGAACACTGTGCAGAGGTCTCACTATACTAACTTGTAGTTTTAGCTGAACACTGTGAGCAGGACGCACTGCACTAACTTGTAGCTTTAGATGAACACTGTGCAGAGGTCTCACTACACTAACTTGTAGTTTTAGCTGAACACTGTGAGCAGGATGCACTGCACTAACTTGTAGCTTTAGATGAACACTGTGCAGAGGTCTCACTATACTAACTTGTAGTTTTAGCTGAACACTGTGAGCAGGACGCACTGCACTAACTTGTAGCTTTAGATGAACACTGTGCAGAGGTCTCACTACACTAACTTGTAGTTTAGGCTGAACACTGTGAGCAGGACGCACTGCACTAACTTGTAGCTTTAGATGAACACTGTGCAGAGGTCTCACTACACTAACTTGTAGTTTCAGCTGAACACTGAGCAGGATGCACTGCACTAACTTGTAGCTTTAGATGAACACTGCGCAGAGGTCTCACTGCACTAACTTGTAGTTTAGGCTGAACACTGTGAGCAGGACGCACTGCACTAACTTGTAGCTTTAGATGAACACTGTGCAGAGGTCTCACTACACTAACTTGTAGTTTTAGCTGAACACTGTGAGCAGGACGCACTGCACTAACTTGTAGCTTTAGATGAACACTGTGCAGAGGTCTCACTACACTAACTTGTAGTTTTAGCTGAACACTGTGAGCAGGACGCACTGCACTAACTTGTAGCTTTAGATGAACACTGTGCAGAGGTCTCATTACACTAACTTGTAGTTTTAGCTGAACACTGTGAGCAGGACGCACTGCACTAACTTGTAGCTTTAGATGAACACTGTGCAGAGGTCTCACTACACTAACTTGTAGTTTTAGCTGAACACTGTGAGCAGGACGCACTGCACTAACTTGTAGCTTTAGATGAACACTGTGCAGAGGTCTCATTACACTAACTTGTAGTTTTAGCTGAACACTGTGAGCAGGACGCACTGCACTAACTTGTAGCTTTAGATGAACACTGTGCAGAGCTTGCAAAAAAATAACTTGTAGGTTTAGCTGAACACTGTGAGCAGGATGCACCACACTAACTTGTAGTTTTAGCTGAACACTGTGAGCAGGACGCACTGCACTAACTGTAAATAGTCTAGCTGCCTGACTGTGGTACTAATAGGATCAAAAGAACACCAGCAATTTTCTTCAGGTAGCTGTAAATACTGTAACAAGACAAGCCTGCCTGTCAGTAAGAAGATAACAGGAACGGATCTAGCTAAACTGAATACAGTGTATATATATATATGCAACACCTGGGATGCATATATATACACAATACACTGTAAGTGCAGCTAACTCACTGATTGTCCTGCCTAATCTATCTAACTCAAATGAAATGACACTGTCTTTCTGTCTATCTATCTCTCTTTCAACGCCGGAACACACACTACACAGGGCCGCCATGCAGGCGGCCTTATTTAGTGTGGGGTGTGTTCTAAACCCCCTGAGCCATAATTGGCCAAAGCCACCCTGGCTTTGGCCAATTACAACTCTCTCTACTGACGGCGCTGTGATTGGCCAAGCATGCGGGTCATAGTGCATGCTTGGCCAATCATCAGCCAGCAATGCACTGTGATGCCGCAGTGAATTATGGGCCGTGATGCGCCACACGAATTTGGCGCGAACGGCCCATAAAGTTCGGAACTTTAAAAAAACAAGCTCCCCTGACCCTGTCCTGGTGCCATAGTCACACAGGTACTCATTGATGGCCCTCTGCTGCGTGTGCAGCCGCTGCAGCATGGCCAACGTTGAGTTCCACCTGGTGGGCATGTCACAGAGTAGGCGGTTCTTGGGCAGGTTAAACTCCTTTTGGAGGTCTGCCAGCCGAGCACTGGCATTATATGACTGGCGGAAATGCACACAGACTTTCCTGGCCTGCCTCAGGACATCCTATAAGCCCGGGTACCTGCCCAAGAACCGCTGCACCACCAAGTTAAGGATGTGAGCCAAACAGGGTAAACGGGTCATTTGTCCCTGTCGGAGGGCAGAGAGGAGGTTGGTGCCATTGTTGCAAACCACCATTCCTGCCTTAAGTTGGCATGGCATCAACCGCCTCTGAACCTGCCACTGCAGAGATGACAGAACCTCTGCCCCAGTGTTGCTCCTGTCCCCCAAGCACACCAGCTCAAGCACCGCATGGAATCTTTTGGCCTGCATACTTGCGTAGCCCCTTGAATGGTTACTGAGCACCGCTGGTTCCAAGGACAAAGCCCAGGAAGAGGCCATGGAGGAGGAAGAAGAGGAGGGGGTGGAGGAGAGAGGTGTGTCCAGCTCAAGCACCGCATGGCATCTTTTGGCCTGCATACTTGCATAGCCCCTTAAATGGCTACGGAGCACCGCTGGTTCTGAGGACAAAGCCCAGGAAGAGGCCATGGAGGAGGAAGAAGAGGAGGGGGTGGAGGAGAGAGGTGTGTCACAATCATTAGTAGTGGCATTTTGGAGGCGTGGTGGTGGAACAACCTCCAACACTACTGCACCTTGTCCTGCATCCTTCCCAGCTGCCAGCAGAGTCACCCAATGCGCCGTGAAACTTAGGTAATGTCCCTGTCCATGCCTGCTGGACCATGAGTCAGCGGTAATATGCACCTTACCGCTGACCGCCCTGTCCAGTGAGGCATGGACATTGCCTTCCACATGCCGGTAGAGAGCCGGAATCGCCTTCCGTGAGAAAAAGTGGCATTTGGGTACCTGCCACTGAGGAACCGCACATTCCACAAACTCACGGAAGGGGGCAGAGTCTACCAACTGAAAAGGCAGCAGTTGAAGTTCTAGCAATTTTGCCAAGCTAGCATTCAACCGCTGGACATGTGGATGGCTGGGAGCAAACTTCTTTCGGCGGTGCAGCAGCTGGGGCAGGATAATTTGCCTGGTACAACAATCCGACGTCGGTGTACCAAAAGCAGATTGCCCACAAGTAATTGGCTGTGACACACCCAATTCTACACCTTCATTCCTCTCAGTGCAGGTCTCAGAGAGGACTGAAGGTATAGTGGGGTTGGAGATCTCAGCTGATGAGGAGCAAGGAGAGGTCCTCTTTGTTCTTTGGTGTGGGTCTTTTAGATATGCTTGCCAACGAACTGCATGGCAGGTCAACATATGTCTGGTCAAGCATGTGGTGCCCAAGTGGGAGATGTTTTGGCCACGCGAGATACGCTTGAGACATATGTTGCAAATAGCAGTGGTGCGATCTGATGCACTCGTCTCAAAAAAGGCCCACACCAAAGAACTTTTGGAATAACACGCAGAGACTGCAGCGCCCTGCACATGCAGAGCTTTGGGGTGTGATGCAGTCAGTGTGCTGCCCTTAGGCTGGCCCCTGGAGGGCATCCTGCCTCGTTGGTGATGTGCCTCCTCCTTCTCCTCCTTACTCCTATCAGGCAACCATGTTGAGTCAGTGACCTCATCATCCCCTCCCTCCTCATCACTGGAGCAAACCTGGCAGTATGCTGCAGCAGGGGGAGCATGACTGCCAGATTGCTGTCCTTCTTGGGCACCCCCTCTGTCCGTGCTCACGTTACTGCCTTCATCTAGCTCAGTACCATCATCAGAGCCTTCTAAACGCTGGGCATCCTCCTGGAGCATGTACCCAACACTGTGGTCAAACAGTTCAAGGGACTCCTCAGGAGGACACGGTGGGGCTAGGGAAGGAGTCACTGATGCCATTGAGCCGAGGGAAGAGGCTGTAGCTGCTTTGCCAGACAAAGTACCCTGAGCATGGGTGAGAGAGGATGAGGAGGATGAGGACGGATTGGTCATCCACTCAACCAAGTCTTCCGCATTTTGCGGCTCAACACGGCCAGCTGCCGAAAAAAAGGCCAAGCGTGTCCCACGGCCACATGCTGATGAGGATGCACCGTCCCCCCGACCAGCACTGTTACCTCTAGACACAGAGCGTGCTTGCCCTCTTTTATTGGCTTGTGACTGTCTGATTCTCCTTGTTGGCCTTCTAGACATACTAATGGCCTGTAGCTGCACTAAGCTGGGATATATATATATATATATATATGTATATATATATATATATATATATATATATATATATATATATATATATATATGTATATATATATATATGTACTGATACTGCAGCTAGCAAAATCAACTGCCTGCCTGTAGTATGAGAACACCACCAACCTTCTACAGGTAGCTTTAGCTGAACACTGTGCAGAGCTCGCAAAAAACTAACTTGTAGCTTATTTCACTGCCTGCGGTAGTGATAGGATCAGGAAAACACCACCAACCTTCTACAGGTAGTTTTAGGTGAACACTGTGCAGAGTTTGCAAAAAACAAACTTGTAGCTTATTTAGCTGCCTGCGGTGGTGATAGGATCAGAAAAACACCCCCAACCTTCTTACAGGTAGCTTTAGCTGAACACTGTGCAGAGCTCGCAAAAAACTAACTTGTAGTTTTAGCTGAACACTGTGAGGAGGACGCACTACACTAACTTGTAGCTTTAGCTGAACACTGTGCAGAGGTTGCACTACACTAACTTGTAGTTTTAGCTGAACACTGTTCACAGGATGCACTACACTAACTTGTAGCTTTAGCTGAACACTGTGCAGAGGTCGCACTACACTAACTTGTAGCTTTAGCTGAACACTGTGCAGAGGTTGCACTACACTAACTTGTAGTTTTAGCTAAACACTGTTCAGAGGATGCACTACACTAACTTGTAGCTTTAGCTGAACACTGTGCAGAGGTCGCACTACACTAACTTGTAGCTTTAGCTGAATACTGTGCAGAGGTTGCACTACACTAACTTGTAGTTTTAGCTGAACACTGTTCAGAGGACGCACTACACTAACTTGTAGTTTTAGCCGAACACTATTCAGAGGACACACTACACTAACTTGTAGCTTTAGCTGAACACTGTGAGGAGGATGCACTACCCTAACTTGTAGTGGCAGGCGGCCTTATATAGTGTGGGGTGTGTTTTAAACCCCCTGAGCCATAATTGGCCAAAGCCACCTTGACTTTGGCCAATTGCAGCTCTCTCTACTGACGGCGCTGTGATTGGCCAAGCATGCGGGTCATAGTGCATGCTTGGCCAATCATCAGCCAGCAATGCACTGCGATGCCGCAGTGAATTATGGGCCGTGACGCGCCACACGAATTTGGCACAAACGGCCCATATCATTCGCAATTCGGCGAACGGGCGAACAGACGATGTTCGAGTCGAACATGGGTTCGACTAGAACACGAAGCTCATCCCTATTCACTAACAACCAAATTTGAAAGAAAAAAAAAAAAAATTCAATACCTAAAATTGATTATTATCTAGTTAGTTAGTTATTCTTTCAAATTTTTGGATTTTCTTTCTTACTTTCGAATTTACGAATTTTCGACTTTACAAATTTCGACCATAACAAATGATCCGAAAAACTAAAAGGATAAAAAAAACAAAAAAACGAATGAAACTAAAACATAGAAATTTTTCGGCAGTACACATGTCTAGTTTACATCCGCTTTGAATAAAATAATAATGTCTGAAGGAAATCTAGGCACAGAAGGCAGTGTTAAATTAAAGTGTAAAGGATCGTTTGTTTTTGTTTTTTTAAATAACAAACATATCATACTTACCTCCACTGAGCGGCTCATTTTGCACAGAGTGGCCCCCGATCCTCGACTTCTGGGGTCCGGCGGCAGCTCTCGCGGCTCCTCCCTGCATCAGATACCCACCTAGGAGCTCTCCCGAGAGGGTTACCTTGCGGGCGTGCTCCCGAGTCCAGCATTTGCGTCCACAGACACGCCCCCACGCCTGCGTCTTTGGATTTGATTGACAGCAGAGGGAGGCAATGGCTGCTATCAATCTATCCAATCAAGAGCCGGGACCTCATGGAGAGAGGGACAGCGCATCCCCGCCAAAGAGATGAAGGTGCTCAGTTAAGTAAAATGGTAGGGGCTGGGGGGGGGTGACTGCCAGGTGTTTTTTCACCTTAATGCATAGGATTCATTAAGGTGAAGAAACACAAAGGTTTACAACTCCTTTAATATAAAATGTTTTTCAGGTGTCCCAGTTGACCACAATAGCCAGGGAAAAAAAAACCCCTAAAGGAATAAAGGGAAAAAAAGGTTACTATGCGCAACCAAATCAGTTCAGAGGATATGTAGTGTAGTCCTCCACCTCCAATATGTAGTTCCCCAATAATATACATATAGCTGCATACAATATACTCACCAACCTGTTTTTATTTTTTTTCAGCTTCACAACCTGAACTAGGTAATAGAAGAAAACTCATACCCAATGTGGGGACAGTAGAAGAGAAAGAAAAGGAGAAGGTTCGGACATATTTTCCTGAGACCTGGCTATGGGAACTTGTAGCAGTAGGGTGAGTCTCAGCTTGTACATTCAGTATAAAAAGAGGAGATAATTTAAAGTGGAAATGCAGCCAACACATGTTTTGTCCAATAAAAAAGAAGGGTTAGATTGTCTGTTAGGTGCTTTCTGTGTCCTTATTTGGAGGATTCACTCTCATTTTCTGTAATGGTGAAATGTTACGGTTTTCACGAGATTTTGTCTCAATCTCAGACACATCCATACTTTGGGGCACCGTTGACTGTTTGGAAACCTGTAAATTATAGAAGATGGGTAAAACATTCCCACAAACCATTACATTTACCATGGATGTTATAATGACTGGAGGGGTTGCAAGCTTAAACTTGCATGAGATAATCGTCCCGAGCAGATTTTGTGTGCATAGGTGTGCGCAGCCTATTGCATTAGGGTGTGCAGCCCAAAGCTCAAACACACATGCACATGTGTGTGTGTGTATATATATATATATATATATATATATATATATATATATATATATATATATATCTATCTATATATATCTATCAGCGTATAACACGCACCCCAATTTAAGAGGGAAGTTTCAGGAAAAATTACTTTTTTTTTAAATAAACCACTTTGAAGCAAAATATTGGTCAGTGATCATAAATGCAGCCTGATTAGTGCCCATCTGCAGCTTCATTGCAGCCTAATCTGCACCCATCTGCAGTCGGATCTGTGCTCTTCTGCAGCCTGTTCTGCGCCCATCTGCAGCCTGATTTGTGCCCATCTGCAGCCTGATCTGTGCCCATCTGCAGCTTCAGTGCAGCCTGATCTGCGCCCATCTGCAGCCTGATCTGCACCCATCTGCAGCCTGCTCTGCGCCCATCTGCAGTCTGATCTGCACCCATCTGTAGCCTGATCTGTGCCCATCTGCAGCCTGATCTGTGCCCATCTGCAGCCTGATCTGCGCCCATCTGCAGCTTGATCTGCGCCCATCTGCAACCTGATCTGCACCTATCTGCAATCTGATTTGTGCCCATCTGCAGCCTGATTTGTGCCCATCTGCAGCCTGATCTGTGCCCATCTGCAGCCTAATCTGCGCCCATCTCCCCAATGAATGCAGTTGACCATCTCTCCTCGCAGGAAATCACCGAGCCGTCATCTACTGTTTACTCGGCTCTCAGTCGACAGTCACATACAGAGTCCCGCCTCTGCCATCAGCATTGGACCGGTTCCTGTGATAGACAGAAAACTGGTCCAATGCCGGTGGCGGAGGCGAAACTGTGTGTGTGACGTGCGAGCCGAATGGAGAGGAGATGATGGCTCAGTAATTTCCAGCGGCACTCGCCCCCCTCCTTCCCCTCCTAGGTACTCTGTCAGCGTATAAAACTCAGCCGTGATTTTCCCCCTATTTTCAGGGGAAAAAATGTGTGTTATACGCCGATAAATATGGTATATATATATATATATATATATATATATATATATATATATATACATATATATATATCACACACACTCTTATAAATAAATGTAAACAAACATTTTAAAATGTATTAAAACATGGATGGTGTCAGTAGGGCAGAGATTGGTGTCAGTCAGTAGAGCAGTGGATGGTGTCAGTAGGGCATAGCACAATGTCAGTAGTTTTTTTTTATTATTTATTATTATTATTATTATTATTATTATTATTATTATTATTATTGTATTATTTATAATCTTTTTACAATTTTTTAATATAATTTTTTTACAAAATCACTTTTTATTATTTATTTTATTACAATTATTTTAGGAGCCACGTTGGGGGGAGGGGGTTTGGTGAAATATCAGGGGTCTGAACAGATTTCTCACTTTTGGCTCGGGCAGCATGGGGATTAGGCTGTGCCCAGGCACATCGGGCACACCCTGTGCGCACGCCTATGCTTGTGTGTGTATAAAGAATTTTGTAGGTTGGAAAGACATAAAATTCACCAGAAGAACAAATATTTTGGTACTGTGCAGTTAAAAAAAAATATTTACAGCTAAAGTCCAAATATGATCTTTATTACATAGTAACAGTATATTGGTCCAGCTGGGAACCAATGTAAGTAGGTATATTGCACACCCGATGGAACACTGGGGAAGATGACCATCACTGTAGTAATTGGTGTTTCTTCAGTGATCGCCGCTCTCTTCCTGGTTCTGTGCCGAGCAGCTGCCCCACCGCACACTGATCACAGGAGGTTGCTTGCTTGGCACTACCACTGTTCTGTCAAATTAGTAGACATGTTTTTGTTCTGAATTTTAAAATGTTAAATTACAATAGTGACGAATTTAAACAAATCCAAAATAACGGGAAAAAAAATTCGGACGAAATTCGAATTCGAATCATTTTCGAATTTCCAAAAAGAATAAAATAGAATAAACTTGAATTTGAATACATAAGAAAATAATAGAATAGTAAATAATAGAATAGACTATGTAGAAAAATAATGCTGCGCTAAAGTGTGTTGTGACAATCAATAAGTAAATCAAAAATAAAAAACAAAAAAAATATATATATATATATATATACAAAAATATAACAAAATATCATAAAGAGATAATAAGGCAGAAAAATGCCGTGCCTACTATGTTAAATAACCCTATTCGGGTAAATTAATAATAATGCATCACCACTAAACAATCTATTAGTGGATACAAATATGGATAACAAATACACAGTAAAGTGCAAAGTGCATAAACAATAATGTAAATCTATATACAAATATATTAAAGTGCATAAAACTCAAAAAGTGCTCAGTGTCCAGCATATAGTGTGATCATTAATCTTTTAAAATGCCCCAGAATGATCAGTGCAATCCTGTAAATCGAATCACATAAGTGTATATGATAAGTGTCCCAAGATGCAGATCCAGCATGCTTAAAGTGTTCCTTTGTGCTGCAAATTCATGCTCCAGTGCTCTGCAGTGACCCCCCAAGAACTGCACTCACCTCAGAGCGTGTGACCCAGCTATTACACTAAGCCAAAACACGCCTTCGAGCCTTCCCATGGCTCAATGCTGATCAGCTGATGCACGGCTCCAATGCAGCTCCACAAACGTAATATGTGATAAAAAGAGAGAACTCAATAGTATCATAACGTTTAAAAGGTTTATTGTATAAAAACACTCCCTGCAAAGGGGTACTCACAATTCAAAGGTGCGTCAGTGAACCAATCTATACATAGACCTCAGACAATACAGCAGTAACGGGGGTAAGGTATGCGTCTCATCCTGAGTAGAACTCACAGATCCTTGCTCCGTCCTGGCCCCATCCCTACGCGTGTTCGACACAGGGATCACGTGTCTTCATCGGGGGATGAATATATATATATATATATATATATATATATATATATATATATATATCATTAAATAGAAAAGAATAGAATTAAAAAAACAATAGAATAGAATAGAAACAATATAACAATTTTCCAAAATTCAAATAGAATCAATTCAAATTTGAATAGAATAGAAAAGAATAGGGTAGAATAGAATATAAAATAACACAATAGTATAGAAAAAACAACAGAATGGAATAGAATGAATATAACTATCTTCCTATTCTAATCTATGCTTTTCAATTCCATTTTATTCTATTCTATTCCATTCTATTCTCTTCTTTTATTTTCTATCCTATTTTGTTCTGTTTTACTCTATTATACTCTATTCTTTTATTTTCTGTTATATTCTTTTCTATTCTATTCAGTTTTTTTTCTATTCTACGCCTTTATTTTCTATTCTATTTTATACTCTTTGGAAATTCGAAAATGACTTGAATTTAAAAACTATTCAAAATTGATTTGAAAGCTTTTCGAATCAATCCAGATTTGGACTTGAAAATTTGAATCGATTTGAATACGAATGAACAAAACGGATTCCGAAAATGAATTAAACAGATTAAATGAATTAAACAACTAATTTATGTAAATAACGAATTGAAACAAAACAAAACAATTTTTTTTTCGTTCTGCACATGCCTAGAAATTAGCCAACTCGTCAAAAACTCCAACCACATCACCTCTGGTTTACTTAAACCAGAAGTGATTGGAGATTTTGACGAATTGCTGTTTGGACACAACACCGGCAACCGAATACAGTCTGGTACAGGAAGATTTAGCTGTTTTGACAGCACGGTGGCTAACGAGGACAAAGTTGTCACCACCTCGGAGGCAGCCATTTTGTTGGTTAGAATCGGATCTCATACTATCGTGCACCAGACCGGAGTTGTGTCCAAACAGCAGTACGTCAAAATCTCCAATTACTGATGGTTTAACCGGGAGTTAAGTAGTTGGAGTTTCTGACGAGTTGGATATTTTGACAGAACATCGCCATTCACAAAACACCCTGTATATTCTCAGTGAATACAAGGCATTCTCTGATTGAACAAGACGGTGATTTTGATGTCACCACTCCTCCTCTCCACCTCGTCCAATGAGAGCATGCCTTATTATTGAAAAAAAAAAAAAAACACTAGCTGTTCTGTAAGGCTACTTTCACAATGAGGCGTGCGGGCGCTGGCGGTACAGAGGCGCTAAATATAGCGCCCCTTTACCGTCATTCTAGCGGCGCTAGCGGGGCGGTTTTAACCTGGAGTTTAACCTGGAGTTGATCTTTAACCGCTTCAGCCCTGGAAGGATTTACCCCCCTTCCTGACCAGAGCACTTTTTGCGATTCGGCACTGCGTCGCTTTAACTGACAATTGCGCAGTCGTGCGATGTTGGACCCAAACAAAATTGACGTCCTTTTTTTCCACAAATAGAGCTTTCTCTTGGTGGTATTTGATAAGCTCTGTGGTTTTTATTATTTGCGCTATAAACAAAAAAAGAGAGCCAATTTTGAAAAAAACGCATTATCTTTTACTTTTTGCTATAATAAATGTCCACCAAAAATATATATAAAAAACTTTTTTTTCCTCAGTTTAGGCCGATATGTATTCATATACATATGTTTGGTAAAAAAAAATCGCAATAAGTGTATATTGATTTGTTTGCGCAAAATTTATAGCGTCTATAAAATAGGGGATAGTTTTATGGCATTTTTATTATTATTATTCTTTTATTAGTAATTCTGGTGATTTGTGATTTTTATCGGGACTGCGACATTATGGCAGACACGTCGGACAATTGTGACACATTTTTGGAACTATTGGCATTTTTACAGCGATCAGTGTTCTAAAAATGCATTGATCACTGTAAAAATGTCACTGGCAGTGAAGGGTTTAACCACTAGGGGGCAATCAAGGGGTTAATGTTTTCCCTATTGTGTGTTCTAACTGAAGGGGGAGGGGACTGTGTAGGGGAGATGACAGATCACTGTTCATACTCTGTATGAACAGACAATCTGTCTCTTCTCCCCACAGAGAACCAGAAACTGTGTGTTTACACACATAGATCCCGGTTCTCCATGTGCCCCGAGCGGTCGTGGGAGCTCGGCGGTGATCGCCACCACCAGGCACTCACATAGGCTCCTTGGGCGAGCAGGGGGCGTGCACGCGTGCCTCCGGCTGCACACATGCGCCCCCTAGTGGTCACAGGGTGAAGCAATGTTACATAACATCGAGTCGCCCAGCCGTACCATTCTGCCGCAGTACAACTGTGGCAGATGGTCGGCAAGTGGTTAAAGGAGAGGTTTTGGGTACATAAAAAACAAACACACATACTCACCTCTTTGCGGCAGCATCTGTATGATGCTGTAGCTGTTTCACTTCGGCCCATATGGCCACCGATCGCTCAGTTCTTAGTCTGATCAGAGCACTCTGCTCATTCAGCATTCACTGGAATGTTGGGCAGAAGAGGGGATGGGAGCAGCTGGCTTTGGCTCTTATTCGTGTGCTGAGAGCCAGAGCCAGCTGTCAGCCGGGCGGCTGGGCGGATTCCTTCCAGAGCCTGGAGCTGATACTAGTATCGGTATCGGTGGTGATACTAAGTATTTACACAAATATCAGTACTCATGCAAATGCACCGATACCAGAAAACGATACTCTCAGGCTCAGTTCTTTGAGCTGTCAGTGGGTCTCCCCTGTTGACAGCTAAAGTGTTAAAGAAGTCCGGTAATTGGAGCTGTGAAAAAAAAAGCAGCCGGCAATGTTTATTAACAACATTGCTCTGTCACTGAAACACTAAAATAAAAAGAAACATTGTCTCTTTTTGTATCTTTCAGTTTCTTCATCTGCAGATCAAAGGGATGAACAAATGTTCCTCTGTTTAACTGCTTATTAACCCTTAATTTTCTCTAATCAGCCTTAATTATTTCCCTATTCTCCTCCTTTTAATTATTATTTTCCTGCTTTTTTTATTTTCACGTCTATTTTATAAACGATAAACAATTAAAACTTTTTTTTTTTGTTTGCTTTGTTAGTGAATATTCTTGCACATATATATTAACATATATTTACACATTTCACATTGAAAAAGCGCAAAATTAAAAACAAAAATCAATTTATTTCATTTGTAAATAACTTTTCAATGCTTTGTACCATTGCTGACAGCTGAAGTGAAAACAAAAAAGTTGCGGTAGGTATCGGTAATTGATATTGGCGAGTACTAAAAAAGAAGTATCGAAGGGGGCGTGTCCGGACCTGCTGCTGGAAGGACGTATGTGAGCTGAGCTCCTCTTGGTTCACACCAATCTATATCCATCCGTTGCCTTATACAGTGCCCCCGCAGCCACAGCAGCCAGGCCTGCTCTGACTGGACCGACTGACTTGTGGAACCGGGGAGGCCGCGGAGAATCATCCGGCACCCTGCCTCGGTGCCCTGCGGCCTGGCAGCCTGACGCGGCCTGCGGGCTGAATTACAGACACTCTGGGTCACAGTGAGTAAGACCATCCACTGTCAGGTCCCTGGGGGGAGTTAGACCACCCGATCATCCCTTTCTCTACCCCCGTGGGTGCCCCAGTGATTGCAAATGGCCATGTTTATTGATTCGGTGGCCTCCTACTAGGACAGACCGAGGCTTTGGCCTACTTCTGGAGCCGGCGGCCATCTTGGGACTCTCATATACACCCAGAAGCCATCCCCTCTGTCCCTTCAGCTGCATAGTTACTCGCAAGGGGCTGGGGACTGCAGGATCTGCTTCTTTCACCCCAGACTGTCAGGAGGGGGAGGTAGAGATGTAATAAGGGGGATCTGAGGATCTAAATGGAGCACAATAATACCCCGAGAGAGTTGCTGCCTAAATAAGCTCCTGCCTGCTCACCAAGACCTCCATACAGCAGTATTAGCAATATAAAGCACTGGAGGTAAGCCTGCATGTTTGATCACTAAAACCTCTGCGTACCTCATGGGCAAAATTGGCCAACAGCAACGAAACTACAAACCACTAATTGTGCCACGAGAAGAACCAACAATGGAGCGTTATGTTACTAGACCACAGCTAGCTTCCTCTAATTCCTCCGTGAACCCTTTCGCCTTACTGGATCCCTCCCTGGATTCAGAAGAAGCCGCAAACTCTTCTCTGACTAGCTCGCAAAACCCTGCAACCACTCTTTCACCCTTGAATATGACTCTCACCCCTGACATTCTGGACTCCAAGCTGCAACTTTTACTTCAACAGATTACGTCCAATGTTTCGGCTGAGGTAAGCAAACTAGCTGCTGAATTGAGAGGGGAAATAACCCAAATTGGAGATCGCACAGACACTCTGGAGAATAAATTCGACAAAATGATAAATTATGTACAAGCGATCGAGGAGGAAAATCATAACTTATGCCTTTCCGTATCTCAACTCCAATTACAGCAAGAAGACTTGGAGAACAGAGAAAGACGACAAAACCTACGATTCAGAGGGATTCCGGAAACAGTGTGCGACTCTGAACTCCGACCTTACCTTTTGAGCCTTTTTAATAACTTGGCTCCCTTAGTTGTGGACATAGATTGGCGATTGGACAAGGCTCATAGGTCCCTGGGCCCAAAACCTCCAGCTGGAGCCAGACCCAGGGATGTTGTGGTACGGTTTCACTACTTTGAAAGTAAAGAGGCACTAACCCTGGCAACCCACAATAAATCCCAAATTACGTACAAAGGCGCCAAGCTGCAGATCTTTAGTGACCTTTCTCCCATCACTCTCGCTAAACGGAGGAATCTGCGCCCCTTCACCTCACATTTACAACAACACAAGATACCATATTACTGGGGATTCCCTTTCCGTCTAGCTGTATCCAAAGATGGAGCCCAATATTCTTTGTGTGATTTGCAAGAGGCTGAGGCCTTCTTGAAAAGTCTGGGACTCCCCCCTTTACCGGAAGAAGATAATATTCCTCCCAACACACAGGCCCGATTGCCTCCAACTACACCTACTCGCATCTGGACTCCTGTTCGGGGCAAATCAAAGAAGCATCTTTCTACTCCTCAACACCTGAGATCTTCTAAGCAACCCCCTTGAGTACCCCCCTGAACGCTCTTATTTTTGGTTCTATTTTTCCCTGCCTTTAGCATTTCCGTTTCTTCTCAGAGTTTCGGACAAAATTTTTTTTTTCTTTCTAGACGAAACAATGTTGCTGTCTTGGTTCCTTCAGTTTTTGTATCTGCCTCGCTCATCCCTTGAGATACATTTACTAAAGGTTTTTGGAAATTTTAAGTGTCAAACATACTTGTTATATTTGTTAACCTTGCTTTCTCCTAAGGACTTACAGGTTTTTTTTTTTCAAAATCTTTTTGTCCTATTTTTGTCTTTTCCGCTACCAAATGCATAAGGTGAGCGGCGGTCCCTCTCTCATCTCCTCAAGCAGAATTGCCAGATGGAGGTCCTTTCACGTCCCCACCAGGCCCTGGTCTACGCCCAGGGCTCCCTGAGAAACTGTTTTTTCTCAGGTCTACAGAATTTTGAATTTTTTTTTCCATTTTTTCTTTTGATTTTTCTTTTTTGTTTTTCTTTTTTTTACAGTTCCTGTGCATATCTAATGATGTGTTCCATAGTTTGAGACCCCACGGTCATTATCATTTTACTCTAAAGGAAAAAGAACTTGGAGTGTGTTTTTCAATAATTAGAGATGGGAAAACGTTTATTATTATAATTAATTGTAAACTGCAATGTGTATACTCCTATTTTCATGTTACTTCCAGGTTTATAGCACTAGATGTTTTTCCACTAGCCTTCCTAGATAGATCACAGTCATGGTTCTAAAAATTATGTCCTATAATGTAAAAGGCCTGGGCTCCATTGGTAAACGCTGGATAGCCCTGAAAGATTTCAGGGCCTCGGGCGCAGACGTAGTGATGATCCAGGAGACCCATTTTCGGGCAGGAGGATCATTAAAATTTGCCTCCAGGTTTTTTCCCATCTCCTATCTCGCCTCTGATTCTACGGGCAAGGCAGGAGTGGCAATCTTGATCAGGAAAGCATGTCCTGTCAAGGTTCGGAGGTCACATGTAGATCCTCATGAGAGATTTCTTATTCTAGATTGTGAATACATGTCTAACTCTTTTACACTGGTTAATTTATACGCCCCAAACACGGGCCAGATTGAGTTCCTCAACAAACTCTTTGATACTCCCCAATATTGCTCACAACCATTTATGGTGGTTGGTGGGGACTTCAATCTGGTCATGTCTCCCAATAGGGACAAACGCTTTTTAGCACTACCCCACCTAAAAGAATATTGTCTCAAGCCAATGCATTCCGTAAATGTATTAGATCATACAGATTATGCGACTCATGGAGGATAAAACATCCCTCTGTCAAGCAATTTACGTTTTACTCACCAGCTCAAAAAAGGTACTCCCGTCTTGATCATTTTTTTATCTCGGCTCCACTTATTCCCTATGTAGTTGAGTCAGACATTTCCCCTATTACATGGTCGGATCACGCACCCATTACACTAGAACTCATGTTATCCCAGACTTATACTAAATCCTGTCACTGGCGTTTTAATGACCACCTTTTGCAGTCTGAAGTATCCCGATCTATCCTAGCAAATAGCTTGAAAGATTATTTTATACTCAACTCCGGATCGGTATCTCAGGTTTCTACGTTGTGGGAGGCACATAAGGCTGTTTTCCAAGGTGCGTGTATAGCTGAGGGCTCTCGACTGAAGAGAGATAGAAACAGTTTATTGCAGTCCTTAATGTCCGCTCTAGTAACTGCTGAACGGAGGCTTTTGGGTGGTCCCACGGTGCAGAAACTATGTAAAGTCATTCACCTTAGAGAACAAATTAAATCAACAAAACTTGACAAAACAGCTAGGTCCATGCTGTGGACGAAGCAGAAATTCTACGAATTCTCAAATAAGCCCCACCGGATGTTAGTCAATAAGTTATGCCCTCGTCCGTTCAATTCCTTGCCTGATTTCCTTTTGCAGACAGATGGATCTAGAACACATTGCCCTCATGAGATGTCCAAAATTTTTGGTAACTTCTATAACAAACTGTATAATTGCCTGACTCCGGAGAACCATTTTGATTTTACGCAGGTAAATTTCGAGTGCTTTTTTTCCAATATAAAATTACCAAAATTATCTAAAACGGACCTGGAGAGTTTAAATGCAACAGTGTCAGCTGAAGAACTACTAGCTATAATTAAAAAACTACCATTACACAAATCCCCTGGCCCAGATGGATTGCCCTACTCCTACTACAAATCTTTTTTTGACATTCTATCTCCTCATATGTTAGCCTTATACGATTCCCTTCTTAAGGGAACTCCCCCACATTCTCAGTTTTCCCACTCGTTCATTTTGGTTATCCCTAAACCTGGAAAAGATCCCTCTGTCCCAGATAACTATAGACCCATAGCCCTCCTAAATTCGGATTACAAGATATTTACTAAAATACTCGCTACCCGACTCTCCGCATTTATTCCCAAACTGATACACAGGGATCAAGTGGGTTTTGTTCTTGGTAGACACGCAGGAGATAACACCCGACGTATGATAGACCTAATAGACCTTTTAGATAGAACCTCACGTTCGGCACTGATCTTGAGCCTAGATGCGCAGAAAGCTTTTGACAGGCTAATTTGGCCCTACATGTTTGCTACTTTAAAAGTATATGGCTTTGATGGTCCTTTTTTAAAAGCTTTGGAGGTCTTGTACTCAAATGTTTCAGCGCAGGTGCAAATGTCGTCCTTCCTGTCTCCTAGTTTCCCCATAACAAATGGAACTCGTCAGGGTTGCCCCCTATCACCGCTGCTTTTCATTCTGTGCCTAGAACCCCTAGCTGAGTCTATCCGCGTAAATCCAGATATTCGTGGGGTGGTGATGAGACAGGGGGAATATAAATTATCATTATTTGCGGACGACATTCTGTTAACTATCACCAACCCGCTGATATCCCTTCCCTCATTACATAAATTATTGACTTCTTTTAGTGCTATTTCCGGTTATAAAGTCAACAATTCTAAAACTGAAGCCCTTCCTATACACATTCCAATGCTATTATTATCCCAACTTAAAGAATCATACCCTTATAAATGGTGTAGTACCTCTCTTAAATATTTGGGTATTCTACTCACCCCTCACTACTCCTCCCTTTATAGCACTAACTTCCCTCCTCTTATATTGGATATAAATAAGTCCCTGTCATCCTGGACCAAATATCCCTTGTCTCTATTGGGCAGAGTTAATGTGCTAAAAATGTCTATCTTACCCAAGCTACTTTATTACTTCGAAACTCTCCCAGTAGCTGTACCCGCCTCACAATTAAAAACACTTCAAAGATCCTTTTTAAAATTTATATGGAATGGCGGTGCTCACCGCATAGCAAGCTCCGTGATGTTCTCCATTAGGTCCAGAGGAGGTCTGGGAGCCCCGGACATCACTAAATACTACCATGCAACACACTTAAGGGCCATCACCTCTTGGACTTCCTTAAAGGCACCTAACCAATGGTCCGCCGTTGAGAAGGGGGTACTTTATCCGGTCCATCCGAGCTCCTTGGTCTGGGGCGCTCCCCCTGTTTTAGAACCTATCTATAAACGTCAGTGTACTGGCCCAATGGCACTAACTTTAACCATTTGGCGCAATTGCCTCAAACGTTATCCTCTCATGTCCCCCTGCTCCCCTCTTGTAAATGTACTACTTAATCCCCTCATTCCAGATAGTATGTCCCTGGGCAGGATCTTTTCATGGATAAATGTACATCTCTTCCAGCTGCTGAACCTAGTTCATCCCATAATGAGGAAGCTACATCCCTTTGACGTTTTAAGAGAGAAATTTGATTTACCATCACATTCTTTCCACTTCTACTTACAGGTTAGACATTTTTTTCATTCTAAATTGCCAACCCTGACCCTGGATAAACCAACTACCTTTGAGCACTTGTGCGCTCAAGGCCCCAATCAATTGCACCTAATTTCAGGTATCTATCGTATCCTCCATGAGCCGACCCCAATTTCGGAAACATTACATAATTACATGCGCAAGTGTTTTCAGTTGGTGGGCCGTCCTGTCACAATACAAATGTGGGATAGGATCTGGCCCTCTACCTTTAAATCTTCTAAATGTGTCACTCAGAGGGAGACAACCATCAAGATTCTCATGTTTTGGTACAGAACTCCTGATGTAATCCATAAGTATGATCCTTCAGTTTCACAGCTCTGTTGGCGGTGTGGATCTGATATAGGCTCACTATTCCATATCTTCTGACAATGTTCCTTGATACAAGCTTTTTGGAATGATGTTCATTTGCTTATACAAAAGGTAACTGGGGTGTCTCTTCCGTTGGATCCTTTGAATTACCTTTTGGGTCATCCCCCCCCCCGGGGGTAGCAAAAAAGACAAACAAACTGATATCCTATATAATGCTAGCCGCCAGGAGGATTATCCCATTTTTCTGGTTATCCAATACACCTCCCCCATGGTCCGGGTTTCTACATTTAGTGGCTGAGATTCGGACAATGGAGTTCTTGATGGCTTCGGTACATGACTGCACCCCCCAATTCAATAAAATATGGGAACCATGGGATCTTTCGGAATTCGGGACCCCCATACTACCAAATATGCTCTATTCCTAACATAATTTAATTCTACGTTTCCTGTGTATATACTCTGAACTACCCACAGGATTTTGGTTACTTTCCTGCAGTATGCTTATCGCATCCATCATAAAGATTTAATTTAATACATATATGTGCCTTATGTATGTGAACACTCTTTTATCACTTATACTTGTTTGTTTTTTTGTTTTTGTTTTCATTATGTTTGTTTATAATGCACTTTTGTTGATAGTGCAATGTACACCCTGATACAATTTTGTACCTATTCTTTGATACTTCAATAAAAAATACAATTAAAAAAAAAAAAAAAAAAGAAATATCGGTAATTGTACTCGTCGTAGAAAAAATCGTATCGGTGCATCCCTAGTGGCAACCCTACTGGAGCAGCTCTGTGACATCAGCTGACACTGGGCCACAGCCTGCTATAAGCTGACCCTGGGTCAAAGGCGAGCATAAGTAAGTGCACTCCTGTGCAAAAAAAAAAAAAAAAGTTTTGGCCTACTTCTCTTTTAAACTCTACAACACAAATGTAATATATTGAAACTTACCAGTCCTTGAATTTGGTGGTCCAATTTGTTTTCTTCTTTCTGGCTAAAAACATTTTCTGCAAGTCCAGAAAGTACCTATTGACCTTGACAGAATTGCAGTGTCACTGTAACTTCCTGCGCACCCATCGTTGATCTCAAACAGTTGCAAGCCTTCCCAGTTCAGTTCTGTGAACTACAGAACACCTCTCCCTATGTAATAGAGATGGGGAGAGCAGGATGATCATGTTCTCCAAATCAGGAGAGGAGCATAGGGTGACAACATTGTTCTTCTATGTGGAGAATCAGCTGAAAATAAAGGGTAAGAAGCTTGAAAAAAAAAAAAAAAAAAAAACGAATGCAGCCACCACAAGGACTGATAATAGGCAATTTATTAAATTTTTGTTTTTTGGGTTTATCTCTATATTGGTGCTCATTTTAACCTATTAAAAGCAAAAGTTGGTGATTATTTTTTTTTTACAATTGGCTACAGTGCCTTGAAAAAGTATTCATACCCCTTGGAATTTTCTACATTTTGTCATGTTACAACCAAAAAGGTAAATGTATTTTATTGGGATGTTATGTGATAGACCAACACAAAGTGGCACACAATTGTGAAGTGTAAGGAAAATGATAATTGGTTTTCCAAATTTTTTACAAATAAATATGTGAAAAATGTGGAGTACATTTGTATGGCGCCCCCCTGAGTCAATACTTTTGTAGAACCACCTTTCTCTGCAGATACAGCTGCAAGTCTTTTTGGGGATGCCTCTACCAGCTTTTCACATCTAGAGAGGGACATTTTTACCCATTCTTCTTTGCAAAATAGCTCAAGTTCTGTCAGATTGGATGAAGAGCTTCTGTGAACAGCAATTTGCCACAGATTCTCAAATGGATTTAGGTCTAGACTTTGACTGGGCCATTCTAACACATGAATATGCTTTGATCTAAACCATTCCATTGTAGCTCTGGCTGTATGTTTAGGGTCGTTGTCCTGCTGGAAGGTGAACCTCCGCCCCAGTCTTAAGTCTTTTGCTGACTCTAACAGGTTTTCTTCTAAGATTGTCCTGTATTTGGCTCCATCCATCTTCCCATCAATTCTGACCAGCTTCCCTGTCCCTGCTGAAGAAAAGCATCCCCACAACATGATGCTGCCACCACCATGTTTCACGGTGGGGATGGTGTGATCAGGGTGATGTGCAGTGTTAGTTTTCCGCCTCACATAGCGTTTTGCTTTTAGGCCAAATAGTTAAATTTTAGTCTCATCTGACCAGAGCACCTTCTTCCACATGTTTGTGTCCCTGCATGGCTTCTCACAAACTGCAAACAGGACTTCTTATGGCTTTCTTTCAACAATGTCTTTCTTCTTCCCACTCTTTCTTAAAAGCAGGATTTGTGGAGTGCACGACTGATAGTTGTCCTGTGGACAGGTTCTCCCACCTGAGCTGTGGATCTCTGCAGCTCCTCCAGTGTTACCATGGGCCTCTTGGCTGCTTCTATGATTAATGCTCTACTTGCCCAGGCATGTCTTGGTAGGACTGCAGTTGTGCAATACTCTTTCCAGTTTCCGATGATGGATTGAACAGTGCTGCGTAAGATGTTCAAAGCTTGGGATTTTTTTTTATAACCTAACCCTGCTTTAAACTTCTCCACAACTTTATCCCTGACCTGTCTGGTGTGTTCCTTGGCCTCCATGATGCTGTTTGTTAACTAACGTTCTCTAAAAACCTCAGAGGGCTTCACAGAACAGCTGTATTTATCCTGAGATTAAATTACACACAGGTGGACTCTATTTACTAACTAGGTGACTTCTGAAGGCAATTGGTTCCACTAGATTTTAGTTATGGGTTATTAGAGTAAAGGGGGCAGAATACAAATGCACGCCACACTTTTCAGATATTTATTTGTAAAACATTTTGAAAACCATTTAACATTTTCCTTCCACTTCACAATTATGTGCCACTTTGTATTGGTCTATCACATAAAATCCCAATAAAATACATTTACATTTTTGGTTGTAACATGACAAAATGTGGAAAATTTCAAGGGGTATGAATACTTTTTCAAGGCACTATATACAGTACTATTTGTTATACTTGCTTATGATAAATGAAAGACCGAAAATGTGGATTTTGGTTGCTATGTGTGGTAGCTCCATATTTCTTCATGTTTACAGTTGCTATGCATACATTCTGTTTGGGAGGTTATGAAGATAAAAAATAGGGTAAGAAAACTGGATAAAAAGGTATCTTTGTCAACCATTTACTTTCTTTGCTTCATTCTCCCCATGAATGATGGATAAAAACTGATCGGCTACTGTAATCAACTGCTTCACTTTTTGTCCAACTTGGTTTGTTTAATTTGTTTGACTATTTGTTCTTGTTTGTTCTCTGTCTTGTCTTTTCTAGAGACTCTGGCAGTACTGACCTCCTTCAAAAGGCTCCAGACACCATCACAGACTGGAATGCCGGGGCCGTATGTTTGGGTCAGAGTGGATTTGGCCTGTCTCCTCCTGTCTCTCTTCGGGTCTTCCAGCCATTCTTTGTGGATCTCACCCTCCCATACTCTGTAGTGAGAGGAGAAAGTTTCACTCTTAAAGCCTTGGTGTTTAATTATCTCAAACAGTGCATTAAGGTATTGAACAAATCATCTGAATATTCTTTATCCGCTCATTTGCACATTGTTGCCTGTGATCCATGAGATATAATGTGCTTTCCTTGTTCCTCTTTGATTTTTTGGTTACTTCTGTACTTTTGTACTCTTTGCTGTTTTTTTGTTTTTATTATTTAATAAAACATTTGAACAAGGAATACTCTTTAGCCAATCAAGCACAAACTAAATGGATACAGACCTTACTTGATTGCAGCCCAATCCATCCAATTTATTGGGCAACTATGTAAGGTCTATGGGTGCATTACATCACCACGGCCTAGGCAGCCTGGAGGGGGGGTACACGGTCGGTTTGGTCTTCCACACCCCCACCCTCCCCTAGGTTGGTCGATCGGTCTCCACACTTACCCCATCTAGGTCACAAGCTTCCTCCAGGCGCCAGGGGCCGGCTTCACCCTGCGTCTCCCAATTCCTCGGCTTCACAGTGGTGCGTTTCCCCTGCATCTCCTCCCTCCTCCTCCTCGGCGGTTAATAGGAACGCTTCTCCTCTCGGGCCATTTGGGTCACAGGACCCACTTCCTGAGCCAGGACAATAGTGAATATTAATTTGCGATTGTCACACAACTGGGTGGGCACTGCGCCCCAAGTCCACCCTTTTTTGAAGCCAGTTAGGGCTTCTAAAAAATAAAAATAAAACTCCCCATTGGACTCCCTTGGTGTCCAGTGCCCTGCATGTAAATTAGGGGCCGGGTGCATGGATTAGAGGGGTGGCGCCCCTGCGCCCCATATGGACGGGCCGCCGCTGGTGCCTACTGCTTCTAGCTTTGCAGAATAAACATGAATTGACCCAAACTTGTTTATGCCTAGACCATTAGACATCCTCTGATTCCTATGGCTAGCTTTAAGGCTTGTGTAGACAGACTGCAGGCTCAACAGTATATCAAATGCAGTGTGTGTGTTTAGGAACTTCCAAGATGCTTTGAGTTGCTTTGGTGTGCCTTTCAGTTGCTTACATTTTTTTTCTAATTTGCATTGAGGTGAATTGCGTTTTCATTCATGTTGACTTGTATATCATAGAAAAGCAGCTTGAACACAATGGAAAGTCCATCGACATGACCCCTAAATGGGAAACTCCAGTTTTATTTAAAAAAAAAATTCTCTCAAAGCCAACTAGATACACTTCAAAACTATCTGCACATTTTTGATAGCTTATGTTCTATAGATTTTTATACAGACACTGTCATTGACCTTTCTAAAGCCTGTAGCTAAATGAAAATGTATGCCTTTACTCTAATCATATATCAGTCTTATGGATGTAGCTTAATGTGACTTATAGGTTAAGACCTTCGACTTTAAATCCAACATTTCATATTCCTGACATGTGTCTTCTGTACCATGTACTTGTATTATAAAAAAAGTAACCTGTTCTCTTTGTATTGCTTCCTTTGTGTGAAATCCCCGGTGTTCCTGCCAGCCCCTCTGCTTTCCTATTAAAAACTGACCACACTAGGCATGAGAGCCCAGCTGCTGTTTTCCTCCCTCAGCTCTTATACAGCTGAAAACAGAAAAAAGTGTGATCACTTATAAAAAAAAAAGGAAGAAAAAGTGTTTACAGGGTATTTGTTTTTTTAGATCTATACACAAACGTTTTGTCTTTCATTTCTATTTTAAACTGAATTTGTTGCTTTTGCAAGGTGAGGGTTTACATATACTTTAACTAACATTGTTTTGACAGATTAAAGTCACGCTGGGGCCCACTGAGGAGTTGGAGCAGACACCTTGTACAGATTGTACCTACAGCAGCTGCCTGTGTGCCGACGAGAGCAAAACCTTCTACTGGAACCTGAAAGCCACCAAACTGGGTGAGGAGGGGATTTTTGAACCTGATGTTAGACATTTATTGTTTTGCTGGTATTGTTGATAACTGGTCAACATGTTCATTAGCAAATCATTAGTATAATGATACTTTAATCATTATATCAGGTTACTATTTTCCTTCTTTTTTTTTTCACCTTTTATCTGCTCACGCATTCTACCTTTGGGCATGAAACTCGTTCTGAAGGATATTTTTTTTTTTTTTTTAGGATGCCCACGGGATCCAACTAGTTGTTTCTTTTCATGTTACAGTAAACCTTTACCGTCTAGCCTTATTTAATGGTGACCTCATCTTTTTCCAGGAGAAGTAAATATCACAGTACAGACTAAGGCCATGAACACTAAAGAGCTGTGCCAGAATGAGATCCCATTTGTTCCCAAACAAGGAGCCACTGATACCATTGTGAAACCCTTACTTGTACAGGTCAGTGCGAAAGTACAGATCTAGATCACAGGAATATTCGAAGCATGGCCTAGTTTAGATTATTGAAAGGAATCATACTCACATTTGGAAGCAAACATTTAAATTTGAAAGATAATAGGTAGCTATTTGAAGGTAAAACTATTAAGCTTTATGGATTATCATGGGGCTAGTGTGTGGGTATTCTGCATTTTCTGTGTGTGCTCTGACTGCATCTGTCTCTGTATTTATTTTTCCTGTCTATGTGTGCTTTCAACTGTGTGCTCTGTGGCAGTAATGGCTGGTGTTCATTATTTTGGGGGGTGGCAAACCAACGCCAACCCCCCCCCTGCGGGAGACAGACAGGAATGCGGTGATCCCACCTCCCTCCCCCTACAGGAAATGGATGGAAATGTGGTGATCCCCCAGGAGGAGACAGACGAGAATGCGGTGATCCCCCCAGGGGGAGGCAGATGGGAATGCAGTGATCCCCCCTCCCTCTGCGGGAGACTGACGGGAATACGGTGATCCCCCCAGGGGGAGGCAGAAGAGAATGTGGTGATCCCCCCAGGGGGAGGCAGACGGGAATGCAGTGATCCCCCCTCCCTCTGCGAGAGACGGACGGGAATGCAGTGATCCTCCCCGAGGGGGAGATGGATGGGAAAGCGGTGATCCCCCCTCCCTCCCCCTGCTGGAGACGGATGGGAATGTGGTGATCCCCCTCCCTCCCCCTGCTGGAGACGGATGGGAATGTGGTGATCCCCCTCCCTCCCCCTGTGGGAGACGGATGGGAATGCGGTGATCTCCCCAGGGGGAGATGGACGGGAATGGGGTGATTCCCTCCAGGGGAAGGCAGACGGGAATGCAGTGATCCCTCCCTTCATCTGCGGGAGATGGACAGGAATGCGGTGGTCCACCCAGGGGGAGATGGATGGGAATGGGGTGATCCCCCCAGGGGGAGACAGACTGGAATGCAGTGATCCCCCCTCCCTTTGCGGGAGACGAATGGGAATTTGGTGATCCCCCCAGGGGGAGACGGACGGGAATGCGGTGATCCTCCAGGGGGAGGCAGATGGAAATGCAGTGATCACCCCCTCCCTCTGCGGGAGACAGATGGGAATGCGGTGATCCCCCCAGGGAGAGATGGACAGAATGCGGTGATCCCCCCCCAGGGGGAGATGGATGGAAATGCGGTGATTCCCCCCCAGGGGAGGCAGAAGGGAATGTGGTGATCCCCCAGGGGGAGGCAGACGGGAATGCAGTAAACCCCCTCCCTCTGTGGGAGATGAATGGGAATGCAGTGATCCTCCCCCAGGGGGAGATGGATGGGAATGCGGTGATCCCCCTCCCTCCCCCTGTGGGAGACGGACGGGAATGCGGTGATCCCCCCAGGGGGAGATGGACGGGAATGGGGAGATCCCCCTCAGGGGGAGATGGACAGGAATGCGGTGATCCCCCTCAGGGGGAGATGGACGGGAATGCGGTGATCCCCCCAGGGGGAGATGGATGGGAATGCAGCAACGATCAGAGGCCTCCTTACTTTAGGAAGGAGGCAGATCAGGCAGACATGGAACCTGGGCTGCAGCTCCTCGCTCTGGGGCCATTGCTTCTCCTCCAGGCCGAACAGGAAGTGGGTCCTGACTAAGACCCGATTGGCCGGGAGTCCAAAGACTCCCTGGTCAGTCGGGTCTCAGGAACTGCTTCCTGATCGGCCGGGAGGAAGGCAATAGTGAATATTAATAATGTCACACAAGTGGGTGGGCTCAGGGCGCAGTGCTCTGCGCTCTGAGCCCACCCTTTTTTGAAGCCAATTAGAGCCTCAGGCTGTTATCATGTGCTTAAAAAAAAGAAATTCCATTGAAATCCATGCGTCTGGGGCCCCGCATGTAGATTAGGCAGCCTAACACATGCAGTGGGGGGGTGCCCGTGCGCCCCCTACGGATGGGCTGTCACTGCTCTGTGGGCTCCATGTGTGCTGTGCCTGTGCATTCTTTATGTGTGCAACTGTTCATGACTTGACTGTGTATGCGCTGAGTATATTTGATATAACTGTTTACTCTTGGAGCTGATCTTTTTGCTGTTTTCTGCATGTGCTGTGGCCCACAGTCTTTACTTTCTGGACATGCAATCTGTTTAGAGCCCTGGTGCCCAACCTGGGGCACTTTGGTACTTTTTGTGCAGTCCTCAGTGTGCAAACACTAATCTGTGTTTCCCTATACCTCTTTTATAATAGTGATTTTTAGCAACCTCATGTAATGTCTCCAATCTATGAAGCAAACTCCTAGTCTCCAATGACTTCTGTATAATGTCCACAGTCTTTGATAGACATGTGCACTGCCGAAAAATGTGTTCATTTTCATTTTATTCGTTTTTTGTTTTGTTTTTTTCGTTTTTCCGGCCATCCGTTATAATCGCAATTTGTAAATTCATACATTTGTAAATTCGAAAATTTGTAGATTTGAAAACTTGTAATTTCATAAATTCGAAAATTCGTAAATTCAAAAATCCAATAATAGGAACGAAAATCCTAAAATTCTAAAGACTAACTAACTAACTAACTAACTAACTAACTAACTAACTAACTAACTAACTAACTAATAATAACTAACTATTAAATTATAGGTATTGGAATTTCCTTTCAAATTTGGCTGTTAGTGAACGTAAGGAATGCAAACTTACTTTGAAAAAAAACATGCCACTATAAACTATGCAAAAGGGGCGGCTGTTCTGTGCCTATATTAATCCTTATGTAGCACCCTCCTCTAGTTGGGCTGCCAGGCTAAATTTAGTTTTTTAGTTTCACTGTAGTGAGTGGATGAGTGATCTATTGTTTTTTCTTGGTATTCTGCTGCACTTAGTTTTTGGTGCACCTTGTTTTTCTCCCATTGTTCTTCCAGAGATTGAACTTTATAGACTTTTAGTTGTGTTATCAGTGTGTTTCGGTACCCTCTCATGCACCATTCTGTTTTTGTCTTATTGATTTTGTCTGTTCAGGGTTTCCTAAACTGAGAGTTTTATTCCCCCCACTTGCCTCTAAAAAATGTTTCTAGAGCATAGGGCAGGGAGATTCAGATTCTCGGTTGATTATTTATCATGCCCCAGCCAATCCCTCAAAGGGGGCATCCACAAGGTGGCTGGCGGTGAGGTGATAAATGTGCGGGAGGGCCTGAGCAGAGGGTCTTTTCCTCTCCAGGTAGGGTTCCAGGCTCCTGGGGAGGGGGCTGATGCCCCTAGAAGAGAGAGCAGGCAAGAGATTGCAGTCTGGGCCTTGGCAGAAGCTGGACTGAGGACCTCGAAAAGATTGCTTGAGGATTATATTTGCTGCAGAGCACTGTTCTGAAATCCTGGTCTGGTAAAGGATCTTTTTATTTCCCTCACTGAGGATCTGCCTGTGGATGTTGGGTGGCAGCCAGCTTCTGGAATACTGCAAGTAAAGACCTTGCTGTGGACTATTAGTTGTCCAAGTGCCAGAATCTGTTATATGGTACTGGGACCTGCTACTATAGGGTTCTTAATATCCTGCCCATTCCCTATTACCTCCAGAAAAGGCTACTATTCAAAGATTAATGAGAAGTTTGTCTTTCCATTATTTCTATTGATCATTTTGGAGTATCCTGTGACCTCTTCTCCTGGTAAAGTTCATCAGCAATAAATACTAAAAACACTTCCCCTAGACCAGGGGTCTCAAACTGGTGGTATTAATGTCAGTTAAAGGAATTGTGTGGTGGGTGGCCATTACTATTCCTAAGGCCACGTTCCCTGATCTAGTTCTGTCTAACTGTTTCCATAAAATGAGATCCTTCCTTGTGTATCCAGGTCTACTCTTCAGTAAACCTGGATATACAAGGAAATCGGAATCCATTGCAAATGACTTTGATGGACAAAAGAACCATAGAAGTAAGGGATAGCTTGTTGGGTTTCGTTTTTGATTTATGCTTAAATGATTGGCATATGTTGTACCCATCTTCCAAAATACTTTAAAATAACCCCAACAACAATAGAAAATGTAACACTGAAATTTAAGGTGAACTTTCTGTCAGATAGGGCTACTCACCGAGGCAGAGATGCTGAGAGCAGTAACCTCTTGCGACTAAGCGCACTCCACTCCTGGAAATGGTACAGAGGGTGAAGGGCACAAAGAGGCACAAGTCACCAGCAGGCTGGGAAGATCTTGCGTGAAGGTCACCGGCAGGGAGACAGCTGTGCAGGACTGGAAGATGCTGAAGCTCAAGAAGGAGGATAAACAGCCAATCCAACAACAGGCCGGGGGTCAAACACCGTCGACTAGTAAGAGTTTCTAGACAGTCTAGTGAAAAGGACTGTTAGCAGGTCTGTCAGCAGGCTGATGACTTAGTACTGAAGATTGATAGCAAAGTCCGTAAACAGGCCGAGGGTCAAACACAGGAAGCAAGTGGAGAAGTCCGAGAGGCAAGCAGAGGGTCAGATGCAGGAAGAGATCAGAGCAGGTCAAGGTCAATCCGGGTCACAACAGGTAATCAAAAATCAGGATACAAGCAGGAAACACACGGGGAGCTGAAAGACAAACCAGCAATCTGGTCATGGCACAGAGTGGCTTTTATAGGCCAGTGGGAGGCTCATGTTGTGCGCACTATTGCGTACGCGTGTATGCCGTTCTCCTGAATCGCGTGCGCACATTAGCCGTTTCGCTGAATTGCACACAAACATTAGCTGTTTAGCCGAATTGTGCACGCGCATTAACTGTTTGGCTGTATTGTGCCCAGGGATGCGCCAGAGTGCCGCTCTACCGCGCATGTGTGAAGGAAGGCAGCGATATTGGCAAGACTGGTACTTGCCTCTTTCCTGACACTTACACACTTTCTGTTCAGCAGCAGCATGTGGACTGGTAATGGTATCACCATGTGTTCTTAGCTTGTAATCTATCTGTCTTATTTCTATTGACAGCCCGGAGGAATCCTGGTGGAGAAATCACACAGCTCTTTGCTCTGCATCAAGGAGGGAGAAGGTGAGGTGACAAGTATGGAAAACAGAGACCAATTGTTCTGAATTCAAATTAGAATTAGAATAGTACCGAGTTTAAACAAATCCAAAATAACGAAAAAAAAATTCAGAAGAAATTTGAATATTATTCAAATTCAAAAAGTTTTCCAATTTCCAAAGCAAATGAAATAAAATAAAACATAGAGGAATAGAATAGGATATATATATATATATATATATATACAGTGGGGACGGAAAGTATTCAGACCCCCTTAAATTTTTCACTCTTTGTTATATTGCAGCCATTTGCTAAAACCATTTAAATTCATTTTTTTCCTCATTAATGTACACACAGCAACCATATTGACAGGAAAACACAGAATTGTTCACATTTTTGTAGATTTATTAAAAAAGAAAAACTGAAATATCACATGGTCCTAAGTATTCAGACCCTTTGCTCAGTATTTAATAGAAGCACCCTTTTGATCTAATACAGCCATGAGTCTTTTTGGGAAAGATGCAACAAGTTTTTCACACCTGGATTTGGGGATCCTCTGCCATTCCTCCTTGCAGATCCTCTCCAGTTCTGTCAGGTTGGATGGTAAATGTTGGTGGACAGCCATTTTTAGGTCTCTCCAGAGATGCTCAATTGAGTTTAAGTCAGGGCTCTGGCTGGGCCATTCAAGAACAGTCACAGAGTTATTGTGAAGCCACTCCTTCGTTATTTTAGCTGTGTGCTTAGGGTCATTGTCTTGTTGGAAGGTAAACCTTTGGCCCAGTCTGAGGTCCTGAGCACTCTGTAGAAGGTTTTCATCCAGGATATCCCTGTATTTGGCCACATTAATCTTTCCCTCAATTGCAACCAGTCGTCCTGTCCCTGCAGCTGAAAAACACCCCCACAGCATGATGCTGCCACCACCATGCTTCACTGTTGAGACTGTATTGGACAGGTGATGAGCAGTGCCTGGTTTTCTCCACACATACCGCTTAGAATTAAGGCCAAAAGTTCTATCTTGGTCTCATCAGAGCAGAGAATCTTATTTCTCACCATCTTGGAGTCCTTCAGGTGTTTTTTAGCAAACTCCTTGCAGGCTTTCATGTGTCTTGCACTGAGGAGAGGCTTCCATTCGGGCCACTCTGCCATAAAGCCCAACTGGTGGAGGGCTGCAGTGATGGTTGACTTTTTACAACTTTCTCCCATCTCCCGACTGCATCTCTGGAGCTCAGTCACAGTGATCTTTGGGTCATTCTTTACCTCTCTCACCAAGGCTCTTCTTCCCCGATAGCTCAGTTTGGTCGACGGCCAGCTCTAGGAAGGGTTCTGGTCATCCCAAACGTCTTCTATTTAAGGATTATGGAGGCCACTGTGCTCTTAGGAACCTTAAGTGCAGCAGACATTTTTTTGTAACCTTGACCAGATCTGTGCCTTGCCAGCTAAGCTCTTCAGGCAGTTCCTTTGACTCCATGATTCTCATTTGCTCGGACATGCACTGTGAGATGTAAGGTCTTATATAGACTGGTGTGTGGCTTTCCTAACCAAGTCCAATCAGTATAATCAAACACAGCTGGACTCAAATGAAGGTGTAGAACCATCTCAAGGATGATCAGAAGAAATGGACAGCACCTGAGTTAAATATGAGTTTCACAGCAAAGGGTCTGAATACTTAGGACCATGTGATATTTCAGTTTTTCTTTTTTAATAAATCTGCAAAAATGTCAACAATTCTGTGTTTTTCTGTCAATATGGGGTGCTGTGTGTACATTAATGAGGGAAAAAAATGAACTTAAATGATTTTAGCAAATGGCTGCAATATAACAAAGAGTGGAAATTTAAGGGTTTAAGGGGGTCTGAATACTTTCCGTCCCCACTGTATATATATATATCTATAGATATAGATATAGATATAGATATATTTATAGATATAGATATCTATATCTATATCTATCTATATATATATATATAGATAGATATATATATATATAGATAGATATCTATAAATATATAGATAGATATCTATCTATATATAGATATCTATCTATATATATATAGATAGATATCTATCTATATATATATAGATATATACATATATCTATATATATAGATATATATCTATCTATATATATATAGATATATATCTATATATATATAGATAGATATATATCTATATATATAGATAGATATATCTATCTATATATCTATATATATCTATATCTATATCTATATCTATATCTATATCTATATATATATATATATATATATATATATATAGAGCTAGATATACATAATTTTTATATAATGTTTTATATATATATATATATATATATATATATATATATATATATATATATATATATATAGATCTATATATATATAGATAGATAGATAGATAGATAGATAGATAGATAGATAGATAGATAGATAGATAGATAGATAGATAGATAGATAGATAGATAGATAGATAGATCTATCTATCTATCTATATATATATATATATATATATATATATATATATATATATACATAATTTATATCTATCTATCTATCTATCTATCTATCTATCTATCTATCTATCTATCTATCTATATATATATATATATATATATATATATACATAATTTATATCTATCTATCTATCTATCTATCTATCTATCTATCTATCTATCTATCTATCTATCTATCTATCTATCTATATATATATATATATATATATATATATATATATATAAAGATAGATATATATAGATATATATCTATCTATATGGATATAGATAGATATATCTATCCATATCTATCTATCTATATATAGATATATATAATATTCCTTTATTTTCTATTCTATTTTATACTCTTTGGAAATTCAAAAACGAATAAACAAAACAAATTCTGAAAACAAATTAATCAAATGAAACTAATTTATGTAAATAACAAATCAAAACGAAACAAAACTATATTTTTCATTCTGCACATGTCTACTGTGTACTACTAACAAATAAGTTGCCTTTTAACAGCTATTTATAATGAAAACTGCATTTTTGGGAGATCACTGTTGCCTTGGGTTACCAAGCATCCAGACATTTACGCATTTTGTAACTACTGCAAGTGGATTGAGGTTGTCTGTAAAGTCTGTAAAAAAGTTAATAATAAGTATTCACCTTTTCCACCATTTAGATATAAGCAAATCAAAGTATTCTTGTGAGGCATTAATAATGTATATATAAAGCCAAATGTTTTTTGTTTTTTTTCTTTTAACCTTGAATGGAGTGTTTGGGGAGTCATTTTTTTTTTTTCTTTTGTGGTAAGTGTCCCTGCTGGGGGTTTCACTGCCTCTATTTGTCTTGGTGATCATTTTCACCAGAGTGAAAGTAAAGGCAAATCCAAAATTATGAGTTACCGCCAAAAATCGATAGAGAAGAAATCTTCTAATGTTGATAATTGTTCTGGGGATAACTGTCCAAGAAGACATTTGCCTAATTTTGGAGAGATCTCCTACTTTCTACTCCAGGTCATAAAATCTTATTTTTATTATCTCAATTCTTGATATTAGACATGTACACTGACAAAAAATGTGTTCGTTTTAGTTTTTTTAGCTTTTTTCAGAAATTCGGAAATTTGGAAATTCGGAATTTGGGAAATACGGAAATTTGGAAATTCGGAAATTTGAATTTCTCTATTTCCCGAATTCTGAATTCCGTATTTCGATTTTTCGGATTTCAAAAATTTCAAAATTTGAAAATTTGTAAAGCCGAAAATTTTAAAATAAGAAAGAAAATCAGTAAAATTCAAAATAATAACAAACTCGATGGGGGCGTGGCCTGACCTGGCATGGAGAAAGACGTCTGATTCCGGAGCTCTGCCCGCCACAGGAGTAAACTTCAAGATTACAGAGGTATTTTCTCGCCACTTCACCCCTTAACTATGGGAACGGCTTCCCGAAACTCCTCTGCCTCCCGCTCTCGCTCCCCCAGAGATTTAACGGGCTCTCAAGGCCAGAACATTCCGGAGATGTTCAGGGCCAGCAGAAACAATATGGCGCCTTCCCGCCGCGGGCTCCCTCACTCTCCTCAGCAATTGGCACCGCCATCTGACCACAGCGCCTCACTTCAACAACCCCCGCACCCCCATGGCGGGGAAGCGGGAATAGAACTCCTACCTTCACCCCCAATTAACTTGCAGGACCTCCGCTCAGTTGCGGACGACATTAAAGAGACCCTGTATGCGGCCATTTCAGAGCTTAGGCTGGACATGAGGGAGCTCAATGACAGGGTACACGCCGTTGAATGTACCACAGAACGACAAGAGGAATCTCTTCACATGGTCACCACCCGCATTGATTCGCATACCCTACAAATGCGTGACATGCAGCGACATCTGGAAGACCTCGACAACCGAGGTAGAAGGCACAACTTGCGAATCAGAGGTCTTCCAGAGTCCATTGAAGGAGAGCAAGTCCCACAAACTGTAGTGGCCATTTTCAACAATATCCTGCAGCGTCCCCCTCACACTCACATCGAGATGGAGAGACTTCACAGAGCTCTGCGACCAAAAGGCAGGGAGAACGATACCCCACGGGACGTCATTTGTTGCATTGTTGATTACAAATTGAAAGAGGACATAATCAAACGAGCTAGGGGTATGCCGCAGATTCTACACGAGGGCCACCCTGTTCAAATCTATCAAGATCTCTCGGGTATTACACTTCAGCACAGACGCGATCTCAAGCCTTTACTGGATGCCCTCAGAGATAAAAATATTGTATACAAATGGAAGTTTCCATTCTGCCTTATAGCCTCCTCCAATGGCCGCACAGCAGCTCTTAAAGTCCCTGAAGATCTACCACTATTCTGCTCCACACTCGGCCTACCCTTGATTTCTGTCCCTCTCTGGTATGCAGCGTTCCGTCCCAGGCCGTTACACCGAGACGGGCGCAGGGAAGAACCTATGGAAACACAAGGCTCTGGACATCGCAGGCACCGTTCGCCTTCCATCCTGAGGAACCATGCCACCTACCGCCCGGGGTCACAAGAGGCTAACCCCGCTGTCTCACCGCGGTCACGAAGAGCTCGTAGAGGTCGCTAATGGCGAGGTATGGCAACCCTACCACTTGTCTCAGATTGCCCAGTTTGACCCTCTACCGGTCGTTTTCCCTCCCTTTTTTACGCCAGTTACATATAAGGAACTTTTTATTACTTTTTATTATTTTTATTTTTGTTGGAGACTTTCATTGAAAAGAACTCAGCACTAACAACGGCACATCTGCCCGTCCCGCCCGACACTTCGCATGCTACTTAGGCAACACATGTCGGACTGCAATCTGTCCCCCCGACAACGCCTGCACGTCTGCTACGTAACTTTTTCCACCCTACTTCAGCGGCTAGCTCCACAATTCAGAGGCTAGACAAAACGGATCCAAAATAACGTGGAACTACATTCCCCATACTGCTCAGCGGGTGTAAACCCCACCTGGATATGACGTGCAGTTCCGCCTATACGAACTGCATACCCGCCCACAACATGAAGCCCCTAGGAGTTCTCCCCGTGCAGTTCTTCTGATTATTACGGCTCCTCACTGCGACTCATACACCTCTGCTTCTGCAGCGCTCCTTCCTTTCCACACACATCGGACTCTCACCAGCACTGCCTCTGACTCATCCATCAAAGGCCGGTCACTGCACTAGGACTTCTACAACAAATACTGTTTTGTGTACAGAACCTGATGTTGCCGGTAAAAGGAACGTATTACTCTTCTCACATTGCGGGACTGTTCTGGTAACATAGCACTAACACTTTTTTTTTTTTTTTTTCTTTCTTCCTAGGTTTTGTAGCCTTCCTCCATGACTAACCATTTTTATTTTCGTTACTGTCGTTAATGTTAAAGTTGAACAAATATTTTTGTTTATTTGTTATGGCACACATGGCTCCGTTTCCCGGAGTAGTCCTGGAGATTGAGGACTCACCGGGAAACACCCGTTATTAGAGGCGCATACCCCTCACAATATCACTATTATCGCTGTTAATGGCGATGTGTGTGGAAGACTTGGCTCTTGCCCGCTGCCTTAGCACACAGAGTCATTAGGGACAATGTTCATGGCGGACCTGAGGTAGGTGGCATGGAATTGGGAGTGCCACCTTTCTCGAGCCACGATGGGGGACCACCCCACGACTCAACATACGTTATTGGGCTATCATGACGGCCCTAATATCTGCACTGCTACTTGAGCTACATACACATCCCTACGCAACAACCAAGGCTCTCTTCACCCCTCCCATAAAAACTCGTTGAAAGCTATATACCTCCTCCACTGCTTCTTTTCATCCTGTGGCGGCGGACCACACCCCACCACCTGTACTTTAGTCCTATATTACCTCCTTTTCTCCATCGCTTGGATTTAGGTCAACCCCAACACAGGCCCGCTTCGAGGTTCAGTGACCCTTACAGGACACTGGGCATCGAGCGCGCTCTGTACCACACCGACCTCCCTCATTAGAGGCTCGTGGAAGTTTAACCCCACGCTTCTTCGGTTCCCCCCCGATTACATAAGCACTTAACTAGTGCACACACTCAGTTGAACCAGACCACACCAATTCCCTCTTATCCTCTCCCTTACTCCCTCCTAATGGCGGCTACCTCAGCCACCCCCACACACGACGGACTGCACCATTCTCAACCACATACCCTCAAATTACTCTCTATTAACATTAGAGGTCTAAACACACCTGAAAAACGATCCCAACTCCTCCATTCACTTAAACAAGCTAAAACTCAAATAGCACTGATACAAGAAACGCACTTTCGATCGGACTCCATCCCCAAGCTACACAACGGTCACTTCCCCACGACATTTCATGCCTCCAACTCTGAGGCAAAATCGAAAGGGGTTTCCATCCTCATCTCAAAACATTGTCCCTTCCAGGTGACAGACGTCCAAAGGGACCCGCTAGGCAGATTCCTTTTCATAAAAGGGAACATACACCAGAAACCCTTCACAATTGCCAATATATATGCACCCAATTCTGGCCAAGTCACCTTCTTCCATAACACACTACAACTACTTTCCAGCTTTGGCTCGGGAACCCTCATAGTCGGAGGTGATTTTAATGTTCCTCTCGTTCCAGCCATTGACACCTCCAATGGGACTTCTTCACTCACATATAGAGCCCTACGTTCCATCAAACAACAACTGAGCAACCTCCTACTCCATGACACCTGGCGTACTCTACACCCTAAAGAAAAAGATTTCACTTTCTTTTCACCCCCACATAACAAGTACTCTAGACTGGATCACTTCTTCCTCTCCCAAAAAGAACTAACATATCTTACCAAGGCGACCATTGAACCCGCTTCACTATCAGACCACAGTCCTATTACCATGACCTTGCAATTCTCTGCCCTACGTCCACGGACACGTATTTGGCGACTGGATAGCTCCTTACTGACCGACGAGGTCGATGTCCTCAGACTATCTTCTTCCCTTTCTGACTTTTTCTCTACCAATACCTCAAATGAGGTCACACCAGCGATTACATGGGCGGCCCATAAATGCGTCATTCGCGGGGAACTAATGTCTATAGCGGCCCAACGTAATAAACTCAGGTTTGCACGCATTAACGAGCTTACTACACGCATACGTAGACTTGAACAAACACACAAGGCTTCCCTAGCAGTTACTGCGCTAAATGAACTTACCCAGGCAAGAGAAGAGCTGTTAGAAACACTGAACGTGACACTGAAACGCAAATTTGCACTAACGCAAAAGCTCTATTACGAATTTGGCAACAAGGCTGGGAAATTCCTGGCTAGAGCTCTTCAAGCAAGGAAGGCCTCAAACACTATCCACAAAATTAACAGTCCTGCTGGGGAAGCTTTAGTGACTAACGAAGACATAGCAGCACAATTCACCCAATACTTCTCCAAACTGTACAACCTTCCTCCATCCACCTCCACTACTGATGCTCCCCTGGATCGCCCATCAGCCATCAAAGAATTTTTAGCACAATATGGCCCAACCCCCTTACCTCCTGAAGACATACAATCTCTAGACCTTCCTCTCACTGTGACCGAATTGCAAGCGGCACTAAAACAGATGAAGACGGGCAAAAGCCCTGGGCCGGATGGTCTTTCAGTCTGTTACTACACATCCTTTGAGAACATACTCCTCCCACATCTAACTAAAGCCCTTAACAATCTTACCCCTGACTCTGTAGCCAACAAGGACCTACTCGAAGCCCACATTACACTCCTTCCCAAACCGGGTAAAGACCCGACCCTGGTAACCAATTATCGTCCCATTTCCCTTCTGAATGTAGACCTGAAACTATATGCTAAAGCATTGGCCAACCGCATTCTACCCTTCATCCCTAACCTGATCTCACTAGACCAAGTGGGCTTTGTCCCTGGCCGTGAGGCCCGGGACAACACTACCAAAGCACTGAACATCCATCACTGGCTCAGCAAAACGTCTACGCCTGGCTTTTTTCTTTCGCTGGATGCAGAGAAGGCGTTCGACAGAGTCGCATGGGACTATATGGAGGCCACTTTGAGAGTTATAGGCCTCCCACCCCGTTTGCTACAGATGGTCATGGCTCTATACTCTTCCCCGGGGGCCAGGATCAGGGTTAACGGGGAGTTGTCGGACGCCTTCTCTGTATCCAATGGTACCAGACAGGGCTGCCCCTTATCGCCACTAATATTCATACTAACCATGGAACCAATGCTCCGCAGACTGAGGAACAACCCTGCCATTAAAGGAGTGGACGTTCTACATAATCAGTATAAGCTAGCAGCTTATGCTGATGACATTTTGCTTTTCCTGACAGACCCCATTAGGACCATACCAAACTTATTAACGGACTTTACACTCTTCAAAAACCTATCCAACCTTCAAATCAACTTTGAAAAATCGAAGGCCCTTAATATCACCCTACCAATCGCCACAGTGGCCATATGCAAACATAACTTCCCGTTTAGTTGGGAAAATTCTGACATTTCTTACCTCGGTATTAAACTTACCAAAAACCTATCTGACCTCTATGCAAAAAACTTTCTACCTTTGATCCTGTCCATCCAATCGGATCTCCAGAAGTGGCACCTGGGCTCCTTTTCTTGGTTAGGCAGGATCGCTATACTAAAAATGAACATCCTGCCCAGAATACTCTACCTCCTCCAAGCTATACCAATTAAACTCCCAACGTCCTTTTTCCTTTCCTACAAACGTATTTGTAGGAACTTCATCTGGGCAACCAAAGCCCCACGACTTAGCTGGGTCAGACTAACTCTCCCCAAACAACATGGAGGCTTGGGCCTTCCGGATGTTCAAAAGTATCATTGGGCCTGCCATTTAACCAGAGTGGTTGATTGGCACATCCACCGCACCTCTAAAGACTGGATTGCGCTGGAAGACTCCCTGACCAGCGTCCCAATTGCTAACTCTCCCTGGATTACTCACAGACTCATCCCTCGCGACTTCTCATCACACCCCCTCATTGGTGCCACACTATCCATTTTCAAAATGGCCTGCAAATTGCTCAATACCTCGCCCTCCCCTGGCCCTATGACACCACTCGACAACAACCCTAGCTTCCCCCCTGGCCTGACATTGAAAGACAAGACGCTTGCTGCACATACCACGCAGGCTAGGGCACACCAATTCTTTAGGAACGAATCACTCCTTTCCCAACCACTACTAGCTGTAAACCTACCCAATCATGAGATACCATTCTACAAATACCTACAACTCAGACATTTTCTACAAGACGCACAACACATGTCCCATTGGCATAGAGATCACACACCGTTTGAACTCCTCTGTCTAAGCACTGAACCCCAGAACCACTTAATCTCCACGCTTTACTCCCTACTTTTCTCAGGCCATCAGATTAAACAGGACAAGCTGGTACTTCAGTGGGAAAATGAACTCTCTATAGATCTCTCACCCATTGAATGGGATCAAATTTTCACCCTCATGCACAAAGGTTCCATTAATGTATCCACACAGGAAAATAGATACAAACTATTCTCCAGATGGTACAGGACGCCTGAGAAGGTTCACCACTTCCACCCCACCATTCCCCCAACCTGCTGGAGATGTGGTGCGGCCAGGGGCACTCTACTGCACATATGGTGGGAATGCAGCCTGATCCAACCATTTTGGCAAGAAATAACTCAGCTGATTACACAAATCACTACGTTCCAAATGACACCCTCCCCAGCACTCTATTTACTTCACCATACCCATGCACCCCTGCGTTCCTACAAAAAATCCCTCACTTTACATCTCATCAGCAGCCAACCTATGCATCCCTGCCCTTTGGAGGAGCACCACCCCCCCTACAGTCCAAGACTGGATCCGTAGGGTAGACCGAATAGCTGACATGGAAAATCTCATTTCACAATCCACAGATCACCCTTCCAAATTTTATGTCACCTGGGCAAGTTGGCTACAATATAGACAAACCCAAACACGGACATCACCACCCCAAATTCTTCCGGGATCCTCCTGAAGTTCATCAGTTCCCCTCCATTTATGTCACATACATTATACCGCCGCCACTCCTTACCCACCTTTCCCACTCGAGCTTCCATAGGCAGTGCTATCCCCACACTGTTTTCCGTCTAGATGAGCTTTATACTACCAATAATAAAATGTCAATTTTCTTCTTTACCATAGAGGTTAAGGTACATACCTGTACTGTTATGTACACTCCAGATCACATTACAATTCCATCCTCCAGAATCCCTACCGGGACCTTATGCAACCCTCAACCACACCACCTCTGATTTTAGCTTACCTACTTGCTTCTTGAACCTCCCGGTCCATTCACAGCGTAGTTCCCTTTGGGGGTGAATGATGCCGGGAGTATCACCTGGTGGGGTGTAGACAACACTTCCCATAGATATATCCCGGTCTATGCATTACTTACTGCCTATTTCAGCAGAAAATGATGAATATATTGTATATCTGTTGACATTGCAATTAGGCCTCTTTCCACTTTCCATAGGCTATCTAACAACCACTGGTCATTCCACCTGCATTGCAAATGCCACAGGTCTATTGCATGTTTCATGTTTCAACATTCAAATGCCTTTTTTTAGGTTGCCCCGCCTGACTTAAGGTGATCATTACATTCTTAATGCTCGGAAAACCTATACTGTTACATTATAATTGCATATTACCTATATGTAACCGTGTTACTGAAATGCATGTTGTATTCTTGCTGTTCAACCATAAAATTCAATAAAACCTTTTCTGACAAAAAAATAATAACAAACTCATTAGTTCGTTATTATTTTGAATTTTACTGATTTTCTTTCTTATTTTTGAATTTTTGGATTTTTGAATTTTTGAATATCTGAATTTTTGAATTCCGAAAATTCGAATTAGAAAATTCAAAATTAGGAAATTTGAAAATTCAACATTTCATAAGTTTTGAAAATTCAAAAATGTGGAAATTTGAAAATCCAAAAATAAGAATGAAAATCTGAAAATTCAAAATAATGAAAATCTGAAAATTCAAAAACCCCAAAATCTGAAATAATAACTAATAATAAATAATAAATTATAGGTATTAGAATTTCCTTTCTAATTTGGCTGTTTGTGAACGTATACAAATGTATCTGAAATTACGAATGATCCAAAAAAACAAATGGAATGGAACAAATTAATAATAAATAATAATAATAATAAAAAGGTTTTATTATTATTATTATTGTTATTTATTATTATTAGATCATTACGTTACATTTGTTTAGATAAGGTATTCGTTATTTCAGATAATTCGTAACTTTGGATAAATTCGTACTCATTACGTTCACTAGCCGCCAAATTTGAAATTTCCAATTTCCGAAATTTCCAATTATCCAATTTCCGTGATTTCGAAATTTCCAATTTTCGAAAATTCGGAAATTTGAAATTAGAAAATTCGGAAATTCTAAATTTTGGAATTTGAAAAATTTGGAAATTCAGAAATTTTGGAATTAACGAATTTGTCAAATATCGTTAAAAAACTAATTCGGAACTAAACGAATTGCACATGTCTACTTGATATATGACCCCGAGGGACACTTCTGATGAGCTTAAGGGATATTTATACATCCTTTATTTTGGGCTTCTGTTTTGAGTATCTCAAAGAATTCAATGTGCATGTACGTATTTGGTTTGAAAATGAAAACACTCCTGTTGCAATGTTAAAGAGAGCCATTCTGTCAGGCTTCGTTCACATGGGTAGCTGTAAAAACAGGTGGCACGTTTTGTTCCAACTTCTCCCCCGCCTGCCCAACTAAACACTGCATACACCGACAAAATCTAATTTTGTCAAGCTGGGTGATGCCGACAGAGTCACTCATGGTTCAAATTTTGGAAGATACATCAGGAAGCAGCAGAAATGTTATGGCTAGTTTTACTTTTTTTAAGTTGGTCATGAGTTAAGTTTGTGCTCTCTTGAGGAGCTCTGGTTCTTCCCACCAGTCATCATGTCACTAATGTGTTCTGGAATGACCAAGGCCAGCAGAAAAAAAAAACCCCACAGGTAAGTATAACCTTTCCAGTTTTACAGGGTGGCTCTTTTTAAATCTCATTTACACAGTGACAGTCGCTTTAAGATAGCACAATTGTATTAAGTGTCATGTTGCTATTCTAGATAATACTAAGACAGAAGAGGTCTCCCTACAGTTTCCCGAGAACATCCTGAAAGATTCTGAAAGAGCTTATGTGACTGTGTTGGGTAAGATTCTGCTACATGGCTTTATTCATCAACAGACTGAATATTTTCAAGTGTTATACCTGAAGCTGGAGACTCTTCACTTGATTATTATTAGTATAGAGGATTTATATAGTGCTGACAGTTTACACAGCACTTTACAACATAAGAGCAGACAGTGCAATTACAATACAGTAAAACCTTGGTTTGAGAGTAACTTGGTTTGAGAGTGTTTTGCACGACAATCAAAATATTTTAATACATTTTTTTTTCAATATTTTTATTAAACATTCAACAGTTATACATAAACAGGGTTCATATAAAAGATTCAAGTATAAAATTGGCAACAGGAGGTAACAAATTATGTATTAAGTAAACATAAGGGGGAGAAATAGGGAGTTTGGGGAGGGTGAAGGCTGAGTGTGTAGAGAGGGTTATTCGTCTGGTATCATTTTAATACATTACTGATAGAGGAAACGCTGGGAAGAGGACCTCCAGATCTTTTTTACAAGATTGCAAATTAACAGGATTATTCTATTGGCTCATAAATCCTCTATAGCAAGCCACTTTCAAGAAAAGGGTTATAAGCTATTGGTTAGGTGGTATAGGGTTCCTGGCTTAATGAACAAATTCTACCCGCAAATTTCTAAGTTATGCTGGCAATGTAATAAAGAGACTGGGACATTACTACACATTTTTTGGCAGTGCCCTTTAATTACAGCATTCTGGAAGGATGTGGGGGAGATGATTAAAACATTGACATTTGTTGACCTTGGTTCGGACCCTTTGGGCTATCTCTTGCACTTAAATGAACAACCCCTTCACCACTATAGAAAGACGTTGTTAGCGCTAATGCTGAATGCTGCCCGGGCTTGTATTCCAGACATGTGGAAGTCCACAACTACACCTTCTCTGAAAAACTGTTTTTCTAGGATAGATGAAATTAGGACAATGGAATTTTTGACAGTGTCTCTCTATGGTAGCGAGGAGGAGTGTAGGGATACCTGGCGGCCATGGACAACCTTTTCGGGCACCCCTCAATATGTTCATTGCATTTCCTTATAGGGTGGGAGGGTGGATTTGCAAGGATGAGCTGGGCCCTGATAGGGGAACTCCGTGAGGGGAGGAGGCAGTGAAGGTTTTGAGTTTGAGTTAGTTCTATTTAATCCTTCTTTTTTCTTTTCCTTTTTTTTTTTCTTTTTCTCCATTTTTTAGTAGATTTAGTCTCTGGACCCCCATTGATGGGGTCAGGAGAAAGGTTTTAAAGTAGTTAATTTAAGGTATAAGCATATAGGTTAACAATTGCAGTAATCGATGCATATCAACATATTTTGGAGGTTATTATTTGATTCAAAGTGAATTTGCATTAAGGTGGCTTATTCATTTATATTCTGCATTAATCTCTTATCTCTAGTTTATATCTTTAGTTTATAAATTTAATAAGTGTCAATGTTGGCTTATTAGATGTATTTGCTTAGCGAGGTTGGTTTTGTAATAGGTTTATTTCTTTGTTTGTCTTCTTTTTCTACATGATTGTTTATATTTGGAAAAATATTTGAATAAAGAGTTATAAGTAAAAAAAAAGAAACAAGAGATAATTCATAACAAGCACATATGGCTTTTCCCGAAGATTGTCTTTTAACCATCCGAGCCCGAGTAACATTCATAACCTTCGAGATATCTCTAGAATAGATTCAGGAGTGTAGGCTTCCTATGCCCCCCGGGTAGATCTCGCAAGAGAAAATCTAGCAGTGGGTGGCCTGGGAAGCTTTCCCCAACATACGGACTCCTGCTCCAGAGTCCGCTAGCCCATGCTGATTATGTTCCTCTATATGCTCTAAAGAATCATGAGGACACATAAACAATCAGTATAACAGTGTTGTCAACCATGCTATGGTGTGAACCATGGAAAAGGAACCAAGTAAGAGCTAGCAACAGGGGGGATAGGAAATCAAAAGAGGGAGAAGGAGAATAGAAAAGAAGAGAGGAAGAAATCTAGAAGATAGCGAAGACACCGAGGGAGAGAAAGAAGTCCTGGTCCATTATGTCGAGGAGAGAACATATTCGGTCCAGGGTGCCCAGACCGTGACAAATCTCTGAACTTTGTCTTGAATACTGATTGCTTTTTCTTGGGTTAGAATCCAAGATATTTTCCTCTTTGCTGCTATGAAGGACACCGAAGGCTGCTTCCAAACCCATGCTATGGTGATTTATGATCCCAGTAAAATTAAGTACATCAATTTCTGAGCGTTCACAGGTATCTTTTTAACTTTTTTGTTCAATGAAGCAATAAGCAGAGTTTTGGGGACATCCAAGTCCATGACCCTCCATAGCAAAGAGAAAATCTGATTCCAGAAAACCCGTATATGGGGACAGTACAACCATATATGTAGTAGATAACCCCAGTGGCCACATCCCCTAAAACACAGGGGGAGCCCCTGGGAAGATCTGCGCTAGACGAGAGGGGACCAAATACCAGCGGGTCATAAGTTTGACACTAGCGAAACATTAGCTATACCTTTAAAGGAACGAGAGAATTGCTGATACCAGGTTTCTGTGTCCCAATCTATGTTCAAATCTTGTTCCCATGCTAAAGCATACAAGGGTTTATCTGAAGTCTCTGCCAAAGAGTTGTATATCAAAGATATGCCCCCCTCTGATCTCTGAGCTCTGAGCACCATTTTTCATAGGGTGTGACTCTCAGGATTTTTTAATAAATTTTGACTGGATATACAAGCGATGTCTTGATATACAAGTAGTGTCACATCTGAGGTAAAGCTGTCCACACAGACCATCCTCCTCACCGCTAATCAAAGTCGTCCCTTCTATTCTGCGCTCCATGAGTGCTTCAAGCCTCGCTTTCAGATTGCTCTACTGCAGGGTAGTCTTCTCGGTCACAATTGCAGACTGACAGCAGCGAGAGCGGGCGGTGTGGAGGACAGTCTTTGTGAACAACTTTACCCCGGATGCCTGCATACTTAGATGTGCCACTTATAATCATCAACCATGTTAGTTGCTAAATGTTGTACCTCCATTAAATGTGACCATATTGCTACACTTAGAGGTGCCTCTCTTCTTTTTTATACTCTGTAGCTCCTGCTGAATTTTGCTTCTAATCCCCTTGTGGAGTCTTCCATTTTTGGATGAACATTTTATGCTTACACAACCTATCACATTGCTATAATCTTTTTATACGGACTATAAACTGAAGGACTTATGAATAAATGGTTGTGGAATGAATCATTTGAGTTTCCATTATTTCTTATGGGGAAATTTACTTTGGTATACAAGTGCTTTGGATTACAAGCATGTTTCCGGAACAAATTATGCTCGTAATCCAAGGTTTTACTGTACAATTCAATACAAGAGGAATCAGAAGGCCCTGCTCCTTAGAGCTTACAATCTAAGAGGGAGGATCAAGAGCTAAAAAAAAGGTAATAATGGTGTAGGATGGGTTAATGGAGAAAATAAATGTACAGTTAGGTGTGGGCTGGATAGGCCTCTCTGAAGAGATGAGTTTTCAGGGCTTGTCTGAAAGTGGACAGAGTAGGAGACAGTTGGACAGATTGGGGTAGGGAGTTCAAGAGGATGGGAGAGGTTCTGGAAAAGTCATGGAGGCAAGCATGGGATGAGGTGACAAGGATCCTTATTTTTAATAAAGTGACAGTTACTTTCAACTAAGTCCATTGAGTTGGAAAATTCCATCACATGGCTAAAATAAAGATCATGATCCATGTGTGTTAAAGCTTTGTGAATTGAACTTTAAATCTGATGCAGTATTGTACATTTTTCAGCTAATTGAAAAGGATATTACGAAACAAAAAATGAACTGTACCTGCAGAAAATACATTTTCGTGCCAAGAATTCTTAATTTAAAAGTCACATTTAAACTGAAATGTAATTTCTTACTTAGCCTCGGTGCGCTATGCTTGATGGTAAACGTGAGAGTAAAAATTTTTAAAAGAACATGATATTCATGTTTATGTTTTTGCAGTATTTAATAATACTTTTTGCTTTTGTTTTACCCTTACAGGAGATATAATGGGCACAGCATTGCAGAACCTTGACCGTCTCCTGGCCATGCCATATGGGTGTGGGGAGCAGAACATGGTCCTCTTTGCTCCCAATATCTTCATTCTGCAGTATCTGGAAAAGACTCATCAGCTGACCAATGAGATAAAGAGCAAAGCCATCACATTTCTCGAAAGTGGTGAGACATTGTGAAATGACTTCTTTATTTTTCTGCGAGGATTGGTATAAGTTATATATTGCCATACTGGAATATGTTAAATGTTCGGTATTGAAAGAAATACACAGTGATTTTGCATGTATCATAAAATTTTCATTGTTGGATGTGATTGCGCCATCTTTAATATTATTATTAATATTATTATTATTATTATTATTATTATTATTATTATTATATAGCAACAATTTGCGCAGCACTATACAAAATAAAGGTAGACATTACAGCTACAATACAATTCAATACAAGAGAAATCAGAGGGCCCTGCTCGTTAGAGCTTACAATCTAAGAAGGAGGGTCAAATGATACAAAAGGTAATAACTGTGAGGGATGAGCTGACGGAGAAATTAAAAACTAGACATGTGCAATTCATTTAGTTTCAAATTCGTTTTTTAATGAATTTTGACAAATTCGTTCCGAATTTCCAATTTCCAATATCCGAATTTCCAATTTCTGAATTTTCAAATTTTCGAATTTCCGAATTTCCGAATTTTCAAAAATTCAGAAATTTGGAAATTGGAAATTTGAAAATCGAAATTTCAGAAATTGGAAATTCAGAAATTGGAAATTCGGAAGTTTGAAAATTCTGAAATTGGGAAATTCGGAAATTGGAAATTTTGGAAATTGGAAATTCAGAAATTGGAAATTAGGAAATTCCAAAATTAAAAAATTTGGAAATTTGAAAATCCAAAAATAATAATGAAAATCTGAACATTCTAAAAAATGAAAATCTGAAAATCTGAAATAATAACTAACTATTAAATTGTAGGTATTGGAATTTCCTTTCAAATTTGGCTGTAAGTGAACATATTTGAATGAATTATCTGAAATAACGAATGCCGTATCTAAACGAATGGAATGTAATGATCTAATAATAATAAATAACAATAATAATAATAAAACCTTTTCATTATTATTATTATTTATTAATAATTTGTTCCATTCCATTTGTTTAGATGCGGCATTCATTATTTTGGATAATTCGTAACTTCAGATAAATTTGTATTTGTTACGTTCACAAACAGCCAAATTTGAAAGGAAATGCCAATACCTATAATTTAATAGTTAGTTATTATTAGTTATTATTTCAAATTTTACTGATTTTCATTCTTTTTTTCAGATTTTCGAATTTCCGAATTTTTAATTCCGGAAATTTGGAAATTTGTAACTCAAAAATTCAGAAATGAGGAAATTTCGAAAATTCGTAATTTGAATAATTTGGAAATTTGGAAATACGGATAAATTTTAAAATTCAGAAATGAGGAAATTCAGAATTCAGAAATTCAAAATTCGGAAATTCGGAAGTTCGAAAATACGAATTTTTGGATTTCCGAATTTCGAATTTCCAAAAAAAGCAAAAAAAACAAATGAGACGAAAACAAACACATTTTTTGTCAGCGCACATGTCTAGTAAAAACACAATATATTAGTTTGGAGAAAGATAGGCTTCTTTTTTTTTTCCTAAAGTTACATATTTATTGTGTACTGTTCCAGACGTCGTCACATCTCTGGGTGTGATGACGTCAAGAACAGATCGCCGCACAAGACTGCTAGACCACAAGGGGGCAGGAGCCACAGGGACTGGTCTTGTGCTGGGAGGATTAGGTAATTATATCTCAGCTGTCCAATCCCCTAGACAAAAACAAGCAATTAACCCATGCAGTACAGGCACGGGCGCCACTACATGGGGGAAAAAAAACAATCCACATAAATTATACATTAATTTAGCATATTCTATGCATGTTGAAGCCTCCCTTATGTAGATATCTAAAAGCCCTGCTGCTTAAGTGACACTTTACATTATTCCCTTTTAGGTCCTACCCCAACTGCTACAATAAAAAGTATGTAGTCTAGATCAGCACTGACAATAAGTAGACCCTCCCTAAAGACAGAAAGTTATGATCTGTTATGATCTGCGAGGAGGGAGAGGGCTGTGCTAAGGAATTTACTTTTCTGTTGCAGTCATCTTTGCTAGTAAGTTCAAAGGCACTTTGTAAGTCAATAAACAATTGTAACCATCTGTAAAACCACATTTTTCTGAGCTTTTATTGACCAATAAGATTACATTGCATTTTTTTGCATGCAATGGAAAGGAAAACTAACTTTTGGCTGCTTGCTATCAGCAACACAAGCCCATGTTCTTTACAGCAATTCTAAAATTATTATGACACATTATAAAATAAATGTGGGAAATTTGTTGAAGTGTAACACTTCCAAATATGCAGTCCACTCACCAAATCTTTGTTTTAGGATTTTATTGCATGCTTTTATTTACAATAAATTTGCAAACATTACACTTAGGGTTACCCTCAAAGGGGTTTTCAGCATTCCTCAGCAAATGAAATTCTTCATACCAGTCTCCTGGCTTTCTCTCATCTTAGAGGCTTCAGGCTGTTGTCTGTCTCTCCTGCCCAAAATTCTCATTCTTTTCAACTCTCGTGCACACATTCACTTCTGTTGCAGCAACCTTCTACACTGGCCTACACCCTGACTTCTGGACAGAGACCTCTTCTCTTACCAACGGTGGAGCCCTGAACTACAGTCAACTTCCTCACAAAGATCCTGTACACTCCTGCACACTCAGTGTACTAAATTCCTGACCAAACCTAGACCCAGGATTGGACACTTCCTCCCTCCTAAGTCTATACAAAGCTTCAGGCAGGCAGGGTTAAATGGGAGATGTTCTCCCAGCGATCAGCCAGGGGAAGTGAGAGGAGAAGAGGAGGAGAGCCGGTCGGATCATCACACAGAGCAGGGATCGCCCGCTGTGACAGTTTTGATTTGATTTGCCTGGTGGCTGCAGCGGCGTAAGTCCCTGCCTCCTGGATTTGATGTACAAAACATTGGTCCAATTTCAGGATGTGTGACATCTATCATAGGAGCCGATCCAGAAGGTGAGACTTTGTGTGCCTGCAAGCGCTGGGCAATTCAAATCAAAGCTGTCACAGTGGGTGATTCCCGCTCTGTGTGATGATCCAGTCAGCTGTCCTCTTCCTCTCCTCTCTCTGATCCCCGTGCACTGATGAGGCTGCACTGAAGGGCACTGGTGAGGTTGCATTGATGGGCACTGATCAGGCTACATTGATGGGCACTGATGAGGCTGAATTGATGGGCATTGATGGGCACTGATCAGGCTACATTGATGGGCACTGATGAGGCTGCATTGATGGGCATTGATGGGCACTGGTGAGGCTGCAGTGATGGGCACTGATCAGGCTGCATTGATGGGCACTGAACAGATTGCATTGATTGGAACAGGGAGGCTGCATTGATGGGCACTAATCAGGCTGCATTAATGGGCACTGATCAGGCTGCATTGATGGGCACCGATCAGGCTGCATTGATGGGCACCGATCAGGCTGCATTGATGGGCACTGGTGAGGCTGTATTGAAGGACACTGGTGAGGCTGCATTGATGGGCACTGATCAGGCTGCATTGATGAACAAAGATGAGGCTGCACTGATGGGCACTGATGAAGCTGCGCTGAAGGGCACTGATGAGACTACATTGATGGGCACTGATCAGGCTGAATTGATGGGCATTGGTGAGGCTGCATTGATGGGCACTGGTGAGGGTACATTGATGGGTACTGATGAGGCTGCATTGATGAGCACTGATGAGGCTGCATGAATGGGCACTGGTGAGGCTGCATTGATGGGCACTGATAAGCTGCACTGATGATGCTGCACTGATGGGCACGGATAGGCTGCACTGATGGGCACTGATAGGCTGCATTGATGGGCATTGATGAGGCTGCATTGATTATGTTGTTAATATTTATTTTTGTAACGTAATTCTTCATAAAACATTTAACAGTGTAATTTCATGAGATAATTTATGAGGGTTTGTTTAGGGGCGGAATTAGGGGTGGGGCAGGGTAGCAAGTAACTCTTAAGGCCTGGCTAGTAGCTCAGGACTTGAAATTTTGAGCCCTGACTCATAACTTATTTGGAATCTATAAATACAATAAATCTACAGACCCTTGATATCTGAGCACGTATTACTTTTCTTATTGCTGGTTATGAAGATTAAATATTGCAGAAGTTTCTTGTAAAATGTTTAAAACATTTACAATTTGTATGTTTTGTTTAGGATATCAGCGACAGTTGACCTACAAGCGTGATGACGGCTCATACAGTGCCTTTGGAAAGAATGACCCTGAGGGTAACACATGGTGAGTGTCATGATTTACAATATTTTGACAGTCAATAAGTTCATAAAATTGATCCAGACCCTAACTGAGTGTTTAATTTGCATGAGAACTATGTATCATAAACAATTGACATTTTTTTTAACTGTCATCATTTTGGGCTCTTCAGTAAAAAATAGCATATTTCTTAAAGTCTACAAATAGTTCTCTCAATCTGCTCCCATGGTCTTGTTCTCAGGGTTCATATCTGCCTTATCAAAAGCAAAGCAGACATCTACAGTATGTCCCCTCCTATCCAGAGTTACCAACATGACTTAGCTTAAGGTGTTAGACATGTGCATTCATTTTCGTCCGAATGCATTTTCGTCCAAATTTCTGGTATTTTTGTTATCGTTTTAACAAACGATAACAAAAGTGCAAAATCCGAAAAACGAAACATCCAACATAAACAAATGCTTTATTTTCATTTTCGTTGCTACAACAGTTCGATACAGATAGGAGATTCGACATGATGATGACAATAACAGTCTGTGTACATCAAACCTGTGGTCGAATGTGCCTAACCTTAACTCTATTAGTCCAAGATTATTCTACATAGAGAGAAAAGATTCGACATAGAGAGAAAAGATTCAACGTAGGGGAGGAAAGATTCGACATAGGGGAGAAAAGATAAATAAAAATAATGATGATGATGAATGTTATTGGCTGATTGTAACCAAAGAGGAGGAGCAGTAAAATAGCTAGAACTAAGTACACACATACTTTGGCTTATGGTGTCTGTTGAAAGTTCTAAGAAGATTCGACGGAGCAGGTAAACTATAAGGCATCGTACAGTTTAGCTGCTCCGTCGAATCTTCTTTGAACATTCGACAGACACCATAAGCCTTCAATGACAAATTCGACCTTAATTTGGATTTTCGGACAAATGCAAATTTTAACGAAAAACTAAATAAATAAAAACAAATTTCGGGGGTAACTAAATAAATTTATTTTTTGGACGAAAACTAAATTCCGAAACAAAATATTTCAGTGTGCACATGTCTATAAGGTATAGAGGCTAGACCACATTTTTATACCAGTCTAAGGGTCCACCAGCTTGGGGCTGATGTTTCAAGATGTGCATTATGTAAGTTAGCTAACCTCTGTTAAAGGGGTTAGTTGGAAGCTCAACTCATTTACTATCAAATTTGAAGTGTAACTCTTGAGTTTCCACTTGTAAGAATATGTACAGTAAAACATAAGATACTCAATATTGTGTATCCTTTTTTCTTTCCATCATTGGGTTCACGTTTAGGTAAAAAGAGGAACACAAACAATACTTTGAAACATCAAAAAAATGGGTCTCATTCAGTGGGTTGTAGTGACCACCAAGCACTGTAGCCAGTTTCATTGCTGCTGCAGATGCTGCCTTTGCAGCTTAAGGGGGAAAAGTTGAGGAAGGGTGTGGTAGGAACATTATTATTATTATTATACAGGATTTATATAGCGCTAACAGTTTCCGCAGTGCTTTACAACATGAGGGCAGACAGCACACTTACCATACAAATCAATACAGGAGGGATCAGAGGGCCCTGCTTGTTAGAGCTTACAATCTAGAAGGGAGGGTCAAGTGGAAACAAAAAGGTAATAGCTGTGAGTGATGAGCTATTGGAAAAAATGAAAATACAGTTGTTAGGTGTGGGTAGGGTAGGCTTCTCTGAAGAGAAGGGTTTTCAGGGATCGTCTAAAAGCTAATAAAGTAGGAGATAAGCGGACGGATTGGGGTAGGGCATTCCATAGGATTGGAGAGGCTTTGGAAAAATCCTGGAGGCGAACATGGGAGGAGGTGACGAGGGAGCTAGAGAGCAGGAGGTAGAGCGGAAGCCAGTGGAGGGATTGACAGAGAGGAGTGGCAGACACAGAGCGATTGGTAAGGTGGATGAGTCTGGCAGTGGCATTCATGATGGATTGAAGAGGTGATAGACTATGTAGAGGTAAGCCAATGAGAAGGGAGTTGCAGTAGTCGAGGCGAGAGATGACCAACGAGTGAATTAGGAGCTTTGTTGTGTCATTGGTTAGAAAGGGGCGTATTTTGGAGATGTTGCAGAGGTTGAGACGGCAGGATTTGGACAGTGATTGAATGTGTTGCTTGAAGGAGAGTTCAGAGTCTAGGACTACACCTAGAACCTTAGCATGGGGGGATGGGCTTATAGTTGTGCCATTGATTTTGACAGAGAGATCAAGGGAAGGGGCATATGGGGGAGGAAAAATTATAAGTTCGGTTTTGGATAAATTGAGTTTGAGGAAGTGGTGTAACATCCAGACTGATATATCTGATAGTAAATTAGTGATACGTGAGGAGACAGAGGGAGTGAGCTGAGGGGTAGAGAAATAGATTTGGGTGTTGTCAGCGTAGAGGTGGTATTGGAAGCCATGGGAGGCTATCAGTTGACCCAGGGAGGTGATGTAGATTGAAAAAGGAGAGGTTCAAGAACAGAACCCTGGTGGACCCCAACAGAGAAAGGAAGAGTAGAGGAGGAGGTAGACTTGTAAGAAATGCTAAAGGTGCGATTGGATACGTAAGAAGAGAACCAGCGAAGTGTTATTTTCATTTTCGTTGCTACAACAGTTCGATACAGATAGGAGATTCGACATGATGATGACAATAACAGTCTGTGTACATCAAACCTGTGGTCGAATGTGCCTAACCTTAACTCTATTAGTCCAAGATTATTCTACATAGAGAGAAAAGATTTGACATAGAGAGAAAAGATTCAACGTAGGGGAGGAAAGATTCGACATAGGGGAGAAAAGATAAATAAAAATAATGATGATGATGAATGTTATTGGCTGATTGTAACCAAAGAGGAGGAGCAGTAAAATAGCTAGAACTAAGTACACACATACTTTGGCTTATGGTGTCTGTTGAAAGTTCTAAGAAGATTCGACGGAGCAGGTAAACTATAAGGCATCGTACAGTTTAGCTGCTCCGTCGAATCTTCTTTGAACATTCGACAGACACCATAAGCCTTCAATGACAAATTCGACCTTAATTTGGATTTTCGGACAAATGCAAATTTTAACGAAAAACTAAATAAATAAAAACAAATTTCGGGGGTAACTAAATAAATTTATTTTTTGGACGAAAACTAAATTCCGAAACAAAATATTTCAGTGTGCACATGTCTATAAGGTATAGAGGCTAGACCACATTTTTATACCAGTCTAAGGGTCCACCAGCTTGGGGCTGATGTTTCAAGATGTGCATTATGTAAGTTAGCTAACCTCTGTTAAAGGGGTTAGTTGGAAGCTCAACTCATTTACTATCAAATTTGAAGTGTAACTCTTGAGTTTCCACTTGTAAGAATATGTACAGTAAAACATAAGATACTCAATATTGTGTATCCTTTTTTCTTTCCATCATTGGGTTCACGTTTAGGTAAAAAGAGGAACACAAACAATACTTTGAAACATCAAAAAAATGGGTCTCATTCAGTGGGTTGTAGTGACCACCAAGCACTGTAGCCAGTTTCATTGCTGCTGCAGATGCTGCCTTTGCAGCTTAAGGGGGAAAAGTTGAGGAAGGGTGTGGTAGGAACATTATTATTATTATTATACAGGATTTATATAGCGCTAACAGTTTCCGCAGTGCTTTACAACATGAGGGCAGACAGCACACTTACCATACAAATCAATACAGGAGGGATCAGAGGGCTCTGCTTGTTAGAGCTTACAATCTAGAAGGGAGGGTCAAGTGGAAACAAAAAGGTAATAGCTGTGAGTGATGAGCTATTGGAAAAAATGAAAATACAGTTGTTAGGTGTGGGTAGGGTAGGCTTCTCTGAAGAGAAGGGTTTTCAGGGATCGTCTAAAAGCTAATAAAGTAGGAGATAAGCGGACGGATTGGGGTAGGGCATTCCATAGGATTGGAGAGGCTTTGGAAAAATCCTGGAGGCGAACATGGGAGGAGGTGACGAGGGAGCTAGAGAGCAGGAGGTAGAGCGGAAGCCAGTGGAGGGATTGACAGAGAGGAGTGGCAGACACAGAGCGATTGGTAAGGTGGATGAGTCTGGCAGTGGCATTCATGATGGATTGAAGAGGTGATAGACTATGTAGAGGTAAGCCAATGAGAAGGGAGTTGCAGTAGTCGAGGCGAGAGATGACCAACGAGTGAATTAGGAGCTTTGTTGTGTCATTGGTTAGAAAGGGGCGTATTTTGGAGATGTTGCAGAGGTTGAGACGGCAGGATTTGGACAGTGATTGAATGTGTTGCTTGAAGGAGAGTTCAGAGTCTAGGACTACACCTAGAACCTTAGCATGGGGGGATGGGCTTATAGTTGTGCCATTGATTTTGACAGAGAGATCAAGGGAAGGGGCATATGGGGGAGGAAAAATTATAAGTTCGGTTTTGGATAAATTGAGTTTGAGGAAGTGGTGTAACATCCAGACTGATATATCTGATAGTAAATTAGTGATACGTGAGGAGACAGAGGGAGTGAGCTGAGGGGTAGAGAAATAGATTTGGGTGTTGTCAGCGTAGAGGTGGTATTGGAAGCCATGGGAGGCTATCAGTTGACCCAGGGAGGTGATGTAGATTGAAAAAGGAGAGGTTCAAGAACAGAACCCTGGTGGACCCCAACAGAGAAAGGAAGAGTAGAGGAGGAGGTAGACTTGTAAGAAATGCTAAAGGTGCGATTGGATACGTAAGAAGAGAACCAGCGAAGTGTTCAGTCACGGACACCAAAGGCATGTCGTTTTTTGAGGAGGAGGGGGTGGTCAATCGTATCAAAGGCAGCAGAGAGGTCCAGGACTAGGAGTACAGAATAGTGTTGATTGGGCTTTGACCGTTATTAGATCGTTTGTTAGTTTTAGGAGAGCAGTTTCTGTGGAGTGTTGAGGACGAAATCCAGACTTAAGGGGATCAAGAAGGTTATTATCAGCGGGGTGGATGCTCAGTTGGTTGTAGACCAGACGTTCGAGGAGTTTGGATAACATGGTGTAATAGACTCACCCAGAACAGAGGCTTTTGGAGGGGACTGCTGGATAGCCTCTTGCCTACTGACCATGGGCCTCGGCTTTTAAAGGAACACTACTCGTTGTGAGATGTATGCTGGGGGGATCCTTGGAGTAATGTTACTTTGGATTCAAGTCCATGTCTCCCCAAGACACACAGACTCTGGGACTCTAGGCCCAGGGTCTCTGTGTAGGTCCTAGTTGCCCATTACCAATAAGGACTGCTCCACACAGTCAGATTCATAGCAGATGTTAATTTCATCAGCTCAATCACCTTGTGCTAATTAACTGACCTATTGTCTGCTAGCAAACTATTGCAGGGATGTGTTTACACTTGGGCTAATGTCTATTGTACTTTGTGAGCTTGATGCCGGACAGTCTGTTACTGGGGGTCTCCTGCTATTGTCTGTTTATTAAGCTGTTATGTGTTTTCTGCTAGGTATGTCTGTCCCATTGTTAATTGTTAATTGGGTCACCTATTGTTTGATTAATCACAACATTGTCTGGGTGGGCATTGAGTCACCTAGGCTGGTTAAATGACTAGTTAATTAGCTAATGTTAATTACGTTTCTGGTTACAGTTTGTATTGTTCGGGTAATATGATCAGGAGGGGATGTCCTCCTATGGGATATAAAAGTATGTGTTTGAGTTTCAAATAAACAGTTCCAGTTTTGCAGCCAAATTAGTCCCGCCTAGTTCTTGGTTGCAGTAGGCGGCTATAATATCTGATATCTATGTTCAGACTGGAGAAAGCGGTATGCTGACGGAAGCACTCAAGCAGAGTGTGGGAAGCAGCTCAACCATGTGTTTTTACTACCCTTCGACTGCATGTGTAAAGACTGCATGTCTGCTCACCCAACAAATTAAATTCAAAATACTAACAACTATACAAAACCATCCACAACTATGCCCCCAGCTACATCACTGGCCTAGTCTCAAAATACCAACCTAATCATTCTCTTCATTCCTCCCAAGACCTCCTGCTCTCTAGCTCCCTCATCACCTCCTCCCATGCTTGCCTCCAGGACTTTTCCAGAGCCTCTCCAATCCTATGGAACTCCTTACCCCAATCTGTCCGATTATCTCCTACTCTATTGGCTTTTAGACAATCCTTGAAAACCCTCCTCTTCAGAGATGCCTATCCTACCCACACCTAAAAACTTTATTTTCATTTTCTCCATCTGATCATCCCCCACAATTATTACCTTTTGTTTCACTTGACCCACCCTTCTAGACTGTAAGCTCTAACAAACAGGGCCCTCTGATCCCTCCTGTATTGAATTGTATTGTAACTGTACTGTTTGCCCCCATGTTGTAAAGCACTGTGCAAACTGTTGGCGCTATACAGACCCTGTATAATAAAAATTAAGAATAAAGAACCCTAAAGGCAATTCCAGAGGTATCATCTCAATATCAGGTTGTAAAGCCAATAACCACAGTGGCTGTCTAATCTCTTCCGTCAGTTCAATGCTTGTAACAGAAAAATAACTATGTTAAGTAGAAAGATGACAGCAATAAATCTTTTACAGCAGAGCTTCTGCTGATGGCTGCTGCAATACTGCCCCACATGTAGTCTACACTTGGCCATGGATGATCATTGGCTCTGGTTCTGCTGCCGATGCCGAGGCATCCTATGATCCTCAGTCACCAGTTTCTCAGTTTTACCTAAGTGTATTTTAGGAAGTATATTGTGATAATTGGCTTAGGTTTTAATAAAAGGCCTACTAAATGCATTTGTTGCTCTATCCTACAGGCTATCTGCATTTGTAGTGAAGTCCTTTAGCAAAGGGCGGCCCTACATATTTATAGATGAAAGTCATCTAAAACAATCTTTTACCTGGCTGCAGAATAATCGCAAAGAGACTGGCTGTTTCCGCAATGTAGGAAGACTACTGAATACTGCTATGCAGGTGATTTTATTATAATTCTTACAAAATTACAAATGCAAATTGTGATACAATATTTATCATAGACATGGCTATAATATAAATACATAGTACCCTCCATGTCCAGATACTTTAATGTCCAGATTTTGATGTTTTGTTGGCTTGAATCAGTTTTTTTTCTGAAATCATATTGTCATCATTTTCCAAATATTCTATCCTTATCAGCAGTTTTTGTGTAAGAAAATTTCTTTGTATAAGTTTAACAGTTTATTTATATGTCTGGGAAAAATGTTAATAAAACGCATGCAGCAAAACATTCACATTTCAAAACCAGTGAAAATGAAATATACTGTATATACCAAAGTGAATATTTAGCAAAATTCACAGTAGCGCAACAATAACACCTAATTAATTCAGTGTTCAATATAAAAATGTAATGATCGAATATATATAATATTCCATGTGCAAAGAAAATATAAAAAATATTTTTTTTTTTAAAAACCCACCCACATTTTCTGTTATAAAATGTTGCATATGAATATCCTTCTTCACATATGTTTGTCAAAATATAGTCTGCTACATTTCTTTGGTAACAATATCCCAAATCCATGTATATTATTTAGTCTGTGTGAAAGTTGGAGAGTCTACAAACTATGATATATGTATTTATAAATGCCCTAAAATGCCAGGACAGTACAAATACCCCCCAATTGATCCAGTTTTTGAAAGTAGACAGTTCAAGGTATTTAGTAAGAGGCACGACAAGTTTTTTGACATTGTAATTTTTTTTGTCACAACTTTTTGGAAAATTTAAAAATAATATTTGTATTTAGATACCAATATTTCTGATATCTAGGATGGTCACAGTGGCCAGATACCAAGCACTGCAATCAGTGCGCCAGTGTGCATGAGCTTGGCAATACACTGGTACGTCTTGGTGCCTCTGGCCAGCAGTAAAATTACTGTTGGCTGGTTACAGAAATAAAGCTCAGGAAACTATGAAAATGATGAAAATCTTTAACATGTCTTCACTCTTTATCTTGCTAAGGAAGCTTATTTGAAACAAAAACATATGTAACCAATATAGGTCCTAGCTTCTTGGTAGAAGGGATACAAAACCCTTGTTCATATTCAAGTCTTACAAAAATTCATGTCTACTAGATGTCCTCAAACATAATTAATCCAATCAACTAAAAAATTGATTTACAAGGATAAAAACGTGGTGCTGTGATTGAAATAAAGACAACTTCTTGGGAGTGGGTTCATTCTTAAATAAAAATAAAAAATATTTTTTCTTCTTTTCTTTTACTTAAACCTCTTCAGCAAAGTTTCAGTCTAATAAGATATAAAAATTGGTCTTCATTACAGGGAGGAGCGAAAGACGATGTCTCCCTTTCTGCGTATGTGACCATGGCTCTGATAGAGGCCGGTGTATCTCTGGAAGTAAGTGATCATCAACATTTAAAAATATTGTTACATTCCTGTATATGCTGTACCTAACCAAGAGAAAAAGTGATCTTTCAAAGTTACCTTCAAGTATAACACCTTTTTTCAACCAATTACCTAATAGTAGGTGTTGTTAGAATGTGTGTACAGTTGGCCACTGATGTTTCATTCCAGTTATTGTTAGACTGTAACACGTCACCCCTGAACATGAAGCAGCTTGAAGCAGCTCCCTTGCATGTTGTTCTATGTAATCAATCTGTACCTAAGCAGGAAATCAGGTATGACCTTTATTGGGGTAAGAGTAGAAAGGAATATACATGTTGACAAAAAAGGTGAATGTTAATCTTTTTACCTAATGGAAATTAGGGATGATCTCCAGGTTTGGGTCGAATATGAGTTCAATCCAAGCCGTTTACCATTTGCCAAATGGGGGAACTAAAAAAACAATTTTGGCCAGTTTGCCCACCTGCCAAACTGCTGCTGCTGAAGATGGAAGTCATTCCTTTAACAGTGGTATTCATACCGCCACTAAATGACAACTTCCCACTGATTGCTAGGGTGCTGGGTTGCACAGCTCCACTGGTTCACAAGAGACTGGAGGTTGCCTGTCAACAACAATATCGTCAAATTTAAACAACATGAACAAAATTCCCATATGATTGATATGACACCTCCTTCTGCATTGAGGGCTAATGAGCCAAAAGCAAATAGTCCCTTAATGATGGTCGATGATTTTCCTTAAGTAGTATTCAATCAGATCTATTTTTTTGGTTTTGTATAGAAAGGGGAATAGTTAGCACCTCTTTCAGGTTTTTATTAATCGCTGTGTCTCTGTTGATAAGCTGTCCCCTCTCTATGTGTCTATTTGACCTCCAGGATTGTGAGCTTAATTATCCCTTGCGCCTCACCGGATTGCCTTCTCCACACATTTTGAAGCAGAATTCAATACTCAATGATTGCCACCATTACAGTCACCACTGGTGGGCTGTATGGAAAATCCTTTTAGGGAGGGTAAACAAGAAGCTCAATTCACAACAATGACTTGGGTGTCAAAGACAGTAAGTTATAGGAAGATTTCCCATTTTGGCTGCAGTTCTACTTAAAATGTATTTAACCACTTCTTGACCGCCGGCTGTCATATGACGTCCTTGACTTTGTGCGGGTATATCTGAATGATGCCTGCAGCTACAGGCAGCATTCAGATAATGTCTTTTTCAGCTGGCGATTCCTTACACCATAAGAATGATCATAACGGCTGGTCAGCAGGTTGATCGTTCTTACGGGCGGTGAGAGGGGACGTTTCCACCCACCTGCCACCCTCCGGTGCTTCTATCGACTCACCGCTGCCATCGGTGAGTCAGAGAATGGATCTGCTGGCCCCGGATGTTTACCATAGAGATTTCTGGTGGACCAAATGGTCGCCGGAGTCTCTATGATCGTTCGGAGGCCGGCACGATGTTATGACGTCACGCCCGGCCTCTGCATTCAAACAAACGGTGCCACCTCTAGCTGTCCCAGCCTAGAGGTGAGATGTGGGGTCTTATTGACCCCATATCTCACTGTAAAGAGGACCGATCATGCCATATTCCTATTACAAGGGATGTTTACATAAAAGTGATCCAAATTATTATTATTTTTTTTAAAGTGTCAAACTAAAAAAATTAAAGTAAAATTAACAATAAAAAAGAACATTAAAGTGCCCCTGTCCCCGTGTGCTCACACACATAAGTAAACGCATACATAAGTCCTGCCCACATATGAAAATGGTGTTCAAACCACACATGTGAGGATTCGCCCCTAACGTTAGAGCGAGAAAAATAATTCAAGCCCTAAACCTCCTCTGTAACTCTAAACAGGTTAACAGTAAAAAAATTTATAGCGTCGCCTATGGGGATTTTTAAGTACCGAAGTTTGGCGCCATTCCACGAGTGTGTGCAATTTTTTTAGCAGAGACCCTAGAGAATACAATGGCGGTCATTGCAACTTTTTATCTCGCACAGTATTTGCGCAGCAATTTTTCAAATGCATTTTTTGGGGAAAAAACTGTTTCATTAATATAAAAAAAGCACTAAAGTTAGCCTAATTTTTTTGTATAATGTGAAAGATGATGTTATGTCCAGCAAATAGATACCTAACATGTCACGCTTTAAAATTGCGCACACTCGTGGAATGATGCCACACTTCGATACCTAAAGATCTACATAGACAAAGCTTTACATTTTTTTTACAGGTTACATGTTTAGATTTACAGAGGAGGTCTAGGGCTTTTATTATTATTATTATTATTGCTCTCGCTCTAACGTTTGCAGCGTATGTAACCTGTGTGTATCTGGCTCTGATACTAGCCAGTGCCTCACCAGCCACTGACCTCACCGCACGTCCCTGGTACTAAGATCACATCAGATTCATTATGCATCTTTATCTTCTTGATTATGCTTCCAAATTTTAAATTAGGAAATACTGAGATTTCATACTAGTTAATTTATTTCTAGGATCCTCTGGTCAGAGACGCAGTGTCCTGTCTGCGGAATGTTGCTGTGGATGTGAGCAATGTATACACTTTGGCTCTGCTGGCCTACACCTTTACACTGTGCAGAGAGACAGAACTCAGGGCAGCTGTATTGGACAAACTGGAAGAAAAAGCTATACGAGAAGGTGAGGAATAAATTTACTAAAATGATTCTAGGCAGAAGTCATTGTATAGTTTAACTGAAATTTTTTTTAAGATTGTTTTCAAAAATGTAATTTATTCAATTGCAATCCTTCTTTACACCTCTGTTCTGTTGGGGCTGAAACTAAGTGCCCCTGATTATTAAAAGGGGGAAAGAATCAGATACAAAGATAATTACCCTGTAAGTGGAAAACCTAATAAAAGTGGGATTTAGGCCAATTATATATTATTTATGTTTATACTTTTTAACAACTTCAGACCTGGAAGGATTTACACCCTTCTTGACCAGGCCCTTTTTGTGATATGGCACTGCGTCGCTTTAACTGACAATTGCCTAGTCATGCAACGCTGTACCCAAACAAAATTGATGTCCTTTTTTTTCCCACAAATAGAGATTTCTTTTGGTGGTATTTGATCACCACTGCGGTTTTTATTTTTTGCAATATAAAAAAAGAGCGACAGTTTTGAAAAAAAAGCAATATTTTTTACTTTTTGCTATAATAAATATCCCCCCAAAAATATATAAAAAAAAAACATTTTTCCTCAGTTTAGGCCAATATGTATACATATTTTTGGTTAAAAAAATCGCAATAAGCGTATATTGATTGGTTTGCGCAAAAGTTATCGCATCTACAAAATAGGGGATAGATTTATGGCATTTTTATTATTAATTTTTTTTTTTATTAGTAATGGCAGCGATCTGCAATTTTTATCGTGACTGTAACATTGTGGCAGACAGATCAGACACTTTTGACACTATTTTGGGACCATTGGCATTTATACAGCGATCAGTGCTATAAAAATGCAATGATTACTGTGTAGATGTCACTGGCCGGGAAGGAGTTAAACACTAGGGGGCGATCAAGGCGCTATGTGTGTTCTAACTGTAGGGAGATGGGCTCACTACAACATGACAAAAATCACTGCTCCTGATCACTGGGAGTAGTAGATATCTGTCATGTTGTTAGGCAGAACAGGGAAATGCCTTGTTTGCATAGGCATCTCCCCATTCTGCCTCTCCGTGCCACGATTGTGGGACACCGGTGGACATTGAGTCCACGGCGCCCGCTAGCCGCAGATGACGCAGTGACTTACAGGTATGGTGTTCTGCGCACTCGTGCCACTTTGCCGACGTATATCGGTGTGAGCCGGTTGGCAAGTGGTTAAAATTTATATTTTATCAAGTATTAAATAAGTCACTGCGCTAAACAATAAAAATAATAAAAATAGTAAAAACAGTGTCTATATATATATATATATATATATATATATATATATATATATATATATAACATCTCATATTAGTCTCCAAACACAAAAAACAATGTAAGTGAACAGTCTCTTGAAGTGAATACACAATGTAAATGAACAAATATTTTGTGGAATTTTCACCCAGGTGCACCTCCACCTTGAATCATGTGAAATCCTTGCTTACCAGAGATCTAGACTCCAAATTCTAAAAGTTTAGACAAGCATGAATGATACACATAAGATCTATTTGGTTCCCTCTGTTTAGGCTGAATAGTGTTATGGCTGACAATGAAAATCACTCCAACTCACAAACCATAGGGAAAAAAAATGGTCCACATAGTGTAAAACTGTATGATATTATATTAAAAGAAGATGATACTAAGAACTCACACAACTCCAGAAAAAATCCAGCATGTAAATATAAATGGTACGGCATGCCCCTGAGGACGTCAACTCTGACAAAATGGGCAGGGCGGAGTCCATGTTTGTGATGCTACTACGCAAGTCGAGACTGTCTACATGTGGACTAGTTTCTGGGAACTATTGATTTTTTTAGATGCTGGATTTTATATGGAGGTACACTATATGGTTAAAAGTATGTGGACATCCCTCCAAATTATTGGAGTTTAGGCAATTCCAGTAATGATTACTGTCAAAGCTAAAACATACAGTAGAAAAAAAATGTTTTAGACAACTGTCACCCTGCCCTGAACTAGCCCTTCTTAATATAAGTATTGATAACTACCCAAAGGACTACAGACAGGTTGTAACGCACATACTTCTAGCAGCCAGGTCTCTGATTCTAAGGCAGTGGAAGTCAACATTAGCCCCCCAACCTATCAGAAGTAACCGATATTGTTCATATGAATCAAACTAATGAAAAACTTCTAGCTTTCAATTGACTATCATATAATACATTTCAAGAAGCATGGCGCATTTGGCAAAACACTTAAATATGTTTTTGAGATTGCACTTTATAATTGTAACACATCTGTGTACTGTACCTTCTGTAACCACTTTACTTCTGTTGATCGGCAACTGTTGACCCTGTACAAGCGTTTTATACAAATTTTTTGTACTAATTTCTTGTTAAACTCGTTAAAAAAAATTGCTAAACTTAATGATTTAAAAAAAAAAGATATTTTAGATAACTGTGCACTTTGAAACTTTTGGCAACGGTTTGTGGAAGGCTCTTTTCTGTTCTAACATGGCTGTACCCCAGTATAGAAAACCATGTGCTTGAAGATATGGCTTAATGACTTTAGTGGGGGAACTTAAGTGATCTGCACAGAGCCCTGACCTAAGCCATTTTGAACACTTTTGGGAGGGATTGCAACACTGATAGAATGCCAGGTTTTCTTGTCCAGCATGAGTATTTGACATCAGCGATGCTCTTTTGGCTGAATAGGAACAAATTCCCACAGGCACTCTCCATGTTCTGCCCACGATTCTCAAAGGATTTCCCCTATCGTACATTTTAGTCTCTTACACTTCAAAATATCATGGAAGGACTTCAAAGAAGAGTGAATGTTATTATAGCCACAAAGAGGCTGCCCACCTCTTATTAATACTCATGGTTTTGTTATGGGATGTACAATAAACTCATGGTCAGGTGTCACCAAAATTTTGGCCATATAGTATTTGACAAAGGATTAGCAATGAATTGTGGTTTGAGAGAGAACTGATGTCTATTTTCAGACCTTCTCGCTCTAAAGCTTTGGACTGAGCTATATTAGGGTTGGGGGAGAAGGAGATGGAGAATTGCCTCATTAATTAGGTATATTTGTTAAACCCAACTCTAACTTTGATGTGTCACAATTTTCTTTAAATGCCAGTTGCAATGTTACCTTTTGTCCTGGCTGATGCCAATCCAAATTCTACAGAGATCCTGCACAACCTATAGAAAGGTGCTATGTTCAGTTTCTGGAGAAAGACAAGATCATAGTGTAATTATGTGGTGTCATCATATTTACAGATGGACAGCTCCACTGGGCGCGGGATACTGCTCCTCCCATTCAAGATTCATACTGGTACAGAGCCCCATCTGCTGAGGTGGAAATGAATGCCTATGTCCTCCTGGCTCTACTCTCTGAACCTAAACCTGACCTGGGCAAAGCTACAGAGATTGTGAACTGGCTGAGCAAACAGCAGAACCTCTATGGAGGCTTCTCATCTACACAGGTGACTGATAACATTTCAGTGCATTACGTATCCCATTGCCACTTAAGATCAAGTCCACCAAAACATAACAACACCATTACAGCTGAATGGTATTGCGGTAGGTTAAATCACTGACATACTAGTTAAATGTTTCAGTGACTGCAAGAAAATAAATGTCAATAACCCAGATGCCCAGTCTGTACAACTCCAGCAAAGCCATAGTCAGAGACAGATTTGAAATGTGCACCTGCTTAGCCAAAACAGACATCAGCAGATCACATATACAGTATCTCACAAAAGTGAGCACACCCCTCACTTTTTTGTAAATATTTTTTTATATCTTTTCATGTGACAACGCTGAAGAAATGACACTTTGCTATAATGTAAAGTAGTGAGTGTACAACTTGTATAACAGTGTAAATTTGCTGTCCCCTCAAAATAACTCAACACACAGCCATTAATGTCTAAACTGCTGGCAACAAAAGTGAGTACAACCCTAAGTGAAAATGTCCAAATTGGGCCCAATTAGCCATTTTCCCTCTCCGGTGTCATGTGACTTGTTAGTGTTACAAGGTATCAGGTGTGAATGGGGAGCAGGTGTGTTAAATTTTGTGTTATTGCTCTCACTCTCTCATACTGGTCACTGGAAGTTCAATATGGCACCTCATGGCAAAGATCTCTGAGGATCTGAAAAAAAAAGAATTCTTGCTCTACATAAAGATGGCATAGGCTATAAGAAGATTGCTAAGGCCCTGAAACTGAGCTGCAGCATGGTGGCCATGACCATACAGCGGTTTAACAGGACAGGTTCCACTCAGAACAGGCCTCGCCATGGTCAACCAAAGAAGTTGAGTGCATGTGCTCAGCGTCAAATCCGGAGGTTGTCTTTGGTAAATAGACGTATGAGTGCTGCCAGCATTGCTGCAGAGGTTGATGGGGTGGCGGGTCAGCCTGTTGATGCTCAGACCATACGCCGCACACTGCATCAAATTGATCTGCATTGTTGTCATCCCAGAAGGAAGCCTCTTCTAAAAATGATGCACAAGAAAGCCGTAAACAGTTTGCTGAAGACAAGCAGACTAAGGACATGGATTACTGGAACCATGTCCTGTGGTCTGATGAGACCAAGATAAACTTATTTGGTTCAGATGGTGTCAAGCGTGTGTGGCGGCAACCAAGTGAGGAGTACAAAGACAAGTGTGTCTTGCCTACAGTTAAGCATGGTGGTGGGAGTGTTATGGTCTGGGGCTACATGAGTGCTGCCGGCACTGGGGAGCTACAGTTCATTGAGGGAATGGCAACATGTACTGTGACATACTGAAGCAGAACATGATCCCCTCCCTTTGGAGAGTGGGCTGTAGGGCAGTATTCCAACATGATAACGACCCCAAACACACTTTAAAGATAACAACTGCCTTGCTAAAGAAACTGAGGGTAAAGGTGATGGACTGGTCAAGCATGTCTCCAGACCTAAACCCTATTGAGCATCTGTGGGGCATCCTCAAATGGAAGGTGGAAGAGCGCAAGGTCTCTAACATCCACTGGCTCAGTGATGTCGTCATCGCGAGGAGGGGAAGAGGACTCCAGTGGCAACCTGTGATGCTTGATGCTTTGGTGAACTCCATGCCCAAGAGGGTTAAAGTGCTTGTAAACCCTTGTTTTTTTTAACTTTAAATAACAAACATATCATACTTACCTCCACTGTGCAGTTCGTTTTGCACAGTGTGACCCCGATCACCATCTTTTGGGGTCCCCCGGTGGCGCTTGCGGCTCCTCCTGACATCAATAAACCTCTTGGGAGAAGTGCTCTCCCTGGGGGTTACATTGCGGGTGTGCTCCCGAGTCCAGCATTTGCATGCATAGACACAGGGGGCTGGTCAGTGTCAGAAGTTTTTATACCTTAATGCATAGGATGTATTAAGGTGAAAAAACACGAGGGTTTACAGCCCCTTTGAGGCAGTGCTGGAAAATAATAGTGGCCACACAAAATATTGACACTTTCGTCCCAATTTGACATGTTCACTTTTGTTGCCAGCCGTTTAGACACTAATGGCTGTGTGTTGAGTTATTTTGAGGGGACAGCAAATTTACACTGTTATACAAGCTGTACACTCACTACTTTACATTGTAGCAAAGTGTCATTTCTTCAGTGTTGTCACATGAAAAGATATAATAAAATATTTACAAAAATGTGAGGGGTGTACTCAATTTTGTGAGATACTGTATACCTACCTTCCTTTTATGTTTGAAAGGAGTGAAAAGAAAGCCTCACATGAGCTACAAGTCATGGTGTCTTAACTCCCACAGTGCTATTGGCTCCACTGTGACAGCACTGATAGGCCCAGTGCTTTCCCGTGGGTGAGTCACATACTCCTCCATACCCTGAGGTACAAAGTACATCCTTCTGCTTCTTGCATTAAAAAGAGCATTAAGAGAGCAAAGGACAGATTAATATCCATGGAAACCCCTTGCATCAGAACAGCATACTAAAGCTTGTACTACGGTATGCACCAAAAACCTAAGATACAAATGTAAACTGAAATAGGTAAAACTTAAAATTCCTAACATCCTAAAAAAATTCTGGTGGGGATTTGTATCCATATAAACACATCTACAAGTGTGAAAATGGATCTTTCATAGGAATATATAAAAAAACCCAGCAGTGGTCTGGAAACACCACTGTTTGGCATAAAGCTGAGTGTACAATAACAAAACCTGGGAAAATGGAGATGAAATTTCATTGTGATTAGTGGGGGAGTTTTTGTACTGTATGATCATTATTATATTTTTTGTTGGTTTTCTTAGATCTTAAAGAAAATCTGTTACTTTGTCCATTTATAATACTAATGCCCCATACACACGGTTGGATTTTCCGACGGAAAATGTGTGATCGGAGTGTGTTGTCGGAAAATCTGACCGTGTGTGGGCTCCATCACACATTTTCCATCGGAATTTCGGACACACAAAGTTTGAGAGCTTGCTATAAAATTTTCTGACAACAAAATCCATTGTCGGAAATTCCAATTGTGTGTGCACAAATCCGATGCACAAAGTGCCACGCATGCTCAGAAAAAAAATTAAGAGACGAAAGCTATTGGCTAGTGCCCTGTTTATAGTCCCGACGTACATGTTTTATGTCACTGTGTTCAGAACGATCGGATTTTCTGACAACTTTGTGTGACCGTGTGTATGCAAAACAAGTTTAAGCCAACATCCGTCGGAGAAAATGTATGGATTTTGTTGTCGGAACGTCCGATCAATGTCCGATCGTGTGTACAGGGCATTATACTCTCTCTCTATGCTCCCCCCTGTTTTTTTTCATCTGTTGGAGCCCTAAGTCTAATCTCTGTGTAAACTATATGCAGGTCAATGTCAAAGCTTACACAGGGTTAATGACCATTTCTCCTACCCCACGTTACAGTGTTTTAGGTTGACGATCTAATGCTCCCTCATACCTAAATATTAACCTGGTATTTCTATGGGCCCCGTCAGATGAACAAAATGGTAGGGGATCACTACGAAGATGAGTATCAGTGGGCGGGTAGGATTTCAAGTGAACCCTTAACTTTGCCCTAAATGGCCAAAGTGAAACATTTTTTTAAAGACCAAATGTTTAAAAAGGCTGACCTTTATTTAGAAACAATATGTTAGTTGCAGGAACTGAGCACAATCCAAAATCTGCTACCTTCACAAACATAATTTTCTTAATCTATGTAGGACACAGTTGTGGCTCTCCAAGCTCTAGCCAAGTATTCAGAGCTCACATTTAGTGATAAGGGCGATGTGACTATGACTGTCAGTTCCAGTTCAGGATTTCTGGAGAAGTTCCAGGTAGACAAAAACAACCGCCTCCTCCTTCAGAAAGCATCACTACCGGCTGTTAAAGGAGATTACACGTTGTCTGCCACAGGGAACGGCTGTGTTTTCGCACAGGTAAGAGGAAACCAACACTCTGCCTTCTTTTTTCTTGTGTATAGTCATTCTCAAACTCGATTTTCTCTGCTCACCACACAGGCAGTCCTGAGATACAATGTCCCTCCACCCAAAAGGGACACCAGCTTTTTATTAAAGGTGACAACACATTCAAACAGAGAGTGTCTCGGGGATCCAGTGACAAATTTTGAGATTCACATTGATGCTTCGTGAGTTTTATTAGTGTTTTCAATTATTCATGGGGGGGGGGGGGTTCAGTTAAAACTTGGAGGGTATAATGTGACCATAATTTGTTGATGAATGGTACAATAAATAAAACATTCTTAAAATGTCTAACTCTTACTCACTCAATTGAAGATGTATTTGTGTCTGTGTTTCTGTTGGAAAGATTTTGTCTCACTTCTTGTACAGAGGGGATCTCAGAGACTTTTTGGTGAGATCCCTGAACCTGAGCACGCACCCCCCCAATACCCTGGGGGGTTGAGGGCACTATTAAAAGGAAGCCAGTGTGTACAGATCAACCTAGTATGGTTCCTCTCCAGGTTATTACACACAAAAATGATTGCTGATAGCTAACTCAATGTGTGGCACTTGCTTACGGATGGGTGTTGCTGCTGTTGGAAACTACTTACCTGAAAATTATTCTAAAGTATTAGGGGCATGACAGGGTATTTCATTCTAGCCCTGCATTTTATCTATTTATGTTTTACTTTCACAGTTACACTGGAACCAGGGAAAGAACGAATATGGTTGTTATAGAGGTGAAGATGCTGTCTGGAATCATTCCGATCAAGAGTACAGTGAGGAAGGTAAGGCTGGCTGCTGATAAAATATTCTATTAGCATACATTAAAGTGGTTGTAAACCCTCACATATACCCAATGAAGTGAACAGCCTCAGGTGATACACAGAGATTAAACAAACCCTCCCACATTTGTTTTACTTATTTATCTGCAGTCTTCCCCTGTCAGAAGCACAGAGGAGAGGGCAGAGAGACTGCAGTTACAGTGTGAGAGCTGATTGGAGGAAAGGCATACCCCCCCACCCACTCCACACAGTAGAGCTGTGTTGTGAATAGACAAGCCCCCTCCCGACACACAAATTTATCTCATGTGTCAAGAAAACTTCTCATGCTGATAGCAGAGGAACGAAGCACCAGAGAGAAACAACATTTAGAGCTTTGGAGAGAGACAAGTAAACACTACAGATATACAGTATGTGCTTTGCACAGATTCCATGACTCAAATTTACAACCACTTTAGGAAAAAAGTTTACGGCCATTGTACAAGAGCAAATTATAATAATGTGGGGAACGGTGGTGGCTCATTGGTTAGCATCACTGAATTACTACACCTGTTCTAGGAGTCATTTCTTATCTGAGAATCTGTCTACATGGAGTCTGTATGTGTCACGTACCTTGTGGACGAGCCCTACTTGCAGGGGATGGCCTCTCTTGCGGCTCCGACTCGAGGGCCCTGGTAGGATATACAGGAAGCACAAGAGTCAGGAGTGGCACGAGTGCCTGGCAGGATCAACAGCAGGAAGTGGGTCTGGAATTCAGGAAGCGCTGTGCAGTAGAACTTCAGATTGAGCTGGAGGGTAGACTTGAAACTGAAAGGAGCTGGATCAGTAGACTGGTGCAGCAGACTGGAACCGGATGGCAGACCGGAACACAGGATAGCAGACTGGAACACTGGTAAAGCAGACTGGAACCACACAGCAGACTGGAACCGGATAGCAGACTGGAACACAGGATAGCAGACTGGAACACTGGTGCAGCAGACTGGAACCACACAGCAGACTGGAACCGGATAGCAGACTGGAACACAGGATAGCAGACTGGAACATAGGATAGCAGACTGGAACACAGGATAGCAGACTGGAACACAGGATAGCAGACTGGAACACAGGATAGCAGACTGGAACACTGGTGCAGCAGACTGGAACTGGATAGCAGACTGGAACACAGGATAGCAAACTGGAACACAAGATAGCAGACTGGAACACAGAATAGCAGACTGGAACACAGGATAGCAGACTGGAACACTGGTGCAGCAGACTGGAACTGGATAGCAGACTGGAACTGAAGTCAGTATACTGGGCTGGAGAGTCAGACAAGCCAGATCGATAACCAAGCGGACTGTGGATAAGCCAGAGGGTCAGGCAGAAGAGTGGACAGACAAGCTGGGGTCGGATGCAGGCAGAAGACAGGGATGGTCGCAGACAAGCCGGGATCAGATGCAGGCAGATAACTAGGATAATCAGGGACAAGCTGGGTCATTAGTACAAAACAGGTTCTCAGGGAACAACACACGTAACGCTGTAGAGAAGACGGCAAGATCCCTGTGTGACAGCTGAGTTTAAATAGCCCGCCTGGTGTGCGCGTGCGCGCACACACACGTGTGCGCCCGTGCATGCGCACAGGCGCACGCGATCATGCAACTGCACGCACAGGGCGCCCGTTACTGGCAGGATCTTCCTGACAGTATGGCCTGTCCAGGGATTTGTGTATTTTGTGTATGGTCATTTTTTTTTAACAGTTAAGGAAACTGGGCATAAGGTGTACACCTAAAAACTTAATTTCAGCTGCCAATGAGGTGGTTTCTTGTGCTCTCTCCCTACTGCAACCATTCTTTCAACAGTGTCAGCAAGACATTTTTTAAAAAAAATCAATCTTTATTTAACAATTTTTTCTTTTACAATGTACAAAATTTCCATATACATAAATATAAAAAATAATCACTCTATATAGAAAAAAAAACAAAAACAACAACCCTGCCCCCAAAGACACAAATAAAATTATCAAACATAAAAACAATCATTTTATATGAGCTGAATTCCAGGTGCCAATCCCAAGGATTCAATCCATAACTTCCAAATCTTTTCAAATCTAGCTACACATCCCCTCCTTGTATAGGCCAACTTTTCTCTTATTATCATATTATTAACCATTCTCAGCCAAGCTGATTTAACTGACGGCAGAGGATCTATCCATTTCCGGGTAATCAATTTCTTAGCCTGATAAAGGCATCTTAATATAGCTATTTTTGTGGGTGGAGGGGCCATGTGGTGTTCCATATACCCCAACACACACAATACAGGGTCCATTTGCAAATTTATTCCAAATACCGATCTTATTGTACCTATCACCTCTTCCCAGTATCTATGCAGTTTGGGGCACCTCCAGAGCAAATGGATCAAATCTGCATCTGGACGTCTCCCAAACAATGATAGTCTTTTTGGTGTATAATACGCCCTATGGATGGATACAATTGTGTCAATTTCTGGGCTACTGAGGGAGATAGTAGATCTATTGATTGTAATATACTGCACCACTGATCCTCTTTTATCTCCCCCACATCTTTTTCCCATTACTTACTAGGTAGTTGTAAATCTTTTTTTAATGCTTTTAAATGTATGTTCCTATTCAGTTTTGATATCAAACATTTTATAGATGTGGTGTCTACTAATGATTTTAATATAGGGGCTTTACTCCATTCCACCCTTACATCCTTAACCACTTGAGCCCCGGACCATTATGCTGCCTAAGGACCAGAGGTCTTTTTCCAATTTGGCACTGCGTCGCTTTAACTGCTAATTGCGCGGTCATGCAATGCTGTACCCAAACAAAATTTGTGTCCTTTTCTTCCCACAAATAGAGCTTTCTTTTGATGGTATTTGATCACCTCTGCGGTTTTTATTTTTTGCGCTATAAACGGAAAAAGACCGAAAATTTTGAAAAAAAATGATATTTTCTACTTTTTGTTATAAAAAAAATCCAATAAACTAAATTTTAGTCATACATTTAGGCCAAAATGTATTTGGCCACATGTCTTTGGTAAAAAAAATGTCAATAAGCGTATATTTATTGGTTTACGCAAAAGTTATAGCGTCTACAAACTAGGGTACATTTTCTGTAATTTACACAGCTTTTAGTTTATGACTGCCTATGTCATTTCTTGAGGTGCTAAAATGGCAGGGCAGTACAAAACCCCCCCAAGTGACCCCATTTTGGAAAGTAGACACCCCAAGGAAATTGCTGAGAGGCATGTTGAACCCATTGAATATTTATTTTTTTTGTCCCAAGTGATTGAATAATGACAAAAAAAAAAAAAAAAAAATATTTACAAAAAGTTGTCACTAAATGATATATTGCTCACACAGGCCATGGGCCTATGTGGAATTGCACCCCAAAATACATTCAGCTGCTTCTCCTGAGTATGGGGATACCACATGTGTGGGACTTTTTGGGAGCCTAGCCGCGTACGGGGCCCCGAAAACCAATCACCACCTTCAGGATTTCTAAGGGTGTAAATTTTTGATTTTACTCCTCACTACCTATCACAGTTTCGGAGGCCATGGAATGCCCAGGTGGCACAAAACCCCCCAAAATGACCCCATTTTGGAAAGTAGACACCCCAAGCTATTTGCTGAGAGGCATATTGAGTCCATGGAATATTTTATATTTTGACACAAGTTGTAGGAAAGTGACACTTTTTTTTTTTTTTTGCATAAAGTTGTCACTAAATGATATATTGCTCACACAGGCCATGGGCATATGTGGAATTGCACCCCAAAATACATTTAGCTGCTTCTCCTGAGTATGGGGATACCACATGTGTGGGATTTTTTGGGAGCCTAGCCGCGTACGGGACCCCGAAAACCAATCACCGCCTTCAGGATTTCTAAGGGTGAAAATTTTTGATTTTACTCCTCACTACCTATCACAGTTTCGGAGGCCATGGAATGCCCAGGTGGCACAAAACCCCCCCAAATGACCCCATTTTGGAAAGTAGACACCCCAAGCTATTTGCTGAGAGGCATGGTGAGTATTTTGCAGCTCTCATTTGTTTTTGAAAATGAAGAAAGACAAGAAAAAACATTTTTTTTTTCTTTTTTCAATTTTCAAAACTTTGTGACAAAAAGTGAGGTCTGCAAAATACTCACTATACCTCTCAGCAAATAGCTTGTGGTGTCTACTTTCCAAAATGGGGTCATTTGGGGGGGGTTTGTGCCACCTGGGCTTTCCATGGCCTCCGAAACTGTGATAGGCAGTGAAGAGTGAAATCAAAAATTCACGCCCTTAGAAAGCCTGAAGGCGGTGCTTGGTTTTCGGGGTCCCGTACGTGGCTAGGCTCCCAAAAAGTCTCACACATGTGGTATCCCCGTACTCAGGAGAAGCAGCAGAATGTATTTTGGGGTGTAATTTCACATATTCCCATGGCATGTTTGAGCAATATAACATTTAGTGACAACTTTGTGCAAAAAAAAAAAAAAAAATGTGTCTCTTTCCCGCAACTTGTGTCGCAATATAAAATATTCCATGGACTCGACATGCCTCTCAGCAAATAGCTTGGGGTGTCTACTTTCCAAAATGGGGTCATTTGGGGGGGTTTTGAACTGTCCTGGCATTTTATGCACAACATTTAGAAGCTTATGTCACACATCACCCACTCTTCTAACCACTTGAAGACAAAGCCCTTTCTGACACTTATTGTTTACATGAAAAAGTTATTTTTTTTTTGCAAAAAAATTACTTTGAACCCCCAAACATTATATATTTTTTTAAAGCAAATGCCCTACAGATTAAAATGGTGGGTGTTTCATTTTTTTTTTCACACAGTATTTGCGCAGCGATTTTTCAAACGCATTTTTTGGGGAAAAAACACACTTTTTTAAATTTTAATGCACTAAAACACACTATATTGCCCAAATGTTTGATGAAATAAAAAAGATGATCTTAGGCCGAGTACATGGATACCAAACATGACATGCTTTAAAATTGCGCACAAACGTGCAGTGGCAACAAAATGAATACATTTTTAAAAGCCTTTAAAAGCCTTTACAGGTTACCAATTTAGATCTACAGAGGAGGTCTACTGCAAAAATTACTGCCCTCGATCTGACCTTCGCGGTGATACCTCACATGCATGGTGCAATTGCTGTTTACGTTTGACGACAGACCGCCGATTGCGTTCGCCTTAGCGCGAGAGCAGGGGGCGACAGGGGTGCTTTTTTTTTTTTTTTTTTTTTCTTTATTATTTTTCTGCTTTTTTTATCTTATTTTTAAACTGTTCCTTTCATATTTTTTTTTTAATCATTTTTATTGTTATCTCAGGGAATGTAAATATCCCCTATGATAGCAATAGGTAGTGACAGGTACTCTTTTTTGAAAAAATTGGGGTCTATTAGACCCTAGATCTCTCCTCTGCCCTCAAAGCATCTGACCACACCAAGATCGGTGTGATAAAATGCTTCCCCAATTTCCCAATGGCGCTATTTACATCCGGCGAAATCTAAGTCATAAAATGCTCGTAGCTTCCGGTTTCTTAGGCCATAGAGATGTTTGGAGCCACTCTGGTCTCTGATCAGCTCTATGGTCAGCTGGCTGAATCACCGGCTGCATTCTCAGGTTCCCTGTTGAGACAGGAGAGCCAGAGAAAAACACGGAAGACGGTGGGGGGGGGCATTCCCTCCCACGGCTTGTAAAAGCAGTCTAGAGGCTAATTAGCCGCTAGGATTGCTTTTACATGAAAGCCGACCGCTGGCTGAAAAGAATGATACCAAGATGATACCTAAACCTGCAGGCATCATTCTGGTATAACCACTCAAAGTCGTGAATGGCGTACCTGAAGACAAAAAAATGGTTAACAATAAAGCACAGTAAACGGTAAAGTATAAAAAATTGCATACCTGAAAAAGCAAACATGATAAAACAAAATAACAATAAAACATTGCAGAATAGAATACAGTAAAAAAGAGCAGAACAATAGAGAGAGAATAGAGAGAGAGAGAACAATAAAACGACAACTATTTTTTTTTATTTTATATATATATTTTTTTTTGACACTTTTTTTGTAACTAACTTTTGTAACTGTAACCGGTTCCAGGTTCGGGTCTCTCAAAATGCGATGGCATCTTGGGAGACCCTGTGAAAGTGTGCCTAGTCTGTGCAATGCTGTACCCTACGCTAATACTCAACTAGTGAATGGTAGCGTTCAAAACATTCACCAATGCAAAGACCAGGATTGTCAGGACAGGAGGGACAATAATAGCGGGTGTCACGCCTATATCCGCGCTTCCTGCAGACACAACATCTTTTTTGGGGGGGTTCGTTGGGTAGGGGTACTCGGGAGGACATAAAGAAAATGCCTCTCATGCAGCCGACTGCATTTGATTGGGGATGTGAATGGGGGAAGTACGGGCGCTGCAGAAGTGGTGGGTTCCCAATTAGGATTGGCGAATGCAGCAGGAAGGGCACTATGGGCACGACGGGCCTGTGTTTGTCTTCTTGGTGGCAGCGGGACACTACTTGTGCTTGCCACCTCACCAGCTTGAACTGCACTTATGGGACTCGCCACGTCACCAAGTGTTGCTGCAGTGCTGGTTTGACTATGACCGGGGTGTACTAGGCCGCTGGTGCTTGCCAGTTCACCAAAACGCTACCAAAAAAACTGTTAGCGATCGCAGGGATCAGGCCTGACTCTGCGAACGCTGCAGTTATGTGTTTAGTGTTTTGTAAGTGTCAGTGATCGATCGATCGATCGATCGGGTGGGCTGGGCTGGGCCGGGCGGAGGGGCAAAACGCAGGTGCTAGCAGGTATCTGGGCTGATCCCGCTAACACTGCGTTTTTGGGAACCCTAAACTGCTGGGGACGCTAGTATAGATCTGATCGGATCAGATATTGATCTATTCAGATACTATACCACTAAGGGAGGTGTATGCTGCGTGCGTGGGTGTTAGCGGTACTGGCGCTAACCTGACGCTGCCTGGGGCTGGTGCTTGCCAGTTCACCAAAACGCTACCAAAAAAACTGTTAGCGATCGCAGGGATCAGGCCTGACTCTGCGAATGCTGCAGTTATGTGTTTAGTGTTTTGTAAGGGACAGTGATCGATCGATACTGCACTTGGGTGGGCCGGGCCAGGCGGAGGGGCAAAACGCAGGTGCTAGCAGGTATCTGGGCTGATCCCGCTAACACTGCGTTTTTGGGAACCCTAAACTGCTGGGGACGCTAGTATAGATCTGATCGGATCAGATATTGATCCGATCAGATACTATACCACTAAGGGAGGTGTACGGTGCGTGCGTGGGTGTTAGCGCTACTGGCGCTAACCTGACGCTGCCTGGTGCTTGCTTGCCAGTTCACCAAAATGCTACCAAAAAAACTGTTAGCGATCGCAGGGATCAGGCCTGACTCTGCGAACGCTGCAGTTATGCGTTTAGTGTTTTGTAAGTGACAGCGATCGATCGATACTGCACTTGGGTGGGCCGGGCGGAGGGGCAAAACGCAGGTGCTAGCGGGTATCTGGGCTGATCCCGCTAACACTGCGTTTTTGGGAACCCTAAACTGCTGGGGACGCTAGTATAGATCTGATCGGATCAGATATTGATCCGATCAGATAATATACCACTAAGGGAGGCGTATGCTGCGTGCGTGGGTGTTAGCGGTACTGACGCTAATCTGACGCTGCCTGGGGCGACGCATATCACCGCTGGGCGATCAGGGGGCTAAACCTTTATTCGGTAATAAACAGCGGGTGCCCTGACACTATAAAAAATAAACGAACTAACCAGCGTCAACCGTAACGTTTATACGGTGATCAGTGGTGAAAGGGTTAACTAGGGGGAAATCAAGGGGTTAAAACATTTATTAGGTAGTATATGGGGGTCCCTGACACTATAAAACGCTGACGGCGAACCTAAATATTTACGTCCCTAACTAGCGTCACCAGTGACACTAATACAGCGATCAGAAAAATGATCGCTTAGCAACACTGGTGACAGGGGGTGATCAAGGGGTTAAAACTTTATTAGGGGGGGTTAGGGGGGTACCCTAGACCTAAAGGGGGGTAATACTAACTGTCCCAACACTGTAACTGTCACAAACTGACACTATGCAGTAATCAGAAAAAAAAAAAAAAAAACCTGCTGGTGTCAGTTTGTGACGGGGGGGGTGATTGGGGGGGTGATCGGGGGGCGATCGGGGGGGGGATCGGGGTGTTTTGTATGCCTGGCATGTTCTACTGTGTGTGTAGTGTGTTCTGCACTTACATTGATGTCTTCTCCCCTCGGCGCTGGAACGGAATACCGAGCTGAGGGGAGATGACATCATTTCCTTTGCTGCTGTTTAGCATACAGCAGCAAAGGAATGTTCCCATTGGCCGGCGGCGATCGCGAGGGGGGGGCCACGAACGGATGGCCTCCCCCTCATCTCGGATCGCCGGGGAACAGAACGGGACTGCCTCGGGCGGCGCGGGGGGGTCCGATCGGACCCCCCACCCGCGGAAGGCAAATCACGTACATGTACGTGATTTTGCCTGCCCGTGCCGCTTTGCCGACGTAAATCGGCGTTAGGCGGTCCTTAAGTGGTTAAAATGAGTTGTCAGCGCATATCTTATCTGTAAATATTGATATAAGTATTTGTTTGAAAGCTCAAGCTCCTCTCTCAGCTTCTGAAACACTTTCATCACCTCAGAGTATAATTGTGACAAACTTACTACCTCAAAAAACAAGAAAGCCTCAAAACTTAAACTGAAAAGTACAAAATCAGGAAAGGGGAGGTACCATCATCCAATCTGAATCGGAAATTGGGGTCAGGGACAGTTCCCCAAGCTAGTCTCCAAAGATAATAGAATGGACTATCTCGGTACCAATAGAACAACATATATATTTGAATAAAAAATATAATTTTATTAATACATCATTACAAAAAACAGGATATCCAAACATAGATAAGAACATTGTGTTCAATGTTCAAAACAGAACAATATAAAATACAAGGGTGTCTATACAAGTATATTGCTGATACTTAATGTGTTCAGAGGTGGTGACAGAAGGTATAGTGGGTCCTCACGGGACATATGGTCATCTACATGTTTCACGGAATGCTACCGCTTCATCAGGAGGATAATGTCTAGAATGAAATAGCAATTTATACATAAAGATCAAACATACAAGGAACACATATTTAATACGAAATACATTTGGTAACTGGGGGAAAAAACAGATGGGTACCAGTATCAGCAATATACTTGTATAGACACCCTTGTATTTTCTATTGTTCTGTTTTGAATATTGAACACAATGTTCTTATTTATGTTTGGATGTCCTGTTTTTTTATTATTGTGTATTAATAAAATTATATTTTTTATTCAAATTTGTATGTTGTTCTATTGGTACCGAGATAGTCCATTCTCTTATGTTTAAAGACTAGTTTGTGGAACTGTCTCCATCCCCAATTTTCAATCTTACCACCTCCGTTTGTTTCCAATTATTGAAATTCTCCAGCCCCTCAAGCTCAGGTAAATTTGTATTACCCCATGTGGGTGTATACTCTATAGGCCCTGTATACTGAAACAAAGACCGTGGTATGCTCCACACTTTCGATAGCAAAGGTATCGTGGGGCAGTTACCCTCCCCCTTTAGTGAGCCTGCTTCTAGTGCTTCTACCAAAAGAAGTGTGTGGGGTGCAAGCTAACAAGACACATGAACTTTAAGTGGTAACACTATTGTGCAATGCCCAGCCCATATGTTGAAGCTGAGTCGCGAAAAAATAGCTCCACGGATGTGGTACTGAGAACGCCGACCACAGGTAATTCCATTTAACACTAATGAATGCTTTGGACACGTCAATAGAGAGTATAGCTCTTGAGCTTCTCACTTCTGTTGGAAGCCTCTCACTTTTGTCATTTTGACACACTGTGCTCCAGAACCTGAGTCAGCAGCTCCTGTTTAAATAATTGATATGTCATTGATAAATAAGTTGTAACTATAAGATTGTTACTAGTTTTTTGATGTGCAGAGCAAAGGATATTTCCATGATGAATTAATACATAACTTAGAAAAAGGAGTCTGCAATGGGCAAGGGTGGGCCAACCTGTTTTGTGCATTGAAAGCTTAGAAGTACTGAACATACACTTCTCTCAGCAATGGGTGAGGATTTTGACACTCAAGGCAGGACAGGAAGATATAATACACCCCCCCCCCCCGTGTCTTCAGGCGATATCTTCTTCTTGACCATGATAAAACGTACTACATCTGGAAAACTTTGGTCATAAACAATTGTGGTTTGTTGTGCTTTCAATTATCAACTTACTTTTCATACTAAGTCTGGTTATGGTGACTGGAATAAATAGGCATAATAAAAAAAAATAATCTTTAGCCAAAGAAGATTCCTCACACAGAGATCTGATTTGTTTTAGATATAAGAAGCCAGGAGTTGAGTGACGTGACCACAGCCACCAAAGAGGAGAAAAGCAAAAAAAAAAAGGAAATCTACCCCAAATTTTATTTTTATATAATTGACAATTTAAGTTATGTATATAAGCCTTGTCTTGTAAAGTACATTCTACTAACTAAAACTAATAAAGTTGGTAGCACTTACCCGTTTTCTTCTCACAAAGCATATGCAAGATGAGGCATATGATATCATTGATGGCTCAGTGGAGAATGAATAAGTTGGCCACCAATGTCATCTTGTGCCTCATCTTCCATATTACCTTGCTGAAAAAAATGAGTTTTCCGTGATATATTAGGGAGAATTTTTTTTCTTCAAGCAGATGATTGTAAGGTCATACGAAGCATGGCCAACAAGAGGTGAAAAGGTTGTGCAGTGCTACATACTGATGACAATTTTTGTGAAGGGGAAAAGGTCCACTTTAACTAAGTTCATTAGGCTGAAATGTAAGTTTAGGATTAATTTCACTGTTATGATCCAACTATCAGGACAAATACTAACCCAACGCTATCACCAAATGGTAACAGGAGACTTTAACCATTTTATGTTATTATAATATGAATATTAAGATGTGATATGTTTTTTTTTTCACAGCTGCAGGACAGACTGATACAGAGAAGTGAAATACAGACAGACATGGTCACCTTATATCTGAATGAGGTTTGAATGCCTTTTTTCATCTACCTATTGAGTTGAGATGGCAGCTATATGATGTATATCACAATCATGCTGCAGAGAGGATGCATGTAGCCAGGTGCAGTTTACATTCTCCACTGCAGGTGGCGATCTTCTGCAGTAGTGTTGCAGTTCGAGAGGAAGTCAAGAGAAATATGGTTTCTCTATGGTTTCTTGGGGAAGCTATCCCATTGGATGCTACCATTCCATGTGACTCTAGCAGCCATCTCAGATCAGGCAGAGCCTTTTTAAGGCCCTGGCTCCCAAGTTTGGCACACATTTTGCGAGTTGGTAGAGTAAGGACAGGTACCTTATCTGCTAGGGACAGAACTAGTGGCAGGGAAAGGTTCCTGACAAGGAGGGAAAATGTAGGGCTCACAACTTCTCTGGACATCTACCTCCTTGGGTACAAGATGGCAAGGCCGCATTCTGCCCCTCTCAATTAGGCTCTGTCAGTTCAGCTGAATACTGCTCTCTACTTGCTGTTGGAACCAAAAATGTTCCCAGTTGGTTGCCTTCCCATCGGATTATTTGTGAACTGGGAGTTCTTTCATTGCACTGGGACGGTGTGTGTGTGTGTTGTACTGGTTCTACATACAAATGCATCCAATTTGAATCACTTATCTTTCATTGTGCAGTCAGCAGAAACTTGCATTGGATGGCCTCACCTTAACTGTAAAATAATTTAAAGGTGGCACTGGATCTATCTAAATGGTTCAAAGAATGTTATAAGAATCTCTGAATTTACCAACAGGAATGTGCATATGCCTGTATACTATATACACACACTATATTACCAAGAGTATTGGGACACCTGCCTTTACATGAACATGAACTTTAAAGAGGAAGTAAACTCCGGGTTTTTTTTTTTTTTCATTTTTTTCTTCCATGAAAAGTAAAGGCATAATGTGCTAGTATGTATCACATACTAGCACATTATGTGACACTTACCTGCAAATGAAGCCTGTGCCGTCCCCGCTGCAGGCCACATCAATCTTCGCCTATCTTCCTTCCGGGGCCATGGACTCCGGCTGGAGCTGCATGACGTCACTCCCGCGCGTGGGCGCCGCCGCCGATCACGGCACCGACTTCTTAAGAAAGGGTACGGGTGGCAGTTCCTTCAGAGCGCATGTGCCGATGACCTCATTGGCGCAGTATACAGTAAATATCTCCTAAGCGGCGCTCGTTTAGGAGATTTTTACAGTACCTATAGATAAGCCTTATTCTAGCCTTACCTATAGGTAAAAACATTAGAGGGAGGTTTAAAATCTCTTTAATGGCATCCCAGTCTTAGTCCATATGGATCAATATTGGGTCAGCCCACCCTTTGCAGCTATAACAGTCAACCCTTCCAGGAAGGCTGTCCACAAAGTTTAGGAGCATTTATGGGAATGTTTGACCATTGATCCAAAAGTTTTTGTGAGGTCAGGCACTGATGTTGGAGAGAAGGCCTGGCTCACACTCTGCACTCTAATTCATCCGATTTGGAGGAGTGCACAAAGCAAGGTCCATAAAGACATGGAAAGGCGAGTTTGGGGTGGAGGAACTTGACTGGCCTGCACAGTCCTGACCTCAATCTGATAGAACACCCTTGGGATAAATTAGAACAGAGACTGTGAGCTAGGGCTTCTCATCCAACATCAGTGCCTGACCTCACAAATGCACTTCTGGAAGAATGGTCAAACATTCCCATAGACACACTCCTAAATCTTGCGGACAGCATTCCCAGAAGAGTTGAAGCTGTTATAGCTGCAAAGCGTGGGCCAATTCAATATTGTACCCTACAGACTAAAGCCTCGTACACGCGATCAGATTTTCTGTCAGGAATTGTGTGATGACAGGCTGTTGGTGGAAAATCTGACCGTTTATACGCTCCATCGGACAATTGTTGTCAGATTTTCTGCGGACAAATGTTGAATGGCAGGTTTTAAAATTTTCCATGGACAGTGGCCTGTTGTCGGATTTTCCCAGTGTGTGTACACAAGTCCATCGGACAAAGGTCCAAAGTACAAACACGCATGCTCGGAAGTAAGGACAAGCTGGAAGCGGTCGGTCTTGTAAACTAGCGATCGTAATGGAGAATTAACATTCGTGACACAGCAAATTATGAAAACTGTAAATGCAGCGCACAATTCTCTTCTTCTTTAATGGGATAATAATGAAGCTTCTTTGCTGGTGATACCGATAGAGCTATTGCAAACCAATTTTCAAAGGCTTTCTTTTCTAGTGATATCAAGAATAATATTATTATGCTTGTTATTTTTTTTTTTTTTTGGGCAAGTTACCACAACACCATTATACTGTAGCTTTTAAGATCAAAGATACAAATATGTTGGTGTCCCTTGTTAATTTTACATTGTATTTTTTTTAAATGTAACTGCCGACTCCCAAGCTGTCATTTGAAGTAAAACACATAGCCAAGTATTATTCTCCACAATTTTTTTATTGTGCATTAAAAAAGAAAACAAATACAATTAGACATGTTATCTGCCAATAGAATTTAACCAAGAAGTGCATTCTATGCATCCAAAAATATAAAAAATATACCAAATCAAATTATTATTCAACCAAAAAATAAAATAAAAGCCTCATGCATGTGTCCTGCTTCTTAATATAGGGGTTCACCAATTCCAAGAGTTGGTGAAAGCAGGGGTCCATCATCCGGAGATAATTCAGAAAAACTTCTGGGTTAGTCTCCTGGAGCTCCCGCAGCAAAACGACATAATTGGTCACGATTAATAAAGCAACCAATTTTTGGTCCAAGAAATCCTCCTCCTCCTGTTCCTGGACTGGACTTGGGTCAAAGCAATAACTCCAAGGCCAATAATAAATAACACGTTATCTCCTCCAATTCCGCAACATGGCTGGTTGACGAATGGCCATTCAGAAACGAAATGAAAAGCGCAAAATGAAAAGCGTGAAATGAAAAGCACAAAATGAAAAGCATGAAATGAAAAGCGCAAAATAAAAAGTACGAATCAACACTCACCAAACTTCTACTAACACAAAATTAGCAGAAGGAGCCCAAAGGGTGGCGCTAAAGACCTGAAAAACCACATAGTACGTCACTACATTCGTGTTTGTTGGCCATTTGTATGCAAGATAAAATCCAGGCACACGCCTTCGGACGAAAGTTCGAGGTTTTGCCTGCGCAAAATCGTATGTACGAGCCTTAGGACTGGGATGCCATTAAAATTCATGTACGTGTAAAGGCCGGTGTCCAAATACTTTTGACAATATAGTGTATATCCCTTCATCTGTTATATTTGGTTGAATAAATTGCACCCCTTCCTGGGTAAAAAAAAATTAAAAAATGATTTGATTATCTACTGCATTTCTCTTCCTGAGACAAAAGCTGAAAGTCCTAAGGTTATCAACACATCTCATGCCAATACTGAGGCTTATGGGACTTTTGGTGTGGACTGAGATTTGAATATGCATATCAACATACATTTTATTACAGGATTTTATGTGTGCAGACAAGTAAAGCATAGAGTAAATAAACTAGTTCACAAAGCCAAAGACAGTTTATAAGTAAATGGAAACTGTAACGTAACACAGTTCACTGGACAACATAAGTCACAGGTTCTTATGCAAAGATACTTAAAACTTAAAGGCAATGATAATGCTGTAAATGGTTGATCAAAAGGTTTCTCAATACCACTGTTATATCTACACAAAGTTATAAGTTTGCCCAATGGCACATCTGTTTCTAATAAATATACCCTTTATCAGGTACTTCACATAAGGTGTCTCCTTATAAAGCTAAGGTGGTCCTTGACCAGGCCGTATTGCTTTAACTACATTGATTAGGCAACTATCCGAGCAAAACAACAGCATTTTGACATTGAAGACACTCCTCTTTTCCATATTTTAGCTCCCAACAGTTTATTTTTAGCGCAATCTTTTTTTTTTTTTACAAAATTTAGTTTAGTTTTGATTAGAAGAAAAAATGAAACCAAATTAGAAGTGAAAGAAAATTTCTCCAAAGTTGGGCAAAAATCCTTTAGGGAACACATGTCCACATTGCAAGAATTCTAAATGAAAATTCTAAACGAGGAGCCTTGATGAAGGGGAAACTGTAATCGCCCTAAAACATGTTGGCTACTCACCTTTATGGGCACTAAATTTATCTGTGATCAAGATTGATCTGCCTGACTTTTGTCATTGAGGTTCATCTTTCTGACAATAAGAGTTATGTGCTTGTTATATTAAAGCGGTATTAAACCCAAAACCAAAAATGTTATATTTTGCAGTTTACCAATTATTAGATGTGGTGGGTGCATCAGTTTTCCTTTTCTTTTTTGTCTTTTTCCCTCTGTTTGCACCTGGTGATCTGGTCAGTAACACAGCTTCTGTATTAGTGAGACACAACGCTGGATAAATGAGAACAGGAGGCACAGCAGACAGCACCATTATCAGTTGGGGGGGGGGGGGGAGAGAAGGGGTAAATGTATTAGAAGATTCAAATACACTAACTAATGAAGCCAAACTCCAGATAACACTTTATAACCAGTTACTGCAAAGGGCTTTTTTTTTTTTGTTACTATTGGGATAATGTTTTTACACTTTATAAATAGTACATAAAAGCTGAACATTTTAACCAACCCTTCCAGTGTTAAATGGCTTATCTCATCCATGTAAACTGATACATTCTGCTGGAGAGCTTGAGATTTTTAAAAATAACAAACTTGCTTGCTGAATCACCAGATGAAAACAGAAGAAAGTAAGTGTAAGGGTTTCATTCAAAGTGTAGAACTTTAAGGACACCGCCACTCTCTGTTTCTTCTTTTTAAGGGCTTTGTTTGCCCATTTTTATTAAAAGAGAGTTCAGAAAACATAAACATAGGTTTCCCTTGCAGGGGTTTTTAGCATTTCTTCTCCTTCAACATAAACAACATTCAGCCCTTTTCTGGCTTGTACTTGCAGCACTGCTGCTCTGGCCTTACACTCCAGGCCCTTGTCTGTGTCCTACAGACTGTTCACCAACCAACTTTGTGCACACAGCTAGAAGGCTCTTGCTGCACTGGCTAACCATTGAGCCCTCCTGACTCCTGGGCCAGACTTAATATCTCCCAGGTTGGAGATCAGAACCATGGTCAGGTGTCTACAAATAGCCCAGCACACACCTGACCAGCCAGTGTGCTGGTGATTCCCAAAGTCAGGACCCAGGACTGGGGATTTCATCCCACCCGGATCTCTCAGAAATCCCCGGGCTCCAGGTCCCAAAGTGGACTTTTCTAAGAAATAAGGAAACTGAAAAGCCAGTTTCCTCTCAAATACGCAAATCCCCTGGAGCCCCTCAACCTGCCTGGTTGAGAATCCTGCGGCATTACCCTGGTGGGGTACCAGACTGCCACAGTAAGCATAAAACAGAAAATGAATTCAGAAATCACTTCTAAGAATTGGTAAGCTGCAATCTAATACATGATTGCTTTTGGGTTTAATATTGCTTTAACTTTAAATTCAACAATTAAAACTGACACCATTTCCAAAACCCTACTCAAAAGCAAAAAATAGCAAGAGATATACGCTTTAAATACAACATAAAATCACTCTTTACTGTATTCATTAACTTGTTTATTAATAAGTCTTCACCCTTTAGTACATCTTTCACACATTTGTATCATCTTTCACACCTGATATTTCCTTCGTATTTTTTTATCTGCCATTTTTTCTTGTTCTTTGCTGTTATCAAGCACTGTAATGTTATTTTGCTTACAGATGGGACATGATCCTGTAAACCTTTCCTTTATGGTGGAGCAGGACATTGAAGTCAAGAACCGGAAACCAGCCATAGTAAAAGTCTATGACTATTATGAGACAGGTAATGGCATTCTCAAGTTTGGTTACCATTATCATTCACATGACAGCTTTTTTTAAAAAAAAATGAGCCATTAAGTTAAACCAGGAAGACCTTTTCCTACATCTCTATTGCCGCATACACACGGTCGGAATTTCCGACAACAAATGTTTGATGTGAGCTTGTTGTCGGAAATTCCGACCATGTGTAGGCTCCATCGGAAATTTGCAGTCGGAATTTCCGACAAACAAAATTTGAGATCTGGTTCTCAAATTTTCCGACAACAAAATCTGTCGTCGTAAATTCCGATCATGTGTACACAATTTAGACGCACAAAATTCCACGTGTGCTTGAAATCAAGCAGAAGAGCTGCACTGGCTATTGAACTTAATTTTTCTCGGCTCGTCGTACGTGTTGCACGTCACCACGTTCTTGACGTTCGGCAATTCCGACAACATTTGTGTGACTGTGTGTATGCAAGACAAGTTTGAGCCAATATCCGTCGGAAATAAATCCAGGATTTTGTTGTCGGAATGTCAATCGTGTGTACATGCATAAGAGTTTTTGACTGGAGGGTGATGGAATAATGATATGGTATGAAATCACCCCTTCTGTATATCACACCTTCATTACTGATTGGAGAGTCTGTCTTATATATCATGTGTATGACTTTGATGGCATTTTATGGCATTTTAAATGTTCTTACCTTCCAGATGAACATGCAGTGACAGAATACAACCATCCCTGCAACATAGGTAAGGATGTCAAACTTGTGTATTTTAAAGTAGATGGGTAAATGTTTTCAAAGACGATTCATTATTATTATTACACAGGATTTATACAAGCCTGGCAAAAAGTATTCAATCCCGACTCATGGAAAATGTTCATTCAATTGTTTAATTGTGTAGGAAAAAAAAACTAATCGCAGACATGCCTCAAAACTATTTTCATTTAACATTCCAACCTTCTGGCTTAAAGAAACTGTATAAAAAAGAACGAAAACTGTAGTAAATTGCAACTGTTTTTGCATACCAAGCATGAGAAAAAAAATGGAATCATTCAATTCTGAGGAAAATATTATGGAATCACCATGTACTTTGCAGTTCTAAAACAAACATCTGCATCAGATTACATTCTGAAATTAATATCACTTTCATCCAGTCATCCACAGTCCATGATTGCTTTTCTTTAGCCCACTGTAACCTTGTTTTTTTCTGTTTAGGTGTTAATGATGGTTTTCATTTCACTTTTCTGTATGATGTCTTATAGTTCGGTCACAGACATTGACTCCGGTTTCTGACTATTTGTTCCTCTTTTTTTGTTGTGCATTTTCTCTTTTCAAGGCATATTGCTTGAAGGTTTCTATCTTGACGCTTTGATGTCTTCCTTGGTCTTCCAGTACGCTTCCCTTTAACAACCTTCCCATTTGATTTGTACTAACGAAAACCATCCTTAACACCTAAACAAAAAAAAAACAAGGTTGGCACCAAACAAAAGTTCCAACATCATCACCCTGCCCAATGCAGATTGGTAATTCATCGCTGAATATAACTTTCATCCAGTCATCCACAGTCCATGATCCTTTTCTTTAGCCCACGGTAACTTTGTTTTTTTCTGTTTTCTGTTGTTGTTGGACTGACAGTTTAAGCAGCGCTTTACAAGATAAGGGCAGACAGTACAATTACAATACAATGAGAGATGTCATGACCCCTTATCTAGTCTGCTAACCCATATCTATAGTGAATACAGTCAAAGAAATTAGGCCTTTAAAGAAAAGAATACAGTCCCTATAGTCAAACATGTTGGAAGTTCACTGATGTATTGGGGTTGCCTTGCTGCTTCAGACCATGTATGTCTTAACCGTGTGCATGACGTTATAAAATCTGAAGACTACCAAAGAATTCTGGGGTGCAATGTAGGGTCCAGTGTCAGAAAGTTTGGTCTCAGTCAGAGGTCATGGGTCTTACGGCAGGACAATGACCCAAAGCACATGTCAAAAAGCACCCAGAAAAGACAAAGCGCTGGAGTGTACTGAACTCGCCAGCAATGAGTCCAGATCTAAATCCCATAAAGCACCTGTGGAGAGATCTCAAAACAACAGTTGGGAAAAGGAACCCTTCCAATCTGAGAGACCTGGAGCAGTTGGCAAATGAAGAGTGGTCCAAAATTCCAGTAGAGGTGTAAGAAACTCATTAATGGTTACAGGAAGCAATTTATTTCAGTTATTTTTTTCCAAGGGGTGTTCTGCTAAATAGGGATGAGCCGAACACCCCTCGGTTCACACCAGAACATACTGAACAGGCAAAAAAATTCAGAAGAACACACAGACACCGTTAAAGTCTATGGGACACGAACATGAAAAATCAAAAGTGCTCATTTTAAAGGCCTATATGCAAGTTATTGTCATAAAAAGTGTTTGGGGACCCGGGTCCTGCCCCAAGGGAAATGTATCAATGCAATTTTTTTATTTAAAAACGGTCGTTTTTTCGGGAGCAGTGATTTTTTTTAATGCTTAAAGTGAAACAATAAAAATAAAATATTCCTTTAAATATCGTGTCTGGGGGATGTCTATAGTATTCCTGTAAAGTGGCACATTTTTCCTGTGTTTAGAACAGTACCACAGCAAAATTACATTTCTAAAAGGAAAAAATTTCATTTAAAACTGATCGCGGCTGTAATGAATTGTTGGGTCTCGGCAATATAGATAAAACTCATTGAAAAAAAGGGCATGGGTTCCCCCCCCCCAGTCCATTACCAGGCCCTTTGGGTCTGGTATGAATATTAAGGGGAATCCTGAACCAAAATTTAAAAAAGAAATGCGTGGGGATCCCCCTAAAATCCATACCAGGCCCTTCAGGTCTGATATGGAAATTAAGCGGAACCCTGCGCCAAATTAAAAAAAAATGGCGTAGGGGTCCCCCCAAAATCCATATCAGACCCTTATCTGAGCACGCAACCTGGCAGGCCGCAGGAAAAGAGGGGGGGACAAAAGAGCGCACCCTCTTCTGAACCGTACCCGGTGGATGCGGGCAGGGGGCTTATCAGAATCTGGAAGCCACCTTTAACAAGGGGACCCCTGGGGGGGGACCCATGCCCTTTTTTCAATGAGTTTTATCTATATTGCCAAGACCTGACAATTCATTACAGCTGCGATCAGTTTTTTCCTTTAGAAATGTAATTTTGCTGCAGTACTGTTCTAAATACGGGAAAAATGCGCCACTTTAAAAAAAAAATTGCATTGATACATGTCCCCTGGGGCAGGACCCGGGTCCCCAAACACTTTTTATGAGAATAACTTGCATACAAGCCTTTATAATTAGCACTTTTGATTTTTCATGTTAGTGTCCCATAGACTTGTTCCGGCGGCTTTCGAATTTGCTCCAAACACTGCATATTGTTCGGTGTTCGCAGAACATCCGAATAACCACAGTTCGTCCCAAACCGTTCACACATCTCTACTACCAAATATTAAATTGCGGGTGCCAATAGTTTTGTCCAGTCCATTTTTGGAGGCTTTTTGTTTCTCTACTTTTTTGTGTCATACCAATACAAACAAAATAAATAAACACAAGAACGCCTAAACATTTGTAATTGCAACCATTTTCTGGGCAAAGTGTTGCATTATCTGACAGAATTCCAGGGGTGCCAACATTTTTGGCCATGACTGCATATGGGGCAAGAACAGAGCCAGATCATCCACAAAGCAACCTAGGCAGGAGCCTGAGGCCTGTTGTATAGATGCAGAGGGGCCCCGTTACAACTTTCATGCTTCTACAATTGACCAGAAGACAAGCCTGATCTGTCACCCCATACATCTGTCTACCACTTTAGAAGAGAAGATGCACTTGTTAGTGTCTGATAGGGAAGGGCCATGACACTACAGACAATGCGAATGGGGCACCTTCACTGTGCCTGCTGTAATCCTTATCAAAGTCAATCTAAAGGATTAGCTGGGGGGCTAAACTGCCACCTAGCTTAGGACCCCGTTCTGCCTTAAACTATCTCTGATCAAGCAAGTCATCAGCCACTAAAGCCAAACTTCAGCTGTTTCTACCTCCACAACTCCGTCCAACCCCCACCCCATTGGACCATCATTCTTTACAGTCTTTATACAAACTTTTTCAAGGTGTCTTTAGTCCAGCCATGTGACAGTGGATAGGTCCTGAAAATGGCACAGAGCATTCTTCTGCATGGCGTGATATGCACCTGGGAGGCAGGTTCTTGACACCTGGCCTCCATCAGTGTCATTCAACCCTGAAGAGGACTGATGGTATTAAATGGCTTTTCAAAAAAAATACTAGAGTTGGGCTTTAGGTTGAGATGTAAAATAAACCCATTCAGGTATGGCAGTTCATCCTTTTATCTGTTATCCATTAAATACAGGTATAAGGACAAACTGCTATGTCCAAGCAGGCTTATTTTATTTTATTGCCTAGACTCATCTGCAAAAAAACGTTTGTCCCCACACATCTATCTCTTTATCTGTGCATCTATATTTCCTTCTTTCTCATTGGCTTGATTACATTTTATACTTTGATGTCCACAGTGCTTGTGTGTATATACAGTGTGCAGTAAATAGACTTTTGTTCAGTTATTTCTATGAAACCATGCCTGAAGAATTTTTTAAGCTTGAATCTCAAAAAATATTCCGTTAGCCACACAAAAGGTATTGTCAATGTTTTAACTTCCGTATGACTATCTAACACATTTTTGCCCTTTCTTGTCATATAATATTATAACTCACTTATAAACATAACTGTAATTTTTCTATACTTTTGTTATATTTTGTAGGGGACTCTGGAAATTCAAGATGAAGACAAAGTCACTAATGTCACTAAATGAACAAGAATTTATAAAATATATCACTATTTCCATAACTGAGCCTTATGGCATCCATAAACCATGTGACAGAAAACAGCCAATCAGTGGGAAGCCCTGCATTTAGTACTTGGGAGTAGGGATGAGCTTCGAGTTCGAGTCGAACTCATGTTCTACTCGAACATTGGCTGTTCGCAAGTTCGCCGAACAGCGAACAATTTGGGGTGTTCGCGGCAAATTCGAATGCCGCGGAACACCCTTTAAAAGTCTATGGGAGAAATCAAAAGTGCTAATTTTAAAGGCTTATATGCAAGTTATTGTCATAAAAAGTGTTTGGGGACCCGGGTCCTGCCCCAGGGGACATGGATCAATGCAAAAAAAAGTTTTAAAAACGGACGTTTTTTCAGGAGCAGTGATTTTAATAATACTTAAAGTCAAACAATAAAAGTGTAATATCCCTTTAAATTTCGTAGCTGGGGGGTGTCTATAGTATGCCTGTAAAGGGGCGCATGTTTCCTGTGTTTAGAACAGTCTGACAGCAAAATGACATTTGGAAGGAAAAAACTCATTTAAAACTACCGCGGCTATTGCATTGCCGACAATACACATAGAAGTTCATTGATAAAAACGGCATGGGAATTCCCCACAGGGCAACCCCGAACCAAAATAAAAAAAAAAAAATGATGTGGGGGTCCCCCTAAATTCCATACAAGGCCCTTCAGGTCTGGTATGGATATTAAGGGGAACCCCAGCCAAAATTTAAAAAAAAAATTGACGTGGGGTTCCCCCTAAATTCCATACCAGACCCTTCAGGTCTGGTATGGATTTTAAGGGGAACCCCGCGCCAAAAAAAAAAAAAAAAACGGCATGGGGGTCCCCCTAAAAAAACCAGACCCTTATCCGAGCACGCAACCTGGCAGGCCGCAGGAAAAGAGGGGGGGACGAGAGTGCGGCCCCCCCCTCCTGAACCGTACCAGGCCACATGCCCTCAACATTGGGAGGGTGCTTTGGGGTAGCCCCCCAAAACACCTTGTCCCCATGTTGATGAGGACAAGGGCCTCATCCTCACAACCGTGGCCGGTGGTTGTGGGGGTCTGCGGGCGGGGGGCTTATCGGAATCTGGAAGCCCCCTTTAACAAGGGGACCCCCAGATCCCGGCCCCCCCCCCTGTGTGAAATGGTAAGGGGGTACTTACCCCTTCTATTTCACTAAAAAACTGTCAAAAATGTTAAAAATGACAAGAGACAGTTTTTGACAATTCCTTTATTTAAATGCTTCTTCTTTCTTCCTTCATCTTCTTCTTCTTCTGGTTCTTCTGGCTCTTCTGGTTCTTCCTCCGGCGTTCTCGTCCAGCATCTTCTCCGCGGCGTCTTCTATCTTCTTCTCCTCGGGCCGCTCCGCACCCATGGCATGAGGGGGGAGGCTCCCGCTCTTCTCTTCATCTTCTTCTCTTCTTCATCTTCTTCTTCATCTTCTTCTTCATCTTCTTCTTCTTCTTCTTCTTCTTCCTTCTTCTCTTCTTCCTGTCTTCTCCGGGCCGCTCCGCAGCCATGCTGTGGCATGGAGGGAGGCTCCCGCTGTGTGACGGCGTCTCTTCGTCTGACGGTTCTTAAATAACGGGGGGCGGGGCCATCCGGTGTCCCCGCCCCCCTCTGACGCACGGTGACTTGAGGGACTTCCCTGTGACGTCACGGGGAATGCCACAGGGAAGTCCCGTCATGTCACCGTGCGTCAGAGGGGGGCGGGGTCACCGGGTGGCCCCGCCCCCCGTTATTTAAGAACCGTCAGACGAAGAGACGCCGTCACACAGCGGGAGCCTCCCTCCATGCCACAGCATGGCTGCGGAGCGGCCCAGAGAAGACAGGAAGAAGAGAAGAAGGAAGAAGAAGAAGAAGATGAAGAAGAAGATGAAGAAGAGAAGAAGATGAAGAGAAGAGCGGGAGCCTCCCCTCATGCCATGGGTGCGGAGCGGCCCGAGGAGAAGAAGATAGAAGACGCCGCGGAGAAGATGCTGGACGAGAACGCCGGAGGAAGAACCAGAAGAGCCAGAAGAACCAGAAGAAGAAGAAGATGAAGGAAGAAAGAAGAAAGAAGAAGCATTTAAATAAAGGAATTGTCAAAAACTGTCTCTTGTCATTTTTAACATTTTTGACAGTTTTTTAGTGAAATGGTAGGGGTAAGTACCCCCTTACCATTTCACACAGGGGGGGGGCCGGGATCTGGGGGTCCCCTTGTTAAAGGGGGCTTCCAGATTCCGATAAGCCCCCCGCCCGCAGACCCCCACAACCACCGGCCAGGGTTGTGGGGATGAGGCCCTTGTCTTCATCAACATGGGGACAAGGTGTTTTGGGGGGCTACCCCAAAGCACCCTCCCAATGTTGAGGGCATGTGGCCTGGTACGGTTCAGGAGGGGGGGGGCCGCACTCTCATCCCCCCCTCTTTTCCTGCGGCCTGCCAGGTTGCGTGCTCGGATAAGGGTCTGGTATGGATTTTTAGGGGGACCCCATGCCGTTTTTTTTTTTTTTTTTTTGCGCGGGGTTCCCCTTAAAATCCATACCAGACCTGAAGGGTCTGGTATGGAATTTAGGGGGAACCCCACGTCAATTTTTTTTAAAAATTTTGGCTGGGGTTCCCCTTAATATCCATACCAGACCTGAAGGGCCTTGTATGGAATTTAGGGGGACTCCCACATCATTTTTTTTTTTAATTTTGGTTCGGGGTTGCCCTGTGGGGAATTCCCATGCCGTTTTTATCAATGAACTTCTATGTGTATTGTCGGCAATGCAATAGCCGCGGTAGTTTTAAATGTGTTTTTTCCTTCAAAATGTCATTTTGCTGTCAGACTGTTCTAAACACAGGAAACATGCGCCCCTTTACAGGCATACTATAGACACCCCCCAGGTATGAAATTTAAAGGGATATTACACTTTTATTGTTTGACTTTAAGCATTATTAAAATCACTGCTCCTGAAAAAACGGCCATTTTTAAAACTTTTTTTTGCATTGATTCATGTCCCCTGGGGGAGGACCCGGGTCCCCAAACACTTTTTATGACAATAACTTGCATATTAGCCTTTAAAATTAGCACTTTTGATTATTCATGTTCGTGTCCCATAGACTTTAACGGCGTTCGCGTGTTCGAACGAATTTTTTTCCTGTTCGCATGTTCTGGTGCGAACCGAACAGGGGGGTGTTCGGCTCATCCCTACTTGGGAGCTATGATGCTGCCTTTCTCTGTGATGATGGTTTTAAACTGAAATGATGTTGTATGCCATTAACATTTTGAGTAATTAAAGCACATTTTACCTGTCAGTATTTTTTCCTGTGACTGGAGAATGTTACATGTTACATGCTCTCAACATATGGGGCTTACCTTGCCAGAGAGGTTTGAATTGCCAGCAAACATTCTATTGCCGGTTTCTTTAAAAAAATAAAAATAGGGCGCAATCCCCTTTAAAGGTCCCCAAAATACACAAAAGACCCTTAAAGGTCAGAAAAATTGAATTTTCAAATGTCAGTATTTAAAAAAAAAAGGAATCACTGCTCCTGACCAAATGGAATTAAAAAAAAAAAAAAAGAAAAAAAGAAAAAACATTTTTTGCATTGGTACATATTTCCCAGGACAATGACATTTTTGACAATCCCTAAAGCTTTTGCTAACCTAAAAAAAAAATAAATCCTGTTCCTTTAAAGCATGTTATACAGCATGGTGCTTGTGCTGTGTCATTTGGCCCCCCCCCGTAACACCTAAAATACTTGGCTGATCCTGTCTGGTTTTGCCCTCCCCTTTGTAAACTGACCACGGTATATCATGGCTCCTGAGCCCTGACACCGTGGTCAGTTTACTTGCCTCCATCATCCACAGTTCTCCTCTCTCCTCTTCTGTGCTCTCCTCCATCCACTCCTCCTCCCCTCCCTGCCTGTCGGCTTCATGTCCGTGCCCGCCCCATCCCCTCCTGCTGCTCAAATTACTGTTACATGTTTACACTATCCTCTCTGTTTATTAATGTAATCTGCTCCTGTGTCTGTGCCTTATAAAAAAAATGCAGCTATATACCTGATTTTAAAGCACCGATCGGCGCTCACATGACCCACCATCTCTCTCCTCCTCCCCTCCTGACTGACGTCAGCGGGGGATCCTCAGCCCCGCCTGCTGCGGCTGCCAGGCCGAGTGAGGAGAGAGGCGGCGGGTCATGTGAGCGCCGATTGGCACTCTAAATTCAGGTATATAGCTGCATTTTTTTATAAGGCACAGACACAGGAGCAGATTACATTAATAAACAGAGAGAATAGAGAAAATTTTTACTTAGTGGGTTAACAACCACTTTAACCATTAGCCCAGAAAATGGGCATTTTTAATTTGACAAATTTAGCTTCCATTTATTTCCATGTTGAGGGTCAGCATCTGAACTTCACTGAAGTGGCCTTACCTGGCTCAAACTGAACCCAAAGCAATTCAGCTCACTCCAACAGGGTACCAATCTGGTTGTTTTGTTGGCAGAATCATTTGAACATCTGTAGAAAAGTGAGGTTGTGAGGTTGAAGGCTAAAGCTGTCCATACATTATACAATTTTCTTTGGAATTGTATTCCTTTAAATTTACCTTCAACTATGTAGTGCAAGGGCCTGATTGATTGCATACAAATTGAAAGTGTTTAAGCTTGACCTAATATTATTATGGATTTGGTAAATCTAAAGGAAAATTGTACAAGAAAATTTTATAATGTATGGCCAACCTTAGTCCACCTATAGAACCATGTTACACGCATATTTAATGTCTAAAATGTAACACTGTGCCAAGCAGACCCCCCAACACTAAAATGGATCCCCCTCCAAAAGCACGCAGGTTCTTTTCCCCTACAGGAGCTGACAGATTTGAAATCAGTCCTTTCTGCCACTGCAGCAGACAGATTTGTAGTGCTCAACAGATCAAGCACAGTGATCACTCGTTGTCCAACAAAATTTCCTCTGGCTCTTTGCCTGAAAGTCTGCACCTTGATAGAGACAGAGCAGGAGGAAGAGTCTGCAGGAGCCTGGCATGGCACCTGTGATACACTGATCGTGGTTGCAATACTTTGCAAGCTCATTTGCAAAAAAATAATAATAATAATAATTTCACATTTTATGGGTATTTCTTTTTTTTTTGCCAAAGGTGGACCTTGCCTTTAAGTTAGTAATGGCCAGATTGGGTGTCTGAGGAGTAATGGGTTTGTGGAAAGGGCTCTCTGGTGAATACAGTTGGTGTTTCTAGGATCAGGGGGCTTTGGATTAGGGTACGGATATATGGTTGGGAGTATGGTGTACGCCAGTGTTTCTCAACTCCAGTCCTCTAGGTGCCCCAACAGGTCATGTTTTCAGGATTTCCCTCAGATGAAACAGCTGTGGTAATTATTAAGGCAGTGAAACTGATCAAATCACCTGTGTAAAATAATGGAGAGCCTGAAAACATGACCTGTTGGGGCAGTTGCAGCTTTGGCTGCTATGGGTAATAAAATGAAGATTTGAATTGGTATAAGTTAACTGAGGACAGGGGTGGCCCATCCATTAAGGGCGCACAAGCATCACCCCCCCATCCATGCATCTGGCCCCTTTCAGGACGCCAGAAGCATGAATTCCAATGTAGGGGGGGTGTTTTTTTGAAGCACCAATTAGAGCCAGAGGCTGTAATAGGCTTCAAAATAGGGTGGCTCATGGGGCAGAGAATGTGCTTGGAGCAAACCCAGGTGTGTGAGAATAGCGGATGAATATCTCACACTGAATATCCTCTCTGCCAATCAGGAAGTGGAAGCTGGAAAGTATTCTGATTGGCCACTGAGGAGGGAAGAGATGGAAGCTGCCCAATATGCCTGCCGCCATAATGCCCGCGGAGGAAAGCAGGGGAAGCCGCCATGATTGCGTGCCATGGATACTGTAAGTGCACTGACCGACCAACCAACCCGCCCCCCCAAATAAAATTACCTCCAGCTGCCAGTGACTGAGGATGATATGCCCAACCAAATTTGGAGTAAGGGTGCAACAAAATATAGCTTAAATAATGGAGGGCGGGGCCACCTGGTGACCCCGCCCCCTCTGACGCACAGGGACTTCCCTATGGGTTTCCCCGTGAGGTCAGAGGGGGCAGGGTCACCCAGTTACATAACGGGTGACCCTGCCCCCCTCTGACGTCACGGGGAAAGCCATTGGGAAGTCCCCTCAAGTCCCTGTGCATCAGAAGGGGGTGGGGTCACCGGGTGGCCGCCCTCCATTATTTAAGAAGTGTCAGAAGACGAGAAGCGTCACACAGTGGGAGCCTCCCATGGATGCGGAGCGGCCAGAGAACAAAGCGGGGAAGAAGACGCCGCGGAGGAAGATGCCGGACGAGAACACCGGAGCAAGAAGCAGAGGATCAGAGACTAAAAGACTTTACCCTTTTCAAAAAAATCTCCAACCTCCAAATTAACTTCTCAAAGTCCAATGCACTGAACATATCCCTCCCTACACCCGTTGTAGCGCAATGCCAATCCAATTTCCCCTTTAGTTGGTAAAGACATGCCATTACCTACCTGGGTATAAAAATCCCTGCAAACCTGACCAAGTTATACTCTAGAAACTTCCCACCTATACTCCAATCCATACAGGAAGACCAAATGGACCCTAGGCACTTTCTTTTGGTTTGGGAGAGCTGCCATTATTAAAATGAACATCCTACCTAGACTACTATACTTATTTCAAACCTTGCCAATCAAAATCCCCCCTTCGTTCTTCACTTCTTACAAAAAGCTATGCAGAAACTTCATGTGGTCTGCCAGCACCCCAAGAATAAATTGGGATAGATTGGTCCTTCCTAAGATGAAGGGGGGCATCGGACTCCCAGACATACAAAAAATATCAATGGGCTTGCCAACTAACCAGAATTGTAGACTGGCACATACACGCTGAGACCAAAGACTGGATCACCTTGGAGGACACTTTCTCACAGGTGCTGATTACACATATGCCCTGGATAGAACAAAAATCAATCCCTTCAGAACAAGTGAGGCCTACCTTACTGACATTTCGGACGGCATGCAAGAAACTCACCCTGATCCTGACCCTGACCCCTGGGCCTCTGATCCCGCTAGACCAAAACTCAGAATTTTCTCCCGGCCTTATGGCCCACAACCCAATCATCCCAGGCTGTGATTCCTTACTTAGAGCAGAGCAACTTTTTCTTGATGGCCAGCTGATACCATTTCAGAACATCGTCCCACGATTTCCTTATCGTACCATTGCATTTTTCCACTACCTACAAATCAGGCACTTTCTTAATAGGATAAAACCCCTCTCTAAATGGTATAGAGACTACACTCCCTTTGAAGCACTGTGTACCAGTTCAGTGCCACTAAGACACTTGATTTCAGTGGTATACTCGCTCCTGTTCAGTGATTGCAATCCCAAGGCGAACAAAATCAGCCAGCAATGGGAAGGGGAGGTTTCCCTGGACTAACCTAAGGAAGAGTGGGAGCAATTGTATGACCACATCCATAAGGGATCGATTAACGTTTCGTCTCAAAAAAATGGGTATAAAATATACTCTAGATGGTATAGGACGCCTGAAAAGATTCACAAGTACCACCCACAGGTCTCCCCGCAATGCTGGAGATGCGATACAGCAATAGGCTCCTTGGCACATATCTGGTGGGACTGCACAATCTTACAACCCTTTTGGCAAGAAGTCCACTGCCTGAATAACGACCTATACCTCAGACTTCACCCCAGCCCAGTATCTGCTCCACGTCCATACCCTACTCAGCCTACAAAAAATCACTTACACTCCACCTTATCAATGCGGCCAAACAATGTTTACCATTACACTGGAAAAGCCTCAATCCCCCCACTATTGGAGAACTTAATTCACCAAGCAAAAGAGACACCAACCAAATATCAAACAACTTGGGCATGTTGGATCCACTTTAGAGAATCCACGGAATTTCAAACCTTATACCAAAGTACATGTACACCGGACCCCTGAAAGTACCACGACATATTCTACATACCTGTTCCTATCATATGCAAGCAGTTACCCCAACCCCCTGCCTCCCCCTCCCTCACCCCCCTTCCCTCACACCTATCGATCACATTTTTATTTTCTCCGTTACCACGGACCGTAGGGACAACAAACATCAACTTCACATGACCCGTCCCAGTGCCCCCACCCATTCACAGTAAGCTCCCTATAGGGGTGTTGGGTCCAAGGGTGGCACTGAGGTTCTCTCATTTCGCCTCAAATAAAACATCACAAGTCCCTTTAGCTATGTCAACTCTGAAACCATTTATGCGCACTCAACAGTAATACATCTTTTGATTAGATTTAAGTATTAAGTCATTTACATATTGAAAAGTACTTCTTTCCAGTTTGCACCCTATATTCTTTATACTGATATATGTCTTCTATAAGACCTTTTGGACTGTTTTGATTTTCTTTGCACGGATTGTTAACTTGTTAACTTGAAAATGTTAATAAAAACATTGAAACAAAAAAAAAAAGATGTTTTTACTGCTTCTGGTTAGCGTGACACAATGGTTTTACTAGACTAAAAGTGGAAGAGGATCTGCAACTAGAACATAAACAGAAATACATATTAAGAAAAAATAATATTAACAAGTATCAAACTATCAAAGCAGCAACCCTTCTGTGAGATAAAAAACAGTCCCAAACGTAGTAAACATTTACACAGTTGCGCTCTTTAATGAATAGACCATCAGAGACAAAAGTCCAAGAACATGTAGAAGTGTGGAAAACTTCTTAATCCTCATCTCCAACCGCCACCTGGAATGTGTGACCTCTTGAAACACCACCACCAACTCAAATAAAAGTGCTCGCTTACCAGCTCACACAGACCTCCTATTATGAGGGTCAGTGACAAAAATTCCCCAGCCGGCAATTCAGCAGCAACCTGTCCTTCTGGGACTCGCAGACCGCGATGATGTCAGCAGGTCGCTCCGTCCTACGCCTTTCGTCATACAATGGACGTCGCCCCAGACGATGAGTTGTTGCTGAATTGCCGGCCAGCAAATTTGTTTTAAAAGGCAAATTTTACTTCTACTAATGTAAGTGCAATATGTAAGCCTTGGAAATAAAGGTTTTAAGGATTTTACACTATTTGGCGTCTTCTGTATTTTGGGCTCATGGTACCACTTTTTGGATGCCCGGTCAGATCTTACTAGGGATCCCTCTGATGATATCAAGGGCCCAAGCTAGGTATATAGCCACAAGTGTCACTGACCTTCCATAATAGGAGGTCTGTGTGAGCTAGACATGTGCAATTCGCTTTGTTTCTGAATTTGTTTTTTGTCAAAATTTGGCATATTCATTAATTCAGAAACATCTGAATTAACGGATAAAACCATTTAACAAATTTTCGGAGGGAGGAGCCGAGCCCGTGACGTCACACAGCCACCGTGAGTGGATGGAAGTGGTGAGCGAGCGGACGTAATAGAGATTTTATGTATATGCAAATTTTAAGAATTACTCTTGTAAGTGTTCCTTTATTGGGGCTATTTTAAGAAATATGTATACAGAGAGCACTATGTAGTCTGTATTTGTGATTAAATGTGACAAGGAGTTGAGAGATGTGTAGCTGAACGAAATCCTGGGAGTGGAGGAAGGAGATTGTTGCAGGGTTTAACACAGGAAAGATCATTATCTATATCCATTGGAGTCATTCTTGAGGTTGCAGAGTTGAGAGAGCTGATGCTGAGCAGTTGTCCGGGCGTGGAGGACAGAGATCATTGCAAAACGAAAGAGAAATCATTATCTGAGCTCATTGAACTCATCTTTGAGGTGAGAAGGTATTACAACTAGTGACGGTGTGCACAATTTTCCATTGGAAGACGGAGGAACACAGCGGTGAATTTTAAAATCCAAAAATACATTTGGATAATTTCTATTATAATAAAATTGTTATGTTTTTTAACCATTATTATTTATTAACCATTTTTATTATTATTACTATTATTAATAATAATAACTATAAAAATAGCTATAAACTAATAAATTATAGGTATTGGAATTTTCTTTCAAATTTGTCTGTCTGTTAGTCAATGTAACAAATACAAATTTATCCAAATTTACGAATTTTCAAAATAACAAATACTGCATTTATACAAATGGAACATACCAAATTGAAATTTTTCAGAATTTACAAATTTATTTGAAATAACAAAATTCAATCATAACTAATGATCTGGAAAAAAAAAACAACAAAAAAAACTAATAAAACGAAAAAAAAAAAATCAGCCGTGCACATGTCTAGTGTTAGCTGGTTAGCGAGAAAGAAATATTTATCAAGAGTTCTGAACTTCCCCTATTCAGCTATCATTTTTTTCCTCTGTTTCAGTCGCAGAGTTCCCCTCACTTCCTGTCCTGTCCGGTAAGAGGTTGTCAGGATAGGAAGCATGGCTAAATCTCCCTGACAGAGCTCTGGATAGTAGTAAAAAACACTAACATGGGTTTTAAGCCTTCCCAACTGTATTAAAAAAGAAAACTTTTGAAATACACATTAAGTAGAAGAATAAAAGCAAGTAAAATAAATCATATTCCATCAATGAAGCTTCTCTGCAGTTAGCAGACATGGAAGACAAGGTGGAGAGCTTTGGAAGACACAAGAGCTGGGGTTTTGCCTGATTAAATATTTGGCATATGGCAGTAGCAGAAGTGAAAAAGACCTGCTGCAGGTATTGATAATTTACTGTATGTCTTATTATGGGCTCATTTTCATTATATGGCAAAGTCACTTTAACTCATTTTGAAATCATGCTTCTGTAAGTTGCATTCTCTTAGGCAAAGTTGAAATTGTAGGTGTATCTATTATTATTATTATAATTATTTCTTCATTCCTTTTTAGTTCACTTGTGTAGATGAGAAGCCTCCATAGGAGTTCTGCTGTTTGCTTATCCAGTTGACAATCTTGGCAGATTTCCCCATGTCCGGCTCACGCCCAGAAAGTAGAGTCAGGAGAACATAGGAAGTCATTTCCACCTCAGTAGATGGAGCTTGGTGCCAGTATGAATCTTGCTTGGGAGGAGTAGTATCACGTTTCCAGCGAATCTGTCCATCTGTAGTAGAAAAAAAGTACCTAAGTTACAAAACTCATTGGTAAGTAAACATTGCTGGGAAAACAACATCTACTACCCATAGACATGAGTTGACAAATTTCTCATTTTTTTTTGGCTGGATCAGATATTGATCTCACAGCTGTAAAGTACCCCCAGGTTGAGACTTCTCCCAAGGAAGGTTAGAAAATGTGTTTAGTTATTATTGTTTTCCTCTGCTTTTCATCATGAATGTTGAGACAGACATTCCTATTCATAGAGACTAGGGATAAGCCGAACACCCCCCGGTTCGGTTCGCACCAGAACCTGCAAAGGAACCAAAAATTTGCATGAATGCTAGAACCCCATTGAAGTCTATGAGACTCGAACGTTCAAAATCAAAAGTGCTAATTTTAAAGGCTAATTTGCATGGTATTGTCCTAAAAAGGGTTTGGAGACCCGGGTCCTGCCCCAGGGGACATGTATCAATGCAAAAAAAAGTTTTAAAAACTGTCGTTTTTTCAGGAGCAGTGATTTTAATGATGCTTAAAGTGAAAAAAAAAGTGAAATAATTCCTTTAAATATCGTACCTGGGAGTGTCTATAGTATGCCTGTAAAGTAGAATCTGTTTGTAATTTTGAACTGGTACATTTTTAAAGTGTAGCTCCAGCCAAAAAATCTATTTTTAAGCATTTTGGAAAACATAGGGAAGGGTTATCACCCCTGTGACATTTGTTTTGTTGTCTGTGCACCTCTTTAGAAGATTTTACATCACTTTCTGTCCAAATGACAAATGTTTTTTGACAATTTGGGGTTTTTAGTTAAAAAAAGGATTGGTGGGGGCGTGGCCTAACTCCGGACCTGAATGGAAGCCTAAGCCGCTCTCTCCCGCACAAAGGAGCAGCTGAATAGGCACACAGGGACAAATTCGCCAGCTCCAGTCATGGTTAAAGAGGACCGGAGCTCCCCAACAGCACGTGAACCCCCGGAGCCTTCCCAGCACCAGCAAAGCAACATCCCCGCGATGTTCCGGACATCGCAGGGAGAAGGCCTCAAAGCCGCGGCCTCGCCTAAGCCACCCGTCCCGGCCGGCGGCTCCGGCCCCACAAAAGACAGCGCGATCGGCACCCACAGCGCTCCCAGTCACAGCTCCACTCTACAAGCTCCACAAGCTGTACCCCCTGTGCCCCATAACCCTCCAGCATCACAAGCACTCTGCCTGTCTGATCTACAGGCAGTAGCCCTGGACATTAAAGCCACGCTAGCAGCAGCCATTACAGACCTCAAGTCAGACATCCAGAGCATTGCAACAAGGATGGGATCAGTGGAGCAGACTACAGCGCGACAAGCTGAGGCCATAAAACAGGTACAAAAATCTTCTGATATACACTTAAATCATTTAATTGAAATTCATCGCCACTTAGAGGACCTCGATAATAGAGGAAGAAGACATAATATAAGAATAAGAGGAGTCCCAGAATCTGCAGACCAAAATCCCGTTGAACATACTGCGACAACCATATTTAATGATTTACTGGACAGACCCCCAGACTCCCCCATTGACTTTGAAAGGATTCACAGAGCCCTCAGAGCGAGGGGAAGGGATACTGATCCTCTCAGGGATATAATATGCTGTTTGGTAAACTTCCCTCTGAAAGAAGCCATTTTAAAAAAGGCGAGAGAGAAAAATAGAGTGCTGTTTAACGGAAGCGAGATAAAGCTATACCAAGACCTATCAAACATCACATTACAGCAACGCAGGGCTCTGCGTCCGATTCTTGACCAATTACGCACCAGAGGTATCCCTTACAGATGGAAGTTTCCTTTCTGTCTCTCAGCCACCTGGAGAGGTCACACAGCACTGTTACGCACACCAGAAGACTTGCAATCTTTCTGTGAAACTTTAAACATCCCCCCAACAGAAGTACCAGAGTGGTATAATTCATTCATGCTGAACGAAACGTGGATCGAAGTAACAAACAATTACACGCCCAGAGCCCAGAGAAACAGAGATAGACGATGCAGATCACCTTCATTTCATCAGAACAGAAGAGGAGCAAACCAAGGAAGCCCAGGACTCTCTCCTCCTAGACGCAGAGATCGCATGGACAGACAAGACCAAATGGACACCTGAATTTCAAACATCCACAACAAACACTGCTGTCGTTCTGTGCACGCACATCTACAATCAACGTTTAAACTTCAAGACGACCTTTATTCCTCCAGATGAAACACCTTTGAACCAACCATTAAAGAATTGACCAACCACAAGTTAAAAGATTGAACTCAAGAGCCAACTATCTGCATGTTTTTACCTCTCCTTCTTGTTTTTCCCCCTTTTTTCTCTCTTTTTTTTTTTTCTTTCTCTCTCTCTTTTCTCTCTTTCTTTACAGCTGATGCTAAATAAGAACATAAGGGTATGATAGATAAGTCGTAGCTAAAAAACATCTGATTGTAAGTACGCTTTCTAAATTATTATTATTTTTTTTTTTTTCTTCTTCTTCTCTGATACTCAGGGATATATTAAGATATAACTATAATGTCTATTACTTTAACTATCGACCACTAACCATACTGAAATGTTCAGGAGTTACAATATCTTTAGAGCACACATATTTTTGAGATAATTTTCTTCAGAATATATGGCTCATATATTGAACATACAGAAAATCCCATCGTCAGGTCTGGGGGGGGAGAGGGGAGGGGGGAGGGGGGGGGGGGAGGGAGGGAGGGAGGGAGGAAAGAAAGAAAAAATTAAATAAAAAATATATAGATATGTACTACGGTACATATCACAAGTAGTATTATATATGTTCTCCAACATAGAAGAAGGAGCAAAAGTTTCTACGGTTATGAATATTTTACATATATCAAGGTTTAAACTGTTTCAATAATACTTAGATATTATTAAAATGTGCTGAATAACAGCAATTTCGTATCACAGTTAATATAGATGATGTTATTTTTCATCATAAGAAAAAGGCAGTATGGTGGACCACATTGGAATTACCTCAATTCATCTTGCATAAGGTAAATCTCCTTTACAGAATCATAACCCTTTTTCCAAATTTAATTAAACAGGAGGTAATTAGCAAGGCTAAATATCATCCTCAACAATAGTCGGGCTCCGACAACGCAATAAAAAAAAAAAAAAAAAGATGAAGGAAAATAACAAATATTGATTCTTCGACCACCATAATGCCTTATACTCACTCTATTGCTCAAGTAATGTTTGAAGCAAGAATTTCTGTTTTTTTTGTGCAACTTTGTTTGATATACTCAAGTTCCATTGACTAAACAAATAATATGGTACTTCCAAATTTGCAATTAAATTTTCATAAGATATGCAGAATAATCCCCTATTTTTACAAGAAGCTATAATTCCCCAAGACAAGAGCTCCCCCCTGTGGCTAATAAGCATATTTACTAGAGTGGTCATATTTTGCCTACACCTGAGAAACCTAACACAATTTAGATACTAAGAAATGTCTTTATAAAACAGGGTTCAATATAAAAACGCTTATTTATACAGTCATTTACAGTCCCCATATCTACATCTCACCCATAAATTGCAACTAATAATTTAAAAATCTACCATGACCAAGGTTTTCTCTTACACCCTGTAATATCTGAACAATATAATTAGCTAGCTGATCCAGAGTGCTAAGAGTTTTGTAAATAAAAGAAAGGAAAAAAAAAAAAAAAGAAAAGAAGAAAACATAATAATCCAACTATATTCCATTTGATCCTACTTAGACCTTGCTCCCACAAAAAGAGTGGAAATTCTTTCACTCTTTGTACTTTCCGGACCTTGTTATTAGGGTAGTCTAGCTGGTCTAAACCTACCTCCGGAACATTACCTTACCCCCTTGGGAAGGGAAAAACCCTCCCCCTCCTCTCTCTCCTTTTTTTTTTTTTTCTTTCTCCCCCCCCCCTTCTCATTCCCGCCCCCTTGATATCCCGGGCATATTTATCAAACCCAAATCAAAACATACAAATAAGTCAAATCTCACCATACTCTTATATCCGAGCACTTCTTATCTCGGGTACAGGAAGAACTCCAAAATGCCTATTCATAAACAGCAGACCACTTCAACATCGTTGAAGCTAGTCTCAGTAAATGCTAAAGGACTTAACATCCCTGAAAAAAGAACCAAGTTCCTTAATGAATTTCATAAACTCAAAGCAAATATCATTTGCATACAAGAGACTCACTTTAAAGCTAATAAAGTTCCCAAAATGCAAGATAAAAGATTTCCAATGGCATTTCACGCCACCAATCCTGAAGGGAAAACCAAAGGAGTCTCAATTCTGATTTCCAAAGAGACTCCTCTTCAAATTCAAGACACAATGCTTGACCCAGGGGGAAGATACATATTCTTGAAAGGAAAGTTAGGACCTCATCCCATCACAATTGCCAACATCTACACTCCTAATTCAAAGCAGGTAACCTTTTTCCGTAAGATTAAGGAACTATTAACAAACTTCGCTGCGGGCATACTTGTCTTAGGAGGTGACTTTAACACTCCTTTAAATCCACTCATAGATACCTCTAATGGGTCATCGAGCCTTCCTTATAAAGCATTAAAACAAATCAAACTCCAACTACAGGAATTAATGCTACATGATGCCTGGAGAACTCTGAACCCACAAACTAAAGACTTTACATATTTTTCTACTGTACATCAAAAATATTCCAGAATAGATTACTTTTTTATCTCGCAACCAGACCTAGAATTACTGAAAGATTCGACAATCAAAACCATGACTATATCCGATCACCATCCAATTACCTTATCATTAACTTTCCCAGAAAAAACTACCATAACCAAAACATGGAGACTTAACACTTCTGTCTTGAAAGACCCCATAGATGTACTACATTTTAATGACAAACTAAATGAATATTTTTCACTAAATGAAAACGACGAGACAGCTTTGATTACACAATGGGAAGTGCACAAATGCGTAATGAGAGGTAAATTTATAAAAAAACTAGCTAAAATAAAGAAAGAAAAACAATCCAAAATTAGATCGCTACTAGACCAAATTCATAAACTAGAAAAAACTCACAAAAGAACTGTTGCTCTCTCCACATTTGAAGAACTAACTAAAGCAAGAACTCTACTATCAGAAGAGTTGAACATGAAAACAAAAAGACAATATATCTTAAGACATAAGATATATTATGAGCAAGGTAACAAAAGTGGAAAAATGCTTGCAAAGGCAGTCCAAAGCAAGAAGGCTGCATCAACAATTCATCAAATAAGAGACAAACAAGGCACACCATATTCGTCGAATGAGGAGATTGCCAAACAGTTCGAACTCTACTACCATTCCTTATATAACATTCCATCTAATCCTAAATGCCCACATAATTCGGAAAAAAGAACAAAGCTTATTCAAAATTTCCTAGAAAAATATTGCCCACCCCAAATATCAAAAAATACAGCCCTAGAACTCGAGACACCTATATCAGGCCCGGAATTTGATAAAGCCTTAAAAGATATGAAAATAGGCAAGGCACCAGGTCCAGATGGATTACCTTCAATATTACAAAACGTTTACCAACATACTGAAACCTAGATTTCTGAAAACCTTCCAATCACTATACTCTGAACAACATCCCCCTAAACAACTGTTGGAAGCCCATATAACGGTCATACCAAAAGAGGGGAAAGATTTGACTCAGGTAACTAACTACAGACCAATTTCCCTAATCAATGTCGACATCAAGATTTATGCCAAAATACTAGCAAACAGACTCCTACCCCTGCTATCTTCCCTTATTTCCTTAGATAAAGTAGTCTTTATCCCGGGAAGGGAGGGACGCGACAACACAATCAAAGCAATAAACATAAATCACTGGTTATCATCCCAAAAGAAACCGGGATTCTTCCTATCTCTTGATGCAGAGAAGGCGTTTGACAGAGTGGCCTGGGACTATATGGACGCAGTACTAAAACACATAGGGATCCTGCCCCAAATGAGATCATACATCAAAGTATTATACTCCAACCCAACAGCTAGAGTTCGTGTCAATGGCCACCTGTCAGACGCCTTCAACCTTCACAACGGCACAAGACAAGGATGCCCCCTCTCACCACTGTTGTTCGTCATCACATTAGAGCCACTATTAAATAAAATTCGATCAAATCCAGACATTAAGGGTATAGAAATTCACAAACACACATATAAAGTGGCAGCTTTTGCTGATGACATGCTTCTATTCCTCTCTGAACCCCATATTTCATTACCCAATGTCATCCAAGACCTAGAGCACTTCCAACTATTATCAAACTTAAAAATTAATCACTCAAAATCTAGCGCCCTTAATATTACACTACCCTCCAATTCAGTAGAATTATGTAAAAATAACTTCCCCTTCTCGTGGGCCAAACAAAGCATAACATACCTAGGAACAGAAATACCTACAAATTTAAGTAATCTCTTCAAACTCAACTTTTTACCCATTCTAAAAGACACACAAGATGATTTAAAAAGATGGAACTCTCTCAATATTTCTTGGTTTGGTAGAGCCTCTCTGATTAAGATGACAATCCTACCTAGATTTCTGTACGTTATGCAAACAATCCCCATTAGACTGCCATTATCATTCTTTAATACTTTCCGCAAAGCATGTTCTTCCTTTATCTGGAGGAGCAAACCTCCCAGAATCAAATTTACCAGACTAAACTTACCCAAAAATAAAGGGGGGATAGCTCTCCCAGACCTCCAAAAATACCACCAAGCTGCTCTTCTGACACGAATAGTAGACTGGAACATTCACCAAACAGTTAAAGATTGGGTGTCTCTAGAGCAATCACTTTTCTCCCACCAAATAAATTATCTCCCGTGGATTCGTCCAGCGCACCACTCCAAAAACATTAAAACCCATCCTCTTATAGGTCCCACACTAGAAATTTTTTTTAACACCTATAAAAAAAACAATCCAGTTCCTTGGATGAGTCCTTTAACACCACTGAGGAACAATCCAGACTTTGTCCCAGGTTTAGAAAAAAATGTCCTCACTAATTCATGGCCACATGGTGAAATTCTGGTCAAACACTTTTTTAAAAATGGAAAACTTTTATCTAGAGATGAAATAAACAGAGATAGCGACCCTCCACAGATCTCGCAGTGGAATTACATACAAATCAGACACTACCTAACCAGCAACGAGACAACGCAGCATTGGACTAGACCTCTGACGACACTAGAAGACCTATGTACAAGGACAACCCCACAGAGACATATTATTTCCTTTCTCTACAACTCACTCTTTGTGAGCAATTCGGTGTTCTCCAGTTCCTCATATCAAGCTTGGGAACAGGACCTCAACTTAAACCTGTCAGAGGAAAACTGGGAAAAAATTTTCATGTACGCACATAAGGGTTCACTAAATGTCGCCACTCAAGAATGCTGCTTTAAAATCATCACTAGATGGTATAGAACTCCCTCCCTATTGCACAAGTTCTCTCCCCGGACCTCTGACAGGTGTTGGAGATGCAAAATTGAGGAGGGCTCGATGATCCACATTTGGTGGACTTGCCCGCTTATCCAAAATTTTTGGAAAATGGTTCATGAAACCATCACGTCAGTCACCTCAGAAAACTTAAGTTTTAACCCAGCACAATACCTGCTACACTATAATTCAATACCCAAAAGACAATACCTAAAGTCTCTAACTATGTTTATGATAAATGCTGCAAGACATTGTATCCCCTGCCACTGGCAATCTAATTCTATCCCATCAAAAATAGAATGGTTTCGTAGAATAAACAAGATAGAAAGTATAAAAGAACTCATAAGCATTTCTCAAGAAAAAATACTTAATTATGCTTCTACATGGCATAAATGGATAGAATTCAAAAACTCTCAGTCCTATAAAGCAATCAATATTTAATTACAAAAACTACTGTCCAGAAACAAGATCTATAAGAAGGTTCAAGAATAACACACGGAAAATATAAGTTAATTGCCCAGTCCCTTCTCCCCCTTCTTTTTTTTTTTCTTTCCCCCCTTCCCCTCCTCCCCCTCTCTACCTTCTCCATTAAGACACAGTTTAAGCTAGTAAACGATTACTATTTCAACATTGCTACTTGAGTATATGTATTAGCAATAAAACATTGATACTGTATAAAATCATAATATCTCCATATACTGTCCTAAAATGTTTTCAAACCAAATGTCATATGTAACATTTTATTGGCAAATGTACCACTATAACGATATCTTGTGATTACTTGTTCTTTCAATAAAAACCTTTGAGAAACAAAAAAAAAAGGATTGGTGATAAAGCATCAGTGGAGAGGAGACACGTTTTTCCCATATTAACTCTTACAGGTGAGAATTTCCCTTCCTAGGGGTAGATTTCAACTCACTTTCTGTTGTCTCCTTCCGTTTGCAAGTAGGAGTCATTTGGAAGTTGGATGTTTGAAAGTAGGGGCATGCCCTATATACTCTGCAGAAATTTGGGCCTTAGGCGTTGGTGTTGCCACAACCCCTGTGACATTTGTTTTGTTGTCTGTGCACCTCTTCAGAAGATTTTACGTCACTTTCTGTCCAAATGACAAATGTTTTTTGACAATTTGGGATTTTTAGTTAAAAAAAGGATTGGTGATAAAGCATCAGTGGAGAGGAGACACGTTTTTCCCATATTAACTCTTACAGGAGAGCATTTCCCTTCCTAGGGGTAGATTTCATCTCACTTTCTGTTGTCTCCTTCCGTTTGCAAGTAGGAGTCATTTGGAAGTTGGATGTTTGAAAGTAGGGGCCTGCCCTATATACTCTGCAGAAATTTGGGCCTTAGGTGTTGGTGTTGCCACAACACTGTAAGTCCTCACAGTTACTCTTGGTGGGCCCAGAAATGGGCCCTGCTGTGAAATATTAGATCAAGAATTGTAATTACATGCACCTGTTGAATAGGGGCAGAAAAATTGGGCCTTTGGTGGTGGTGGTGGTGTTGCCACAACACTGTAAGTCCTCACAGTTACTCTTGGTGGGCGCAGAAACGGGCCCTGGTGTTAAATAATAGATCAAGAAATGTAATTACATGTCCCTGTTGAACAGGGGCAGAAAAATTGGGCCTTAGGCACTGGTGCCACAACACTGCAACCCCTCACAGATACTTTAGTTGGAGCGCAGGAATGAGCCCTCCTGTAAAATATTGCATCAAAAATTGTAATTACACGCCCCTGTTAAACTGGGGCTGAAAAATTGGGCCTTATGCACTGGTGCTGGTGCCACAACACTGCAACCCCTCACAGATACTCTAGTTGGAGCGCAGGAACAAGCCCTGCTGCAAAGTATTGCATCAAAAATTGTAATTACACGCCCCTGTTAAACAGGGGCTGAAAAATTTGGCCTTAGGCACTGGTGCTGGTGCCACAACACTGCAACCCCTCACAAATACTCTAGTTGAGTGCAGCAACGAACCCTCCTTGCAAAATATTGCATCAAAAATTGTAATTACACGTCCCTGTTAAACAGGGGCTGAAAAATTGGGCCTTAGCCACTGGTGGCAGCGCCCAGAACCAAAAATATTCTTACAAGCTATCAGCATGATCATTGAGGAGGAAGAGGATAGTCACTCAGCATAACAGGATAGTCACTCAGCATCAGCATAGGCAGTCTTGAAGGGATCTGACATTTCAAAAAAAAATATTCGGCTACATTAGCATCAGGTGCTTGGTAGCTGGTGGTGATCCAAGACTGGTTCATTTTTATGAAGGTCAGTCGATTGACCGAGTCAGTGGACAGGCGCACCCTGTGATCAGTTACAAAACCTCCAGCAGCACTGAATGTGTGTTCCAAAAGAACGCTGGATGCAGGACAGGCCAGTACCATACACACTGAAGTATATTTTGTTTCACTGTTTTTGATTCATTCACTTAGACTTGTAGTGCATCTTTCCCCTGTGGTGAGAGTTTGTTAATTTATTATTTTACCAGTGAACAGCGCCAACCCCCTATTTTCTCAGAGATCACAATGATCTTAAGCCTTGCTTGTGCTACCTCCAGCTGCATGCGCTAATCATGCTTCATATAACATGCATAGGATAAATTTACAAGTTATGCGCTGCGCTTGGGTGACCCCAAAAACAAAATTAATAATAACCAACTCTGTGCTTACTAGTGCGATAATATTAAATACAAATAATATGAATGTTGAATAAATAAACAAGGTGTGAAAAAACAAGTGCTTGTTACACCATAAATTAGTGCTTAATAGTGCTTGTTACACCATACATAGGTACCTTACAGGATGTCCTGAGGCAGGCCAGGAAAGTCTGTGTGCATTTCCGCAGCTCATATAATGCCAGTGCTCGGCTGGCTGACCTCCAAAATGAATTTAACCTGCCCAAGAACCACCTAATCTGTGACATGCCCACCAGGTGAAACCCAACGTTGGCCATGCTGCAGCGGTTGCACATGCAGCAGAGGGCCGTCAATGAGTACCTGTGTGATTATGGCACCAGGACAGGGTCATGGGAGCCTGTTTTTTTTCCCCACGCCAGTGGGCCATGATCAGGGATGCATGCACTGTCCTGTCACCATTTGAGGAGGCCACAAGGATGGTGAGCAGTGACAGTGCATGCATCAGTGACACTGTCCCCCTTGTCCACCTGTTGGAGCACACGCTGCATGGAATAATGGACAGGGCACTTGAGGCAGAAGAGAGGCAAGAAGAGGAGGACTTCCTTAGCTCTCAAGGCCCTCTTTATCCAGACAGTGTTTCTGCATGCCCGCTGATCACACAGAGAGAGGACGAGGAGGAGGAGGAGGAGGAAGAGGAGGATTGTGTCAGCATGGAGGTGGAGCCTGGCACTCATCATCAGCAGCAGTCTTTAAGGGATCATTTACTGTCCCAAGAAACCCATGGACTTGTACATGGCTGGGAGGAGATGGCTGCGGATCATGTTGTCCTTAGTGACCCAGAGGACTCCGGACCGAATGCCTCAGCAAACCTACGCTGCATGGCCTCCCTGATCCGCAAAGCCTGTAGAAGGATCCTCATATTCGTGGTATCAAGGAGAGGGATCAATACTGGCTGGCAACCCACCTTGATCCACGTTACAAGGGTAAGGTTGCGGACTTTATCTTGCCGTTGCAGATGGGGGAGCAGAAGATAAAACATCTTCGGGAGGCCTTGCAGAAAGGTCTGTGCAACGCATTCCCAGAGACTGGAAGGTTACAAACTCCTGTTCCTGGATAACGTTTAGCTGAGGCTTCGGTCAGTCAAAAAAGGAGCGGTGGAGAAGGTGGCCGTCTGACCGATGCGTTCAGACAATTTTTTAGTCCGCAGCCCCAAGGTATGATCTGTTCCAGCAACCATCGCCAGCGTCTGTTTTACATGGTGCAGGAATACTTAGGGGCAAGATCTGACTTGGACACCTTTCCTACCGAAAATCCTCTGGGTTACTGGGTCTTGAGGATGGATCACTGTCCAGAGCTTGCACAGTATGACGTCTTGATGACGAAATGCGTAAGACGTGGCCACTTGGTACGCATACGTCCTTTTACCTTCTGTTTATGTCATTGACTTCTGGTTTCTGTAGACGGTCGTGGAACGCACGCCGCTACCACTGCACTGTCTGCGGCTTCTCGCGTGGAGCCAGCCGGCGGAGAGCTGTCAGATTTTAGTTTTTCTTCCTTTTACTTTCAGTTTTAATGTAAACTTAAGCCTAACAAAGTTTTATTTGGATTCACACTATGAGGCTCTTCTCTTCTCCCTGTATATGGTACTCTGTCCTGGTGGATGCCATTTGAGAGCACTCTGGTGACACAAGTGAAAAGAAGGTGGTGAAGGGGACACTGACCGCTTGGATCATCGGATCTACGTCTACATGCCCATTACCCCTGCAGGGGTTGGGCGTTCCGGTGAGTGGGGACACTAGAGGGGGCTCCACACAGGACGGTACATATTAATATGAACGGACACACCCAGAACCAATTGAAGATATACCAGATTTGTGCACAAGAACTTTTTATACATACTGGACATTTTTTAATAGATATAGCAATTTTTTTGGCACTTTTGGAATTGTTGTATGCACGGACACTTTTTTTTTTTGGAAATTATAGACTATTATGCTAGTATTTAAAAAAAAAATTTCAAAAATTTTTTCATTTAATATTTTTATCTATTAATTTTTGATCACTATATTTTTAATGCACACTTAATGTATATTGATTTTTTAGCCTGTTTTCACTTCCATTTGATCACTATCCAGCTTCACATAATTGGTAGTACACCACTTTGGAGTGGTTAATACTGTGTTTTTTCAGGGCACAATTCACTTACACGTTTTATTAATTGTCTTCTTGGATTTTGTGTCATTTTTGTACACTTGATTGATCATCAACTTTATTTAATGTTTGGAGGTATTTTTATTCTTTCATACGTTCCTTTACTATGAGTAGTTTGCACACGTAATGGTAGTTTTAGTGTGGATATTTATCCATACACACTGAAGTATATTTTGTTTCACTGTTTTTGATTCATTCACTTAGACTTGTAGTGCATCTTTCCCCTGTGGTGAGAGTTTGTTAAATTATTATTTTACCAGTGAACAGCGCCAACCCCCTATTTTCTCAGAGATCACAGCATTTGGATTGCACCTAGGTGCTTTCTTTTTTTGGGGGGCTGCAGTTCGGTTATGAGGCTGTTCTGAGCGCGGAATACTAACACATATACTTAAGATCATTGTGGCTCACAGAATTTTTCCAATTTGAAATGTCATATACCAGATAAGACCAGAACTGTGTGGACTGCAACAGAGTGAACCAGACATAAATAGGTGAAAGTAAGTTTATTAAGGTAAATGCATATACATGTGAACATACCACCAATACAGAGTGAACAAACCAAACAACCAAACAGTGATAATACACAACCAGCATATGTAGCAAAAGGGAGTATCAGAATCATAGTCAAGCCAGGCCAAGGTCATAAATAGGGATGAGTTTCGAGTTCGAGTCAAACTCATGTTCCACTCGAACATTGGCTGTTCGCAAGTTCGCCGAAAAGCAAACAATTTGGGGTGTTCGCGGAAAATTCGAATGCCGCGGAACACCCTTTAAAAGTCTATGGGAGAAATCAAAAGTGCTAATTTTAAAGGCTTATATGCAAGTTATTGTCATAAAAAGTGTTTGGGGACCTGGGTCCTGCCCCAGGGGACATGGATCAATGCAAAAAAAAGTTTTAAAAACGGCCGTTTTTTCAGGAGTAGTGATTTTAATAATGCTTAAAGTCAAACAAAAAAAGTGTAATATCTCTTTAAATTTCGTAGCTGGGGGTGTCTATAGTATGCCTATAAAGGGGCGCATGTTTCCTGTGTTTAGAACAGTCTGACAGCACAATGACATTTCCAAGGAATAAACCCATTTAAAACTACTCGCGGCTATTGCATTCCAGTCCGACAATACACATAGAAGTTCATTGATAAAAACGGCATGGGCATTCCCCACAGGGGAACCCTGAACCAAAATTAAAAAAAAAAAAAATGACGTGGGGGTCCCCCTAAATTCCATACCAGGCCCTTCAGGTCTGGTATGGATATTAAGGGGAACCCCGGCCAAAATTTAAAAAACAGCGTGGGGTCCCCCCAAAAATCCATACCAGACCCTTATCCAAGCATGCAACCTGGCAGGCCGCAGGAAAAGAGGGGGGGACGAGAGTGTGGCCCCCCTCCTGAACCGTACCAGGCCACATGCCCTCAAAATTGGAAGGGTGCTTTGGGGTAGCCCCCCAAAACACCTGGTCCCCATGTTGATGAGGACAAGGACCTCATCCCCACAACCCTGACCGGTGGTTGTGGGGGTCAGTGGGCGGGGGGGCTTATCAGAATCTGGAAGCCCCTTTTAACAAGGGGACCCCCAGATTCCGGCTCCCCCCCGTGTGAAATGGTAAGGGGGTACTTACCCCTACCATTTCACTAAAAAACTGTCAAAAATGTTAAAAATGACAAGAGACAGTTTTTGACAATTCCTTTATTTAAATGCTTCTTCTTTCTTCTATCTTCCTTCTTCTTCTGGTTCTTCCTCCGGCGTTCTCGTCCAGCATCTCCTCCATGGCGTCTTCTATTTTCTTCTCCTCGGGCCGCTCCACACCCATGGCATGGGGGGAGGCTCCCGCTCTTCTCTTCATCTTCTTCATCTTCTTCTCTTCTTCATTTTCTTCTCTGGGCCGCTCCGCACCCATGCTGGCATGGAGGGAGGCTCCCGCTGTGTGACGGCGTCTCCTCGTCTGACGGTTCTTAAATGATGGGGGGCGGGGCCACCCGGTGGCCCCACCCCCTCTGACGCACAGGACATGACGGGTCTTCCCTGTGGCATTTTCCGTGATGTCACAGGGAAGTCCCGTCGAGTCACCGTGCGTCAGAGGGGGCGGGGTCACCGGGTGGCCCCGCCCCCCGTTATTTAAGAACCGTCAGACGAGGAGACGCCGTCACACAGCGGGAGCCTCCCTCCATGCCAGCATGAATGCGGAGCGGCCCGGAGAAGAAAATGAAGAAGAGAAGAAAAGAAGAAGAGAAGAAGATGAAGAAGATGAAGAGAAGAGTGGGAGCCTCCCCCCATGCCATGGGTGTGGAGCGGCCCGAGGAGAAGAAGATAGAAGACACCGCGGAGGAGATGCTGGACGAGAACGCCGGAGGAAGAACCAGAAGAACCAGAAGAAGATGAAGGAAGATGGAAGAAAGAAGAAGCATTTAAATAAAGGAATTTTCAAAAACTGTCTCTTGTCATTTTTAACATTTTTGACAGTTTTTTAGTGAAATGGTAGGGGTAAGTATCCCCTTACCATTTCACACAGGGGGGGCCGGGATCTGGAGGTCCCCTTGTTAAAGGGGGCTTCCAGATTCCGATAAGCCCCCCGCCCGCAGACCCCCACAACCACCGGCCAGGGTTGTGGGGATGAGGCCCTTGTCCTCATCAACATGGGGACAAGGTGTTTTGGGGGGCTACCCCAAAGCACCCTCCCAATGTTGAGGGCATGTGGCCTGGTACGGTTCAGAAGGGGGGGGCGCACTCTCGTCCCCCCCTCTTTTCCTGCGGCCTGCCAGGTTGCGTGCTTGGATAAGGGTCTGGTATGGATTTTTGGGGGACCCCACGCCGTTTTATTTTTTTTTGGCGCGGGGTTCCCCTTAAAATCCATACCAGACCTGAAGGGTCTGGTATGGAATTTAGGGGGACCCCCACGTCATTTTTTTTTTTAAATTTTGGCCGGGGTTCTCCTTAATATCCATACCAGACCTGAAGGGCCTGGTATAGAATTTAGGGGGACCCCCACGTCATTTTTTTTTTTTTTAATTTTGGTTCAGGGTTCCCCTGTGGGGAATTCCCATGCCGTTTTTATCAATGAACTTCTATGTGTATTGTCGGACCGGCAATGCAATAGCCGTGAGTAGTTTTAAATGGGTTTTTTCCTTCGAAATGTCATTTTGCTGTCAGACTGTTCTAAACACAGGAAACATGCGCCCCTTTACAGGCACACTATAGACACCCCCCAGCTACGAAATTCAAAGGGATATTACACTTTTATTGTTTGACTTTAAGCATTATTAAAATCACAGCTCCTGAAAAAACAGCCGTTTTTAAAACTTTTTTTTGCGTTGGTCCATGTCCCCTGGGGCAGGACCCAGGTCCCCAAACACTTTTTATGACAATAACTTGCATATAAGCCTTTAAAATTAGCACTTTTGATTATTCATGTTCGTGTCCCATAGACTTTAACGGTGTTCGCGTGTTCGAACAAACTTTTTTCCTGTTCGCAAGTTCTGGTGCGAACCGAATAGGGGGGTGTTCGGCTCATCCCTAGTCATAAACAGGAGATCAGTAGCTGGGAAGGGAAACAAACAGGACAAGAGAGGATGGATGGATCACAGGAGGGACAGATCAGGTACAAGGCTCAGAGTCCAGGGTTCAGGTAACAGACAGGAAACAGGACCAACAGGTTCCAGAAATCAGGCTACAGGTTCAGGCTTCAGGTTACGGAATCAGGATCAGGACAGGAACACATCAGGCTGGGCAGCGGGCAGGAACACATCAGGCTGGGCAGCAGGCAGGAACACACCAGGCTGGGCAGCGGGCAGAAACACACCGGGCTGGGCAGTGGACAAGAACACACCGGGCTGGGCAGCGGACAGGAACACACCAGCCTGGGCAGCAGGCAAGAACACACCTGGCTGGGCAGCAGGCAGGAACACACCGGGTTGGGCAGCGGACAGGAACACAGCAGGCTGGGCAGCGGACAGGAACACACCGGGCTGGGCAGCGGACAGGAACACACCAGCCTGGGCAGCAGGCAGGAACACACCGGGTTGGGCAGCAGACAGGAACACAGCAGGCTGGGCAGCGGACAGGAACACACCAGGCTGGGCAGCAGACAGGAACACACCAGGCTGGGCAGCGGACAGGAACACACCAGGCTGGGCAGCGGACAGGAACACACCGGGCTGGGCAGCGGACAGGAACACACTGGGCTGGGCAGCGGACAGGAGCACACCAGGCTGGGCAGCGGACAGGAACACACCAGGCTGGGCAGCGGACAGGAGCACACCAGGCTGGGCAGCGGACAGGAACACACCAGGCTGGGCAGCGGACAGGAACACACCGGGCTGGGCAGCGGACAGGAACACACCGGGCTGGGCAGCGGACAGGAGCACACCAGGCTGGGCAGCGGACAGGAACACACCAGGCTGGGCAGCGGACAGGAACACACCAGGCTGGGCAGCGGACAGGAACACACCGGGCTGGGCAGCGGACAGGAACACACCGGGCTGGGCAGCGGACAGGAGCACACCGGGCTGGGCAGCGGACAGGAACACACCAGCCTGGGTAGCAGGCAAGAACACACCTGGCTGGGCAGCAGGCAGGAACACACCGGGCTGGGCAGCGGACAGGAACACAGCAGGCTGGGCAGCGGACAGGAACACACCAGGCTGGGCAGCAGACAGGAACACACCAGGCAGGGCAGCAGACAGGAACACACCAGGCTGGACAGCGGACAGGAACACTTCAAGCTGGGCAGTAGGCATGGGCACTTCAAGCTCGGCAGCAGCCACAGGCACTTCAAGCTCGCAGCAGGCATGGGCACTTCAAGCTCGGCAACAGGCACGGGCACTTCAAGCTGGGCAGCAGGCATGGGCACTTCAAGCTGGGCAGCAGGCACATCAAGCGGGGCAGCAGGCACATCAAGCTGGGCAGCAGGCACGGGCACTTCAAGCTGGGCAGCAGGCACTTCAAGCTGGGCAGCAGACATGGGCACTTCAAGCTGGTCAGCAGGCACATCAAGCGGGGCAGCAGGCACGGACACTTCAAGCTGGGCAGCAGGCACATCAAGCGGGGCAGCAGCACATCAAGCTGGGCAGCAGGCACGGGCACTTCAAGTTGGGAAAGTGGGCTCATCAGGCTGGAAAGCGGGATCATCAGGCTGGAAGGCGGGCACATCAGGCTGGAAAGTAGGTACTGGCACCTCCGGCTGGAACACTGGCCCCTCAGGCTGGAACACTGGCCCCTCAGGCTGGAACACTGGCCCCTCAGGCTAGAACTCTGGCGCTTCAGGCTGGAAGGCGGGTACCGGGACATCAGGCTGGAAAGTGGACATCAGGACATCAAACTGGATAACAGGCACTGGGATGTCAGACTGGGTAGCAAGCACTGGGACGTCAGACTGGGTAGCGAGCACTGGGACATCAGACTGGGTAGCAAGCACTGGGACATCAGACTGGGTAGCAAGCACTGGGACGTCAGACTGGGTAGCAAGCACTGGGACGTCAGACTGGGTAGCAAGCACTGGGAAGTCAGACTGGGTAGCAAGCACTGTGATGTCAGACTGGGTAGCAAGCACCGCGACGTCAGACTGCATTGCAAGCACTGGGATGTCAGGCTGGATTGGATTAGCTGGTGCGGAGGCAGGTTGGGTTACTGGCAGGATCGTCTTGGTTGGAAAAAACTTTCGTTTTTTCTTTGGCTTAGCCACTGACGCTCTGTAGGTGAGGGGTGCAGCAGACTGGAAAGGAGGATTGGGATATGGTATAGAAGAAGTAACAGTAGCTGGGGGAAGTTCCTGTGGGTTTGTAGGCAGCTGAGAAAAGGCAGGTGGGTTGAATGCAGGATAGGTACAGGGAGCAGAGACCGGATATGAGTATTTGGTTGGCAGCAGCGTATACTGAGCTGCAACTGAGGTTGACATGGGTGATGGGGAAACATACATTTGGGTAGGCTGGTGTTTGGTGGCAGAGGTGGTTTGTTTGGCTGGAGCTGCTTGCACCATGTCAGACCATGCTGAAAGTATAGGTTGTACAAACTGTGCTTTTAAATCTCCCTGTCTAACAAAAGACTGAGCAGACACAATGCACTCAGCAATGGGGAACAGGCTGAGTAGTGCTCACAAAAATCGGCTGGATCCTCTTCAAAAAGCCATACTAGGGATACAACCTGATTCATATCAAAAGGAGGAGTGAAATCATCACAGCCCTCTGGAATACAGGGCAGGGCCAGCTCAGTACATATCTTGATCAAAGGCTGCACCTCCGCAAACAATATAACCCTGATCGACCAGGGAGTGAGCCAAACGTATAGTTGCAAACAGCTGGTCACTAGACCATCCTTTCAGAGCATGGCAGCAATAATCACCACTTTCAGATGCCAGCAGAGAAAAATAAATAACCTCATCGGCATTCATGTTTGCAAGCAAACTGAATCAAAATGGTTCCCCTGTGCAGCCACTTCCGGTCGGGGATGGCCCTGGTATTCTGCCATATACCGGACAAGACCAGAACTGTGTGGACTGAAACAGAGTGAACCAGACATAAATAGGTGAAAGTAAGTTTATTAAGGTAAATGCATATACATGTGAACACACCACCAATACAGAGTGAACAAACCAAACAACCAAACAGCATATGTAGCAAAAGGGAGTATCAGAATTGTAGTCAAGCCAGGCCAGTTTCATAAACAGGAGATCAGTAGCTGGGAAGGGAAACAAACAGGACAAGAGAGGATGGATGGATCAAAGGAGGGATGGGTCAGGTACAAGGCTCAGGGTCTAGGGTTCAGGTAACAGACAGGAAACAGGATCAACAGGTTCCAGAAATTAGGCTTCAGGTTCAGGCTTCAGGTTCAAGAATCAGGATCAGAGTAACAGGATGCAGGTCAGGGCACAAGGACAATACCAGGGCAACATGAGTGTGCACTTGCCAGGTATTTATACTGCAGCTGCTAATTAAGGTCAGGTGACACCTGTCTGCAGAGGGGAATACCTGCTTCATACTGCCAGGATTCCTCTGCTGGTGGATGCCAGTACTGCGGCCCAAAGGTGACAGAATACCAGCAGGAAAAAGCTCTTCTGACAGCTCCAAACTGCCAGGAGACACCTGCTGGTGGACCTCAGTACTGCACGCCAAATGATCAATATTGCCAGAAGAAGAGACCTTTCCTGACAGGTAACGTCCCTATCCATGCCTGCTGGACCATGAGTCAGCGGTAATATGCACCTTACCACTCACCGCCCTGTCCAACGAGGCCAAGACATTGCTTTCCACATGCCGGTAGAGAGCCAGAATCGCCTTCCGTGAGAAAAAGTGCCGTTTGGGAACCTGCCACTGAGGAACCGCACAGTCCACAAATTCACGGAAGGGGGCAGAGTCTACCAACTGAAGTTGAAGTGCTAGCAATTTAGCCAAGCTAGCATTCAACCGCTGGGCATGTGGATGGCTGGGAGCGAACTTCTTTCGGCGGTGCAGCAGCTGGGGCAGGGAAATTTGCCTGGTACAATCTGACGTCGGTGTACCAATAGCAGATTGCCCCAAGTACTTGGCTGTGACACACCTAATTCTACACCTTCATTCCTCTCAGTGCAGGTCTTAGAGAGGACTGAAGGTATAGTGGGGTTGGAGATCCCAGCTGATGAGGAGCAAGGAGAGGCCCTCTTTGTTCTTTGGTGTGGGTCTTTTAGGTACACTTGCCAACGAACTGAATGGCAGGTCAACATATGTCTGGTCAAGCATGTGGTGCCCAAGCGGGAGATGTTTTGGTAACGAGAGATACGCTTGAGAATGTTGCAAATAGCAGTGGTGGGATCTGATGCACTCATCTCAAAAAAGGCCCACACCAAAGAACTTTTGGAATAATGCGCAGATGCAGCAGCGCCCTGCACATGCGGAGCTCTGCGGTGTGATGCAGTCAGTGTGCTGCCCTTAAGCTGGCCCCTGGAGGGCATCCTGCCTCGTTGGTGATGTGCCTCCTCCTCCTCCAATCTCCTATCAGGCACCCACGTGGAGTCAGTGACCTCATCATCCCCTCCCTCCTCATCACTGGAGCAAAGCTGGCAGTATGCTGCAGCTGGGGGAACATGACTGCCAGATTGCTGCCCTTCTTGGGCACCCCCTCTCTCTGGGCTCACGTTACTGCCTTCCTCGAGCTGGGTACCATCATCGGAGCCTTCAAAATGCTGGGCATCCTCCTGGAGCATGTACCAAACACTGTGGTCAAACAGTTCAGGGGACTCCTCAGGAGGACATGGTGGGGCTAGGGAAGGAGTGACTGATGCCACTGTGCCAAGGGACGCCACGTTGGCAGCTGCTTTGCCAGACAAAGTACCCTGAGCCTGGGTGAGAGAAGATGAGGACGGCTTGGTCATCCACTCTACCAAGTCTTCGGCATGTTGCGGCTCAACACGGCCAGCTGCCGAAAAAAAGGACAAGTGTGTCCCACAGCCACGTACTGATGGGGATGCACCGTCTCTAGGACCAGCACTGTTGCCTCTAGACACAGAGCCTGCTTGCCCTTTTTTATTGGCTTGTGACTGTCTGCCTCTCCTTGTTGGCCTTCCAGACATACTAATAGCCAGCAGTGAGATGTAGCTGCACAAAGCTGGGATGTATATATATACTGATACTGTAGCTAGCAGAATCAACTGCCTGCCTGTAGTATTATTAGTATGGAAACCCCAGCAATTGTCTTGAGGTAGCTTTAGGTGCACACTGTGCAGAGGATGCAGTACACTGACTGTAAATACTGTAACTGCCTGCCTTTGGTATTAATAGGAGCAGAACAACAGCAATTGTCTTCAGGTAGCTTTAGGTGCACACTGTGCAGAGGACGCACTACACTAACTGTAAATACTATAGCTGCCTGTCTGTGGTATTAATAGGATCAGAAGAACACGACCAATTTTATTCAGGTAGCTTTGGGTGCACACTATGCAGAGGACACAGTGCACTAACTGTATATACTGTAGCTTCCTGCCTGTGGTATTAATAGGAGCAGAACAACATCAATTTTCTTCAAGTAGCTTTAGGTGCACACTGTGCAGAGGACGCAGTGCACTAACTGTAAATACTGTAGCTGCCTGTCTGTGGTATTAATAGGATCAGAAGAACACCACCAATTTTATTCAGGTAGCTTTAGGTGCACACTGTGCAGAGGACACAGTACACTAACTGTAAATACTGTAGCTGCCTGCCTGTGGTATTACTATAGGATCAGAAGAAAACCACCAATTTTATTCAGGTAGCTTTAGGTGCACACTGTGCAAAGGACACAGTACACTAACTGTAAATACTGTAGCTGCCTGCCTGTGGTATTAATAGGAGCAGAACAACATCAATTGTCTCCAGGTAGCTTTAGGTGCACACTGTGCAGAGGACACTCTACACTAACTGTAAATACTGTAGCTGCCAGCCTGTGGTATTAATAGGATCAGAAGAACACCACCAATTTTATACAGGTAGCTTTAGGTGCACACTGTGCAGGGGACACAGTACACTAACTGTAAATACTGTAGCTGCCTGCCTGTGGTATTAATAGGAGCAGAACAACATCAATTTTCTTCAGGTAGCTTTAGATGCACACTGTGCAGAGGACACAGTACACTAACTGTAAATACTGTAGCTGCCTGCCTGTGGTATTAATATAGGTCCAGAAGAACACCACCAATTTTATACAGGTAGCTTTAGGTGCACACTGTGCAGAGGACACAGTACACTAACTGTAAATACTGTAGCTGCCTGCCTGTGGTATTAATAGGAGCAAAACAACAGCAATTGTCTCCAGGTAGCTTTAGGTGCACACTGTGCAGAGGACGCACTACACTAACTGTAACTACTGTAGCTGCCTGTGGTATTAATAGGAGCAGAATAACATCAATTTTCTTCAGGTAGCTTTAGGTGCACACTGTGCAGAGGACACAGTGCACTAACTGTACATATTGTAGCTTCCTGACTATGGTATTAATAGGAGCAGAAAAACAGCAATTGTCTCCAGGTAGCTTAAGGTGCACACTGTGCAGAGGACGCACTACACTAACTGTAAATGCTGTAGCTGCCTGCCTGTGGTATTAATAGGATCAGAAGAATACCACTAATTTTCTTCAGGTAGCTTTAGGTGCACGCTGTGCAGAGGGCACACTACACTAACTGTAAATACTGTAGCTGCCTGCCTATGGTATTAATAGGAGCAGAACAACAGTCACTGTCTCCAGGTAGCTTTAGGTGCACACTGTGCAGAGGATGCACTACACTAACTGTAAATACTGTAGCTGCCTGCCTGTGGTATTAATAGGATCAGAAGAACACCACTAATTTTCTTCAGGTAGCTTTAGGTGTACATTGTGCAGAGGACACAGTACACTAACTGTAAATACTGTAGTTGCCTGCCTGTGGTATTAATATAGGATCAGAAGAACACCACCAATTTTATTCAGGTTGCTTTAAGTGCACACTGTGCAGAGGACACAGTGCACTAACTGTAAATACTGTAGTTGCCTGCCTATGGTATTAATATAGGATCAGAAGAACACCACCAATTTTATTCAGGTTGCTTTAAGTGCACACTGTGCAGAGGACACAGTGCACTAACTGTACATATTGTAGCTTCCTGACTATGGTATTAATAGGAGCAGAACAACAGCAAATGTCTCCAGGTAGCTTTAGGTGCACACTGTGCAGAGGATGCACTACACTAACTGTAAATACTGTAGCTGCCTGCCTGTGGTATTAATAGGATCAGAAGAACACCACTAATTTTCTTCAGGTAGCTTTAGGTGCACACTGAGCAGAGGACACAGTACACTAACTGTAAATACTGTAGCTGCCTGTCTGTGGTATTAATAGGATCAGAAGAAAACCACCAATATTATTCAGGTAGCTTTAGGTGCACACTGTGCAGAGGACACAGTACACTAACTGTAAATACTGTAGCTGCCTGCCTGTGGTATTAATATATGATCAGAAGAACATCACCAATTTTATTCAGGTAGCTATAGGTGCACTCTGTGAAGAGGACACAGTACAATAACTGTAAATACTGTACCTGCCTGCCTGTGGTATTAATAGGATCAGAAGAACATCACTAATTTTCTTCAGGTAGCTTTAGGTGCACACTGAGCAGAGGACGCACTACACTAACTTGTAAATACTACAGATGCCTGTGGTACTGTACTAATAGGATCAGAAGAACACCACAAATTTTCTTCAGGTAGCTTTAGGTGCACACCGTGCAGAGGATGCACTACACTAACTAGTAAATACTGCAGCTGCCTGCAGTACTGTACTAATAGGATCAGAAGAACACCATTATTTTCTTAGTGTAGCTTTAGGTGCACACTGTGCAGAGGATGCACTACACTAACTTGTAAATACTGCAGCTTCCTGCGGTACTGTACTAATAGGATCAGAAGAACACCACTAATTTTTTCAGGTAGCTTTAGGTGCACACTGTGCAGAGGATGCACTACACTAACTTGAAAATACTACAGCTGCCTGTGGTACTGTCCTAATAAGATCAGAAGAACACCACCAATTTTATTCAGGTAGCTTTAGGTGCACAGTATGCGGAGGACACAGTACACTAACTGTAAATACTGTAGTTGCCTGCCTGTGGTATTAATAGGAGCAGAACAACATCAATTTTCTTCAGGTATCTTTAGGTGCACGCTGTGCAGAGGAAGCACTACACTAACTGTAAATACTGTAGCTGCCTGTGGTATTAATAGGAGCAGAACAACATCAATTTTCTTCAGGTAGCTTTAGGTGCACACTGTGCAGAGGACGCAGTACACTAACTGTAAATACTGTAGATGCCTGTCTGTGGTATTAATAGGATCAGAAGAACACCACCAATTTTATTCAGGTAGCTTTAGGTGCACAGTGTGCAGAGGATACAGTACACTAACTGTAAATACTGTAGCTGCCTGCCTGTGGTATTAATGAGAGCAAAACAACAGCAATTGTCTCCAGGTAGATTTAGGTGCACACTGTGCAGAGGACGCACTACACTAGCTGTAAATACTGTAGCTGCCTGCCTGTGGTATTAATAGGATCAGAAGAACACCACTAATTTTCTTCAGGTATCTATAGGTGCACACTGTGCAGAGGACACAGTGCACTAAATGTAAATACTGTAGCTGCCTGTCTTAGGTATTAATATAGGTCCAGAAGAACACCACCAATTTTATTCAGGTAGCTTTAGGTACACACTGTGCAGAGGACACACTACACTAACTGTAAATACTGTAGCTGCCTGCCTGTGGTATTAATATATGATCAGAAGAACACCACTAATTTTCTTCAGGTAGCTATAGGTGCACACTGTGAAGAGGACACAGTACAATAACTGTAAATACTGTAGCTGCCTGCCTGTGGTATTAATATAGGATCAGAAGAACACCACCAATTGTATTCAGGTAGCTATAGGTGCACTCTGTGAAGAGGACACAGTACAATAACTGTAAATACTGTTCCTGCCTGCCTGTGATATTAATAGGATCAGAAGAACACCACTAATTTTCTTCAGGTAGCTTTAGGTGCACACCGTGCAGACGATGCACTACACTAACTTGTAAATACTGCAGCTGCCTGCGGTACTGTACTAATAGGATCAGAAGAACACCACAAATTTTTTCAGGTAGTTTAGGTGCACACTGTGCAGAGGATGCACTACACTAACTTGTAAATACTATAGCTGCCTGTGGTACTGTCCTAATAAGATCAGAAGAATACCACCAATTTTATTCAGGTAGCTTTAGGTGCACAGTATGCGGAGGACACAGTACACTAACTGTAAATACTGTAGCTACCTGCCTGTTGTATTAATAGGAGCAGAACAACACCAATTGTCTCCAGGTATCTTTAGGTGCACACTGTGCAGAGGACACAGTGCACTAAGTGTAAATACTGTAGTTGCTTGCCTATGGTATTAATAGGAGCAGAACAACACATATTGTCTCCAGGTAGCTTTAGGTGCACACTGTGCAGAGGATACAGTACACTAACTGTAAATACTGTAGCTGCCTGTCTGTGGTATTAATAGGAGCAGAACAACATCAATTTTCTTCAGGTAGCTTTAGGTGCACACTGTGCAGAGGATGCAGTACACTAACTGTAAATACTGTAGCTGCCTGTCTGTGGTAAAATAGGATCAGAAGAACACCACCAATTTTATTCAGGTAGCTTTAGATGCACACTATGCAGAGGGCACAGTACAATAACTGTAAATACTGTAGCTGCCTGCCTGTGGTATTAATATAGGATCAGAAGAACACCACCAATTTTATTCAGGTAACTTTAGGTGCACACTGTGCAGAGGACACAGTACACTAACTGTAAATACTGTAGCTGCCTGCCTGTGGTATTAATAGGAGCAAAACAACAGCAATTGTCTCCAGGTAGCTTTAGGTGCACACTGTGCAGAGGACGCACTACACTACCTGTAAATACTGTAGCTGCCTGCCTGTGGTAGTAATAGGATCATAAGAACACCACAAATTTTCTTCAGGTAGCTTTAGGTGCACACTGTGCAGAGGACACAGTGCACTAACTGTAAATACTGCAGCTGCCTGCCTGTGGTATTAATAGGAGCAGAACAACAGCAATTGTCTCCAGGTAGCTTTAGGTGCACACTGTGCAGAGGATGCACTACACTAACTGTAAATACTGTAGCTGCCTGCCTGTGGTATTAATAGGATCAGAAGAACATCACTAATTTTCTTCAGGTAGCTTTAGGTGCACATTGTGCAGAGGACACAGTACACTAACTGTAAATACTGTATGTGCCTGCCTGTGGTATTAATAGGATCAGAAGAACACCACTAATTTTCTTCAGGTAGCTTTAGGTGCACACCGTGTAGAGGATGCACTACACTAACTTGTAAATACTGCAGCTGCCTGCGGTACTGTACTAATAGGATCAGAAGAACACCATTAATTTTCTTCAGGTAGCTTTAGGTGCACACTGTGCAGAGGGCGCACTACACAAACTTGTAAATACTGCAGCTGCCTGTGGTACTGTCCTAATAGGATCAGAAGAACACCACCAATTTTATTCAGGTAGCTTTAGGTGCACACTATGCAGAGGACACAGTACACTAACTGTAAATACTGTAGCTGCCTGCCTGTGGTATTAATAGGAGCAGAACAACATCAATTTTCTTCAGGCATCTTTAGGTGCACACTGTGCAGAGGACGCAGTACACTAACTGTAAATACTGTAGCTGCCTGCCTGTGGTATTAATATAGGATCAGAAGAATACCACCAATTTTATTCAGGTAGCTTTAGGTGCACATTGTGCAGAGGACACAGTACACTAACTGTAAATACTGTACCTGCCTGCCTGTGGTATAAATAGGATCAGAAGAACACCACTAATTTTCTTCAGGTAGCTTTAGGTGTACACTGTGTAGAGGATGCACTACACTAACTTATAAATACTGCAGCTGCCTGTGGTACTGTCCTAATAGGATCAGAAGAACACCACCAATTTTATTCAGGTAGCTTTAGGTGCACACTATGCAGAGGACACAGTACACTAACTGTAAATACTGTAGCTGCCTGCCTGTGGTATTAATAGGAGCAGAACAACATCAATTTTCTTCAGGCATCTTTAGGTGCACACTGTGCAGAGGACGCAGTACACTAACTGTAAATACTGTAGCTGCCTGCCTGTGGTATTAATAGGAGCAGAACAACATCAATTGACTCCAAGTAGCTTTACGTGCACACTGTGCATAGGACACGCTACACTAACTGTAAATACTGTAGCTGCCTGCCTGTGGTAATAATATAGGATCAGAAGAATACCACCAATTTTATTCAGGAAGCTTTAGGTGCACACTGTGCAGAGGACACAGTACAATAACTGTAAATACTGTAGCTGCCTGCCTGTGGTATTAATATAGTATCAGAAGAACACCACCAATTTTATTCAGGTAGCTTTAGGTGCACACGGTGCAGAGAACACAGTACACTAACTGTCAATACTGTAGATGCCTGCCTGTGGTATTAATAGGAGCAAAACAATAGCAATTGTCTCCAGGTAGCTTTAGGTGCACACTGTGCAGAGGACACAGTACAATAACTGTAAATACTGTAGCTGCCTGCCTGTGGTATTAACATAGTATCAGAAGAACACCACCAATTTTATTCAGGTAGCTTTAGGTGCACACGGTGCAGAGGACACAGTACACTAACTGTAAATACTGTAGCTGCCTGCCTGTGGTATTAATAGGAGCAAAACAACAGCAATTGTCTCCAGGTAGCTTTAGGTGCACACTGTGCAGAGGACGCACTACACTAACTTTAAATACTGTAGCTGCCTGCCTGTGGTATTAATAGGATCAGAAGAACATCACTAATTTTCTTCAGGTAGCTTTAGGTGCACACTGTGCAGAGGACACAGTACAATAACTGTAAATACTGTAGCTGCCTGCCTGTGGTATTAATAGGAGCAGAACAACGTCAATTTTCTTCAGGTAGCTTTAGGTGCACACTGTGCAGAGGACACAGTACAATAACTGTAAATACTGTAGCTGCCTTCCTGTGGTATTAATATAGGATCAGAAGAACACCACCAATTTTATTCAGGTATCTTTAGGTGCACACGGTGCAGAGAACACAGTACACTAACTGTCAATACTGTAGATGCCTGCCTGTGGTATTAATAGGAGCAAAACAATAGCAATTGTCTCCAGGTAGCTTTAGGTGCACACTGTGCAGAGGACGCACTACACTAACTGTAAATACTGTAGCTGCCTGCCTGTGGTATTAATAGGATCAGAAGAATACCACCAATTTTATTCAGGTAGCTTTAGGTGCACACTGTGCAGAGGACACAGTACAATAACTGTAAATACTGTAGCTGCCTGTCTGTGGTATTAATAGGAGCAGAACAACATCAATTTTCTTCAGGTAGCTTTAGGTGCACACTGTGCAGAGGACAAAGTACACTAACTGTAAATATTGTAGCTGCCTGTCTGTGGTATTAATAGGATCAGAAGAACACTACCAATTTTATTCAGGTAGCTTTAGGTGCACACAGTGCAGAGAACACAGTACAATAACTGTAAATACTGTAGCTGTCTGCCTGTGGTATTAATATAGGATCAGAAGAACACTACCAATTTTATTCAGGTAGCTTTAGGTTCACACTGTGCAGAGGAGACAGTACACTAACTGTCAATACTGTAGCTGCCTGCCTGTGATATTAATAGGAGCAAAAGAACAGCAATTGTCTCCAGGTAGCCTTAGGTGCACACTGTGCAGAGGACGCACTACACTAACTGTAAATACTGTAGCTGCCTGCCTGTGGTATTAATAGGATCAGAAGAACATCACTAATTTTCTTCAGGTAGCTTTAGGTGCACATTGTGCAGAGGACACAGTGCACTAACTGTAAATACTGTACCTGCCTGCCTGTGGTATTAATAGGATCAGAAGAACAACACTAATTTTTTTAGGTAGCTTTAGGTGCACACCGTGTAGAGGATGCACTACACTAGCTTATGAATACTGCAGCTGCCTGTGGTACTGTCCTAATAGGATCAGAAGAAAACCACCAATTTTATTCAGGTAGCTTTAGGTGCACGCTATGCAGAGGACACAGTACACTAACTGTAAATACTGTAGCTGACTGCCTGTGGTATTAATAGGAGCAGAACAACATCAATTTTTTTCAGGCATCTTTAGGTGCACACTGTGCAGAGGACGCAGTACACTAACTGTAAATACTGTAGATGCCTGCCTGTGGTATTAATAGGAGCAGAACAACATCAATTGACTCCAAGTAGCTTTACGTGCACACTGTGCATAGGACACGCTACACTAACTGTAAATACTGTAGCTGCCTTCATGTGGTATTAATAGGATCAGAAGAATACCACCAATTTTATTCAGGTAGCTTTAGGTGCACACTGTGAAGAGGACACATTACAATAACTGTAAATACTGTAGCTGCCTGTGGTATTAATAGGAGCAGAACAACGTCAATTTTCTTCAGGTAGCTTTAGGTGCACACTGTGCAGAGGACACAGTACAATAACTGTAAATACTGTAGCTGCCTTCCTGTGGTATTAATATAGGATCATAAAGAACACCACCAATTTTATTCAGGTATCTTTAGGTGCACACGGTGCAGAGAACACAGTACACTAAGTGTCAATACTGTAGCTGCCTGTCTGTGGTATTAATAGGATCAGAATAACACTACCAATTTTATTCAGGTAGCTTTAGGTGCACACAGTGCAGAGAACACAGTACAATAACTGTAAATACTGTAGCTGTCTGCCTGTGGTATTAATATAGGATCAGAAGAACACTACCAATTTTATTCAGGTAGCTTTAGGTTCACACTGTGCAGAGGACACAGTACACTAACTGTCAATACTGTAGCTGCCTGCCTGTGGTATTAATAGGAGCAAAACAACAGCAATTGTCTCCAGGTAGCCTTAGGTGCACACTGTGCAGAGGACGCACTACACTAACTGTAAATACTGTAGCTGCCTGCCTGTGGTATTAATAGGATCAGAAGAACATCACTAATTTTCTTCAGGTAGCTTTAGGTGCACATTGTGCAGAGGACACAGTGCACTAACTGTAAATACTGTACCTGCCTGCCTGTGGTATTAATAGGATCAGAAGAACAACACTAATTTTTTTAGGTAGCTTTAGGTGCACACCATGTAGAGGATGCACTACACTAGCTTATAAATACTGCAGCTGCCTGTGGTACTGTCCTAATAGGATCAGAAGAACACCACCAATTTTATTCAGGTAGCTTTAGGTGCACGCTATGCAGAGGACACAGTACACTAACTGTAAATACTGTAGCTGACTGCCTGTGGTATTAATAGGAGCAGAACAACATCAATTGACTCCAAGTAGCTTTACGTGCACACTGTGCATAGGACACGCTACACTAACTGTAAATACTGTAGCTGCCTTCATGTGGTATTAATAGGATCAGAAGAATACCACCAATTTTATTCAGGTAGCTTTAGGTGCACACTGTGAAGAGGACACATTACAATAACTGTAAATACTGTAGCTGCCTGCCTGTGGTATTAATAGGAGCAGAACAACGTCGATTTTCTTCAGGTAGCTTTAGGTGCACACCATGCAGAGGACACAGTACAATAACTGTAAATACTGTAGCTGTCTGCCTGTGGTATTAATATAGGATCAGAAGAACACCACCAATTTTATTCAGGTAGCTTTAGGTGCACACGGTGCAGAGGACACAGTACACTAACTGTCAATACTGTAGCTGCCTGCCTGTGGTATTAATAGGAGCAAAACAATAGCAATTGTCTCCAGGTAGCCTTAGGTGCACACTGTGCAGAGGACGCACTACACTAACTGTAAATACTGTAGCTGCCTGCCTGTGGTATTATTAGGAACAGAAGAACACCACTAATTTTCTTCAGGTAGCTTTAGGTGCACACTGTGCAGAGGACACAGTACACTAACTGTAAATACTGTACCTGCCTGCCTGTGGTATTAAAAGGATCAGAAGAACACCACTAATTTTCTTCAGGTAGCTTTAGGTGCACGCCGTGTAGAGGATGCACTTCACTAACTTATAAATACTGCAGCTGCCTGTGGTACTGTCCTAATAGGATTAGAAGAACACCACCAATTTTATTCAGGTAGCTTTAGGTGCACACTATGCAGAGGGCATAGTACAATAACTGTAAATACTGTAGCTGCCTGCCTATGGTATTAATATAGGATCAGAAGAACACCACCAATTTTATTCAGGTAGCTTTAGGTGCACACTGTGCAGAGGACACAGTACACTAACTGTAAATACTGTAGCTGCCTGCCTGTGGTATTAATAGGAGCAAAACAACAGAAATTGTCTCCAGGTAGCTTTAGGTGCACACTGTGCAGAGCACACAGTACACTAACTGTAAATACTGCAGCTGCCTGCCTGTGGTATTAATAGGAGCAAAACAACAGCAATTGTCTCCAGGTAGCTTTAGGTGCATACTGTGCAGAGGACGCACTACACTAACTGTAAATACTGTAGCTGCCTGCCTATGGTATTAATAGGATCAGAAGAACATCACTAATTTTCTTCAGGTAGCTTTAGGTGCACATTGTGCAGAGGACACAGTGCACTAACTTTAAATACTGTACCTGCCTGCCTGTGGTATTAATAGGATCAGAAGAACACCACTAATTTTCTTCAGGTAGTTTTAGGTGCACACCGTGTAGAGGATGCACTTCACTAACTTATAAATACTGAAGCGGCCTGTGGTACTGTCCTAATAGGATTAGAAGAACACCACCAATTTTATTCAGGTAGCTTTAGGTGCACACTATGCAGAGGACACAGTACACTAACTGTAAATACTGTAGCTGACTGCCTGTGGTATTAATAGGAGCAGAACAACATCAATTTTCTTCAGGCATCTTTAGGTACACACTGTGCAGAGGACGCAGTACACTAACTGTAAATACTGTAGCTGCCTGCCTGAGGTATTAATATAGGATCATAAGAACACCACCAATTTTATTCAGGTAGCTTTAGGTGCACACTGTGCAGAGGACACAGTACACTAACTGTAAATACTGTAGCTGCCTGCCTGTGGTATTAATATCAGCAGAACAACATCAATTGACTCCAGGTAGCTTTACGTGCACACTGTGCATAGGACACGCTACACTAACTGTAAATACAGTAGCTGCCTTCCTGTGCTATTAATAGGATCAGAAGAATACCACCAATTTTATTCAGGTAGCTTTAGGTGCACACTGTGCAGAGGACACAGTACAATAACTGTCAACACTGTAGCTGCCTGCCTGTGGTATTAATATAGGATCAGAAGAACACCACCAATTTTATTAAGGTAGCTTTAGGTGCACACGGTGCAGAGGACACAGTACACTAACTGTCAATACTGTAGCTGCCTGCCTGTGGTATTAATAAGAACAGAAGAACACCACTAATTTTCTTCTTCAGGTAGCTTTAGGTGCACACTGTGCAGAGGACGCACTACACTAACTGTAAATACTGTAGCTGCCTGCCTATGGTATTAATAGGATCAGAAGAACATCACTAATTTTCTTCAGGTAGCTTTAGGTGCACATTGTGCAGAGGACACAGTGCACTAACTTTAAATACTCTACCTGCCTGCCTGTGGTATTAATAGGATCAGAAGAACACCACTAATTTTCTTCAGGTAGTTTTAGGTGCACACCGTGTAGAGGATGCACTTCACTAACTTATAAATACTGCAGCGGCCTGTGGTACTGTCCTAATAGGATTAGAAGAACACCACCAATTTTATTCAGGTAGCTTTAGGTGCACACTATGCAGAGGACACAGTACACTAACTGTAAATACTGTAGCTGACTGCCTGTGGTATTAATAGGAGCAGAACAACATCAATTTTCTTCAGGCATCTTTAGGTACACACTGTGCAGAGGACGCAGTACACTAACTGTAAATACTGTAGCTGCCTGCCTGTGGTATTAATATAGGATCATAAGAACACCACCAATTTTATTCAGGTAGCTTTAGGTGCACACTGTGCAGAGGACACAGTACACTAACTGTAAATACTGTAGCTGCCTTCCTGTGGTATTAATAGGATCAGAAGAATACCACCAATTTTATTCAGGTAGCTTTAGGTGCACACTGTGCAGAGGACACAGTACAATAACTGTCAACACTGTAGCTGCCTGCCTGTGGTATTAATATAGGATCAGAAGAACACCACCAATTTTTATTAAGGTAGCTTTAGGTGCACACGGTGCAGAGGACACAGTACACTAACTGTCAATACTGTAGCTGCCTGCCTCTGGTATTAATAAGAACAGAAGAACACCACTAATTTTCTTCAGGTAGCTTTAGGTGCACACTGTGCAGAGGACACAGTACACTAACTGAAAATACTGTAGCTGCCTGCCTGTGGTATTAATAGGATCAGAAGAACATCACTAATTTTCTTCAGGTAGCTCTAGGTGCACACTGTGCAGAGGACGCACTACACTAACTGTAAATATTGTAGCTGCCAGCCTGTGGTATTAATAGGATCAGAAGAACACCACTAATTTTCTTCAGGTAGCTTTAGGTGCACACCGTGTAGAGGATGCACTACACTAACTTTAAAATACTACAGCTGCCTGCGGTACTGTACTAATAGGATGAGAAGAACACCATTAATTTTCTTCAGGTAGCTTTAGGTGCATACTATGCAGAGAGCACAGTACAATAACTGTAAATACTGTAGCTGCCTGCCTATGGTATTAATATAGGATCAGAAGAACACCACCAATTTTATTCAGGTAGCTTTAGGTGCACACTGTGCAGAGGACACAGTACACTAACTGTAAATACTGTAGCTGCCTGCCTGTGGTATTAATAGGAGCAAAACAACAGCAATTGTCTCCAGGTAGCTTTAGGTGCACACTGTGCAGAGCACACAGTACACTAACTGTAAATACTGCAGCTGCCTGCCTGTGGTATTAATAGGAGCAAAACAACAGCAATTGTCTCCAGGTAGCTTTAGGTGCATACTGTGCAGAGGACGCACTACACTAACTGTAAATACTGTAGCTGCCTGCCTATGGTATTAATAGGATCAGAAGAACATCACTAATTTTCTTTAGGTAGCTTTAGGTGCACATTGTGCAGAGGACACAGTGCACTAACTTTAAATACTGTACCTGCCTGCCTGTGGTATTAATAGGATCAGAAGAACACCACTAATTTTCTTCAGGTAGTTTTAGGTGCACACCGTGTAGAGGATGCACTTCACTAACTTATAAATACTGAAGCGGCCTGTGGTACTGTCCTAATAGGATTAGAAGAACACCACCAATTTTATTCAGGTAGCTTTAGGTGCACACTATGCAGAGGACACAGTACACTAACTGTAAATACTGTAGCTGACTGCCTGTGGTATTAATAGGAGCAGAACAACATCAATTTTCTTCAGGCATCTTTAGGTACACACTGTGCAGAGGACGCAGTACACTAACTGTAAATACTGTAGCTGCCTGCCTGAGGTATTAATATAGGATCATAAGAACACCACCAATTTTATTCAGGTAGCTTTAGGTGCACACTGTGCAGAGGACACAGTACACTAACTGTAAATACTGTAGCTGCCTGCCTGTGGTATTAATATCAGCAGAACAACATCAATTGACTCCAGGTAGCTTTACGTGCACACTGTGCATAGGACACGCTACACTAACTGTAAATACAGTAGCTGCCTTCCTGTGCTATTAATAGGATCAGAAGAATACCACCAATTTTATTCAGGTAGCTTTAGGTGCACACTGTGCAGAGGACACAGTACAATAACTGTCAACACTGTAGCTGCCTGCCTGTGGTATTAATATAGGATCAGAAGAACACCACCAATTTTATTAAGGTAGCTTTAGGTGCACACGGTGCAGAGGACACAGTACACTAACTGTCAATACTGTAGCTGCCTGCCTGTGGTATTAATAAGAACAGAAGAACACCACTAATTTTCTTCTTCAGGTAGCTTTAGGTGCACACTGTGCAGAGGACGCACTACACTAACTGTAAATACTGTAGCTGCCTGCCTATGGTATTAATAGGATCAGAAGAACATCACTAATTTTCTTCAGGTAGCTTTAGGTGCACATTGTGCAGAGGACACAGTGCACTAACTTTAAATACTCTACCTGCCTGCCTGTGGTATTAATAGGATCAGAAGAACACCACTAATTTTCTTCAGGTAGTTTTAGGTGCACACCGTGTAGAGGATGCACTTCACTAACTTATAAATACTGCAGCGGCCTGTGGTACTGTCCTAATAGGATTAGAAGAACACCACCAATTTTATTCAGGTAGCTTTAGGTGCACACTATGCAGAGGACACAGTACACTAACTGTAAATACTGTAGCTGACTGCCTGTGGTATTAATAGGAGCAGAACAACATCAATTTTCTTCAGGCATCTTTAGGTACACACTGTGCAGAGGACGCAGTACACTAACTGTAAATACTGTAGCTGCCTGCCTGAGGTATTAATATAGGATCATAAGAACACCACCAATTTTATTCAGGTAGCTTTAGGTGCACACTGTGCAGAGGACACAGTACACTAACTGTAAATACTGTAGCTGCCTGCCTGTGGTATTAATATCAGCAGAACAACATCAATTGACTCCAGGTAGCTTTACGTGCACACTGTGCATAGGACACGCTACACTAACTGTAAATACAGTAGCTGCCTTCCTGTGCTATTAATAGGATCAGAAGAATACCACCAATTTTATTCAGGTAGCTTTAGGTGCACACTGTGCAGAGGACACAGTACAATAACTGTCAACACTGTAGCTGCCTGCCTGTGGTATTAATATAGGATCAGAAGAACACCACCAATTTTATTAAGGTAGCTTTAGGTGCACACGGTGCAGAGGACACAGTACACTAACTGTCAATACTGTAGCTGCCTGCCTGTGGTATTAATAAGAACAGAAGAACACCACTAATTTTCTTCTTCAGGTAGCTTTAGGTGCACACTGTGCAGAGGACGCACTACACTAACTGTAAATACTGTAGCTGCCTGCCTATGGTATTAATAGGATCAGAAGAACATCACTAATTTTCTTCAGGTAGCTTTAGGTGCACATTGTGCAGAGGACACAGTGCACTAACTTTAAATACTCTACCTGCCTGCCTGTGGTATTAATAGGATCAGAAGAACACCACTAATTTTCTTCAGGTAGTTTTAGGTGCACACCGTGTAGAGGATGCACTTCACTAACTTATAAATACTGCAGCGGCCTGTGGTACTGTCCTAATAGGATTAGAAGAACACCACCAATTTTATTCAGGTAGCTTTAGGTGCACACTATGCAGAGGACACAGTACACTAACTGTAAATACTGTAGCTGACTGCCTGTGGTATTAATAGGAGCAGAACAACATCAATTTTCTTCAGGCATCTTTAGGTACACACTGTGCAGAGGACGCAGTACACTAACTGTAAATACTGTAGCTGCCTGCCTGTGGTATTAATATAGGATCATAAGAACACCACCAATTTTATTCAGGTAGCTTTAGGTGCACACTGTGCAGAGGACACAGTACACTAACTGTAAATACTGTAGCTGCCTTCCTGTGGTATTAATAGGATCAGAAGAATACCATCAATTTTATTCAGGTAGCTTTAGGTGCACACTGTGCAGAGGACACAGTACAATAACTGTCAACACTGTAGCTGCCTGCCTGTGGTATTAATATAGGATCAGAAGAACACCACCAATTTTTATTAAGGTAGCTTTAGGTGCACACGGTGCAGAGGACACAGTACACTAACTGTCAATACTGTAGCTGCCTGCCTCTGGTATTAATAAGAACAGAAGAACACCACTAATTTTCTTCAGGTAGCTTTAGGTGCACACTGTGCAGAGGACACAGTACACTAACTGAAAATACTGTAGCTGCCTGCCTGTGGTATTAATAGGATCAGAAGAACATCACTAATTTTCTTCAGGTAGCTCTAGGTGCACACTGTGCAGAGGACGCACTACACTAACTGTAAATATTGTAGCTGCCAGCCTGTGGTATTAATAGGATCAGAAGAACACCACTAATTTTCTTCAGGTAGCTTTAGGTGCACACCGTGTAGAGGATGCACTATACTAACTTTAAAATACTACAGCTGCCTGCGGTACTGTACTAATAGGATGAGAAGAACACCATTAATTTTCTTCAGGTAGCTTTAGGTGCATACTATGCAGAGAGCACAGTACAATAACTGTAAATACTGTAGCTGCCTGCCTATGGTATTAATATAGGATCAGAAGAACACCACCAATTTTATTCAGGTAGCTTTAGGTGCACACTGTGCAGAGGACACAGTACACTAACTGTAAATACTGTAGCTGCCTGCCTGTGGTATTAATAGGAGCAAAACAACAGCAATTGTCTCCAGGTAGCTTTAGGTGCACACTGCGCAGAGCACACAGTACACTAACTGTAAATACTGCAGCTGCCTGCCTGTGGTATTAATAGGAGCGAAACAACAGCAATTGTCTCCAGGTAGCTTTAGGTGCATACTGTGCAGAGGACGCACTACACTAACTGTAAATACTGTAGCTGCCTGCCTATGGTATTAATAGGATCAGAAGAACATCACTAATTTTCTTCAGGTAGCTTTAGGTGCACATTGTGCAGAGGACACAGTGCACAAACTTTAAATACTGTACCTGCCTGCCTGTGGTATTAATAGGATCAGAAGAACACCACTAATTTTCTTCAGGTAGTTTTAGGTGCACACCGTGTAGAGGATGCACTTCACTAACTTATAAATACTGAAGCGGCCTGTGGTACTGTCCTAATAGGATTAGAAGAACACCACCAATTTTATTCAGGTAGCTTTAGGTGCACACTATGCAGAGGACACAGTACACTAACTGTAAATACTGTAGCTGACTGCCTGTGGTATTAATAGGAGCAGAACAACATCAATTTTCTTCAGGCATCTTTAGGTACACACTGTGCAGAGGACGCAGTACACTAACTGTAAATACTGTAGCTGCCTGCCTGAGGTATTAATATAGGATCATAAGAACACCACCAATTTTATTCAGGTAGCTTTAGGTGCACACTGTGCAGAGGACACAGTACACTAACTGTAAATACTGTAGCTGCCTGTCTGTGGTAAAATAGGTCAGAAGAACACCACCAATTTTATTCAGGTAGCGTTAGATGCACACTATGCAGAGGGCACAGTACAATAACTGTAAATACTGTAGCTGCCTGCCCATGCTATTAATATAGGATCAGAAGAACACCACCAATTTTATTCAGGTAGCTTTAGGTGCACACTGTGCAGAGGACACAGTACACTAACTGTAAATACTGTAGCTGCCTGCCTGTGGTATTAATAGGAGCAAAACAACAGCAATTGTCTCCAGGTAGCTTTAGGTGCACACTGTGCAGAGGGCGCACTACACTACCTTTGAATACTGCAGCTGCCTGCCTGTGGTAGTAATAGGATCATAAGAACACCACAAATTTTCTTCAGGTAGCTATAGGTGCACACTGTGCAGAGGACACAGTGCATTAACTGTAAATACTGTAGCTGCCTGCCTGTGGTATTAATAGGATCAGAAGAACACCACCAATTTTATTCAGGTAGCTTTAGGTGCACACTGTGCAGAGGACACAGTACACTAACTGTAAATACTGTAGCTGCCTGCCTATGGTATTAATAGGAGCTGAACAACATCAATTTTCTTCAGGTAGCTTTAAGTGCACACTGTGCAGAGGGCACAGTACACTAACTGTAAATACTGTAGCTGCCTGCCTGTGGTATTAATAGGAGCAGAACAACAGCAATTGTCTCCAGGTAGCTTTAGGTGCACACTGTGCAGAGGATGCACTACACTAACTGTAAATACTGTAGATGCCTGTCTGTGGTATTAATAGGATCAGAAGAACATCACTAATTTTCTTCAGGTAGCTTTAGGTGCACATTGTGCAGAGGACGCAGTACACTAACTGTAAATACTGTAGATGCCTGTCTGTGGTATTAATAGGATCAGAAGAACACCACTAATTTTCTTCAGGTAGCTTTAGGTGCACACCGTGTAGAGGATGCACTACACTAACTTGTAAATACTGCAGCTGCCTGCGGTACTGTACTAATAGGATCAGAAGAACACCATTAATTTTCTTCAGGTAGCTTTAGGTGCACACTGTGCAGAGGGTGCACTACACTAACTTGTAAATACTGCAGCTGCCTGTGGTACTGTCCTAATAGGATCAGAAGAACACCACCAATTTTATTCAGGTAGCTTTAGGTGCACACTATGCAGAGGACACAGTACACTAACTGTAAATACTGCAGCTGCCTGCCTGTGGTATTAATAGGAGCAGAACAACATCAATTTTCTTCAGGCATCTTTAGGTGCACACTGTGCAGAGGACGCAGTACACTAACTGTAAATACTGTAGCTGCCTGCCTGTGGTATTAATATAGGATCAGAAGAATACCACCAATTTTATTCAGGTAGCTTTAGGTGCACACTGTGCAGAGGACACAGTACACTAACTGTAAACACTGTAGCTGCCTGCCTGTGGTATTAATATAGGATCAGAAGAACACCACCAATTTTATTCAGGTAGCTTTAAGTAAACACTGTGCAGAGGACACAGTACACTAACTTTAAATACTGTAGCTGCCTGCCTGTGGTATTAATAGGAGCAAAACAACAGCAATTGTCTCCAGGTAGCTTTAGGTGCACACTGTGCAGAGGACGCACTACACTAACTTTAAATACTGTAGCTGCCTGCCTGTGGTATTAATAGGATCAGAAGAACATCACTAATTTTCTTCAGGTAGCTTTAGGTGCACATTGTGCAGAGGACACAGTGCACTAACTGTAAATACTGTACCTGCTTGCCTGTGGTATTAATAGGATCAGAAGAACACCACTAATTTTCTTCAGGTAGCTTTAGGTGTACACTGTGTAGAGGATGCACTACACTAACTTATAAATACTGCAGCTGCCTGTGGTACTGTCCTAATAGGATCAGAAGAACACCACCAATTTTATTCAGGTAGCTTTAGGTGCACACTATGCAGAGGACACAGTACACTAACTGTAAATACTGTAGCTGACTGCCTGTGGTATTAATAGGAGCAGAACAACATCAATTTTCTTCAGGCATCTTTAGGTGCATACTGTGCAGAGGACGCAGTACACTAACTGTAAATACTGTAGCTGCCTGCCTGTGGTATTTATATAGGATCAGAAGAACACTACCAATTTTATTCAGGTAGCTTTAGGTGCACACTGTGCAGAGGACACAGTACACTAACTGTAAATACTGTAGCTGCCTGCCTGTGGTATTAATAGGAGGAAAACAACATCAATTGACTCCAGGTAGCTTTAGGTGCACACTGTGCATAGGACGCGCTACACTAACTGTAAATACTGTAGCTGCCTTCCTATGGTATTAATGGGATCAGAAGAATACCACCAATTTTATTCAGGTAGCTTTAGGTGCACACTGTGCAGAGGACACAGTACAATAACTGTAAATACTGTAGCTGCCTGCCTGTGGTATTAATAGGAGCAAAACAACGTCAATTTTCTTCAGGTAGCTTTAGGTGCACACTGTGAAGAGGACACAGTACAATAACTGTAAATACTGTAGCTGCCTGCCTGTGGTATTAATATAGGATCAGAAAAACACCACCAATTTTATTTAGGTATCTTTAGGTGCACACGGTGCAGAGGACACAGTACACTAACTGTCAATACTGTAGCTGCCTGCCTGTGGTATTTATAGGAGCAAAACAATAGCAATTGTCTCCAGGTAGCTTTAAGTGCACACTGTGCAGAGGACGCACTACACTAACTGTAAATACTGTAGCTGCCTGCCTGTGGTATTAATAGGGTCAGAAGAACACCACTAATTTTCTTCAGGTAGCTTTAGGTGCACACTGTGCAGAGGACACAGTACACTAACTGTAAATACTGCAGCTGCCTGCCTGTGGTATTACTAGGATCAGAAGAACACCACTAATTTTCTTCAGGTAGCTTTAGGTGCACATTGTGCAGAGGATACAGTGCACTAACTGTAAATACTGTACCTGCCTGCCTGTTGTATTAATAGGATCAGAAGAACACCACTAATTTTCTTCAGGTATCTTTAGGTGCACACCGTGCAGAGGACGCACTACACTAACTTGTAAATACTGCAGCTGCCTGCTGTATTGTACTAATAGGATCAGAAGAACACCATTAATTTTCTTCAGGTAGCTTTATGTGCACACTGTGCAGAGGACGCACTACACTAACTTGTAAATACTGCAGCTGCCTGTGGTACTGTACTAATAGGATCAGAAGAACACAACTAATTTTCTTCAGGTAGCTTTAGGTGCACACTGTGCAGAGGATGCACTACACTAATTTTTAAATACTGCAGCTGCCTGCGGTATTGTACTAATAGGATCAGAAAAACACTCATTTTCTCCAGGTAGCTTTAGGTGCACACTGTGCAGAGGATGCACTACACTAACTGTAAATACTGTAGCTAATAGGACTAATAGGATCAGAAGAACACAATTTTCTTTAGATAGCTGTAAATACTGTAAAAACACCTGCCTGCCTTTCTCTAGTAGGAAGAGAATAGTAGGAAAGGATCTAGCTAAACTGAATACAGTGTATATATATATATATATATATCTATATATATATAGATATATATATATCTATATATATATATATATATATATAGATATATATATATATATACAACACCTAGGATGTATATATATATATATACACAATACACTGTTAGTGCAGCTAACTGACTCACCTAACTGACTATCTTAAATCAAATGACACTGTCTCTCTGTCTATCTATCTCTCTCTCAACGCCAGAACACACTACACAGGGCCACCGTGCGGGCGGCCTTATTTAGTGTGGGGCATGTACTAAACCCCCTGAGCCATAATAGGTCAAAGCCACCCTGTCTTTGGCCAATTATGGCTCTCTGTATAGACGGCGCTGTGATTGGCCAAGCATGCAGGTCATAGTGCATGCTTGGCCAATCATGAGCCAGCAATGCACTGCGATGCCGCAGTGAATTATGGGCCGTGACGCGCCACTCGAATTTGGCGCAAATGGCCCATATCGTTCGGAATTCGGTGAACGACCGAACAGGCAATGTTCGAGTCGAACATGCGTTCGATTCGAACATGAAGCTCATGCCTAATAGAGACCCTAGGGTTGCCAACTGTCCAGGATTCACCTGGACAGTTCAGATTTTGCATCATGTGTCCAGGTTTGATTCCGCCTGACACCCGGACACAATATTCAGACAGGAATATGGCTCAGAACAGGACCTGATAGGAGGGTGAGGGGGCAATATTCTCACAACATTACCATTATCTTTGGAGTGCCATAACGTGTCCCAGGTCTGCTACAATTCTATAGTGTATGTTAAAAAAAAAATTGTTTGCTGTGCGTCGCTTAAGTGTATGGGTTTGGCTTGAAGAAAAAGTGGCAACCCTAATAGGGTTGCCACCTGTCTGGGATTCACCCGGACAGTGTCCCAGATTGTGTCCAGTTGCTGTGTCCAGGTTTCAGTCCACCTGCACGCAAACACATCAGTGGCAGCCCTCCAGCCCAAGTCCTCTTATTCCCCTCCCCCCTCACATTGGCATCCAGTGCTTTTAATTTAATTGGTGGGGGGCATGCTTTAACTGGGGTACATACTGGCCTGGGGGGATTATACTGGGGGACAGACTGACCTGGGGGGATTATACTGGGGTACAGACTGACCTGGGAGGGCTGTACTGGGGGACAGACTGATCTTGTTTGATTTGACTTCGCACCTAAAGGGGTTGTAAAGGTTCGTGTTTTTTCACCTTAATGTATCCTATGCATTAAAGCGGAGTTCTGCTTAAAAAAAAATCAAAGTCAGCAGCTACAAATACTGCAGCTGCTGACTTTTATTAATCAGACACTTACCTGTCCCAGGGTCCAGCGATGTGGGGGAACGAAGTCCCGCTTGTCTCCTCCTCCTCTCTGCGGTGCCGACATTGTCACTGTGGGCGCCTGGCTGTGGCTCCACAGCCGGGCACTCACTGCGCATGCGCGAGCCGCGTGTCACGCTGTGACTGGCCATGCAATAATCTGGGACCTGTGACATGTTCCAGATGATTGCCAAGAGGGAGGGGGGAGAGGTGCGCCGGGAGGAAGTGGGAGCTGGAATGCTCTAAAAAGAGGGTTTTCACTCCCTCCCCACAAAAAAAATGACATGCCAAATGTGGCATGTCAGGGGGTCACCTTCCCTTAAAGCGGAAGTTCCATTTTTGTGTGGCACTCCACTTTAAAGTGAAAAAACATCTGGCAGTCACCGCCTCCCTAGCCCCCCCATTTTACTTACCTGAGCCCCTTCATCTTCTTCAACACGCCGTCCTTGTCTCCACGGAGTCCTGGCTTTGATCGGATAGATTGATAGCAGCGCAGCCATTGGCTCCCGCTGCTGTCAATCAAATCCATTGACCCGGGCGCCAGGGGCAGGGCTGAGTTATACATTTGGCTTCTATGGACGCCGAATGAATGACTCGGGAGCGCGCCCCCACAAGGTAACCCCCTCGGGGGAGCGCTTCTTCTAGGGGGTTATCTAATGCGGGGAGGAGCCATGAGAGCCACCGAGGGACCCCAGTAGAGGATGATCGTGGCCACTATGTGCAAAACAAGCTGCACAGTGGAGGTAAGTATGACATGTTTGTTATTTTAAAAAAAAAGAAGAAGCTTTAGTATCACTTTAAGCTTCTGTCATTATTAACACAATTTAGCCACACCCACTGTTCCCCATGGGACGCTACATGAGCTGAAACACTGCTCTTCTTGGGGAACCCAAAGGTATCCCAGGTCTCTTACAATCCTATAGTGTAAACTGCAAAAAAATGCGCTTCTGTGTTTACATGTGTTTCAATGCATGACAGCATTTTGCTAAATTTGTTAGTTGTAGCCCGACATTGCATGCTTTTATTTAGTCTGAACTACAAGCACGCCCAGATCCTTTTCCAAAACAGATTCTCCCAGGGAAGCCCCTTCTAATGTGTATTTTTGGTACCCAAGATCATTCTTTACATGTCTCAGTATTGAACCCCATCTGCCATGCAGGTGCCCAATCCCCCTATTTTATTAAGGTTTTTCTGTAATGATGCTACATACTGTGAAAAATGTGTTTTCCTGCATAATTTCGCATTATCAGCAAACACTGAAACTGAGTTCTTGATTCCAATCTATAGCTTATCAATAAACAAATTGAACAGCATTGGTCCCAAAACAGAACCACAGGGCACACAGTCACTTTAGACCATACAGAGTCATTTATCACTACTCTTTGTTCCCATCCATGTATCCAGTTTTCTATCCATGTACATATACTTTCATCAACTCCAACAGACCTTGTTTTACAGATTAAATGTTTTGTGAGTTACAGTATCAAATGCCTTAGCAAAATCTAAAAAACTCCTTCCACTGGACTCCCACCATCCAATTTTTTACTTCCTTCCTCACAGAACGATAACAGATTGGTCTCGCAAGAACAGTCTTTCATAAACCCATGCTGGTTGTACCTTTATCACAGATACATTTCTGTATAAGTGAGGTTAATGCTGGACATGTAGGTTTATTTTACTAGTATGGTTATCTTAAGGTATTAATGCCAAACAAGCTGCTGAATAGGCCTGTACTTTGAATTCACACTGAAAAAATACCATTTTAGGTCATGGTCACTTCTGGTTTGTTCACTTTGTTGCCAGTCAAGCCCTGGTTAAAGTTGAGGTCCAGCCTGGGTGAAAAAAAAATTAAGTCAGCAGCTACAAATACTGTAGCTACTGACTTTTAATATTAGGGCACTTACCTGTCCAGAGAGCCCATGATGTCGGCACCCCAGCTGATCTTCCTGGTAAGGGAGCCTTTTGGCTTCACAGCTGGTTCCCTACTGTGAATGCACGAAGCGCGCTGTGCTTTCTAATTGGCCCGGAGGGGGAAGGAGAAGGTGGGCTGAACTTCCGGGAGATCGGGCCGCAGCCCCGTCTCCGGAAGTAGGGAAGGGAACCTGTCAAAAACAGGTCCCCATTCCCCCCTGAAATGATGTTGCCCAGTCTCACTGTAATCGCACGCCCCGGGGGCATTCAGCGCCTCAATCAAGCGCCCTGGGACACATCGCGACCCCAATCTCCATAAAGAGCCTATAACGACATGGCTATTTACACTTGTGATCGGCTGTGTCCAATCAGAGCTGGTCACATGTAAACCCAGAAGTGACAGAGTGTGAGGAGAGGAGAGACGATCAGCGGCATCTTATCACAGGGGAGACCTGTATTGATCATCAGGGCACTGCTTATTAGTGCAGCTCCAACAGTGCCCAGCAGTGATGCCAGTCTGTGCCCATCAGTGCCACCAATCTGTGCCCACCAGTGACACCAATTTGTGCCCATCAGGAATGCCAATTTGTGCCCATCAGTGAGGCCATTCTGTGCCTATCAGTGATTTAAAGGGGTTGTAAACCCTCGTGGTTTTTCACCTTAATGCATTCTATGCATTAAGGTGAAAAACCTCCTGTCTTGCTGCAGCCCCCCAGACCCCCCATTTTAGTTACCTGAACCCTGCCTTTTTCTCTCCGGGGACGAGCACACCAGCTCTAGCTAGTGTCTCACGTCCTGATTGGATAGATTGCTAGCAGCGCAGTCATTGGCTCCCGCTGCTGTCATTAAAATCCAATGGCGCCGGGGCCCAGTCCTGCGTTCTGTGTCAATAGACGCAAAAGTAGGACTTTGGAGCACACCCACACGGGTGTCCTGAAGGAGAGAGCTTCTCCGACGGGGCACTCGAGAAGAGGAGGAGCTACTACCATTGATGAGGGACCCCAGAAGAGGAGGATTGGAGTCACTCTGTGCAAAACCAACTACACAGTGGAGGTAAGTATGACATGTTTGTTATTTTAAAAAAATAAAAAATTAGGGTTTAGTAACCCTTTAAGTCAGTGCTGCCTTTCAGTGCCCATCAGTGCCTGCTCATCAGTGTCACCCACTAGTGCCACCTATCAGTGCCCATCAGTGCCACTTATTAGTGCCCATCAGTGCTGCATATTAGTGCCTTCTCATCAGTGCCACCTATCAGTGCTCATCAGTGCCGCCTATCAGTGCTGCATATTAGTGCAGCCTCATCAGCGCACATCAGTGAAGGAGAAAAATTACTTATTTACAAAATGTTCTTACACAAACTAAGTAAATTTTTTATTTATTTTTTGTTTTCTTAGCAAAAAATAAAAAGCCCAGTGATGATTAAATACCACCGAAAGAAAGCTCTATTTGTGGGAAAAAAATGATAAACAGATTTGGGTACAGCGTTGCATGACCGCGCAATTTTCATTCAATGCGTGACAGCACTGAAATCTGAAAATTGGCCTGAGCAGGAATTAGGTGAAAGTGCCCCGTAGGCAAGTGGTTAATGGGATAAAGTTGTATCTGGACCTCTTTGCAGTGGTGTAGTGCTTCCATTTCAATTCTTTTTTTATTTCTGTATAGTCCCTTACCATCCTCCACTGCTGTTTTAATTGTGATGGTTGTTTGAAAGATGTTGGCCTTCACAATCCAACACTTGAGAAAAATTGTCTCAGGTTACTACAAGCAGCAAACATATCATAAGAATTTGGAGACTAACCAGACCAATACACATGAGTATTTCCAGGATGAAAAAGAAGTTGGACGTGTTTAAATGCTCATTTTTAAAATGTCTAAATGGAGTGTACCCTTAAAGGGATGAGCTTTATCCAGGTTAGCATAAGGCTGGATGCCCATTGTAAACATTGTTTTTCTCTTTGGATAGAGGCTATTGTGATGCAAAATGGACACTCCAAAAACTGTGTAAGAAGACACAGGGCAGCCATGTTGTTCAGAATTCATAAGTCAACCATGAGATTTTGCACAATAGGAGACACATAGCAGAAGTGATCCAACTTCCATAATCCAAGGAGTGCATCTCCAACAATTACAATTTTTAGCTGCATTCCAAAACATTCTTATTGGTACATTGATAGGAAGCTTGTAATCAAATTAACCAACATCAAAACAAAGCATGAAAAACAGATAAGCTTTTGATTTTGCCCATTGTAAACCCCATTAACAGGACAATAGACATGCCAAATAAAAAGGAGAGAATTTATGAACCAAACACCTTGCTTAATTAAATATATATATAAAGACAGATGGGGATTATACCCATGAAGATATCTGCCTTTAGATGCAGCCGCTTGCAAGCACCCAGCTCAGGGGATCATAGGTGGGTGTGTTCCTCTGAATTAAAAAGCATATCAGAAACAAAAAGGTGAAGGGAATAAAGAATTCTTCAGTGAGGGACCAGCAAGCTAGCAAAAATATAAATTTATTTGGAAAAAATTATACCACATATACACCAGACAGTGTCAAAAAAGTATATTGACTGTGAATAAACCAAATACCACCACTAACAATAAAATAGACAACGTTGTCTAAAAACACAGAACAACATACAGATGGCCACCACTACACATACAATCACATCTAATTGGCTAGTTGGATTTGCATCGTCTCATGTATAGTGTCTCTAGATTCAGATAGGAAGCCAAGAGGTGACGGTATGCAGCCGTGGATAATGGGATGCCGCTGTGCCCACTGCCGAGGACAGACTAAAAATGTGACTTATTGATATAGACAACGAGGGTTGCTGATGATAGCACTTGTGATTTGGTAGTCCACCACAGCTGATAACTAGTACAGACGGCTGTGTGGGTGCTATGCAGAGATATATGGAGGAGTATGTGTCTGTATAGATGTTGATGTGTAGAGACAGCGTATTAGCTGGATCAAGGAGATAAAATGACACGATCTCACCAGACCATGGACATCAAGGCACATCCGGCCTATTAGACACTCCGATCCTCCTCAGGTTGTCTCAAGCTGTATAGGTCAGCTGGGTCACCCTCTGATCACTTGTGAGTGGCTGGTAAGTCCATGTAGATGAATGCCCGTCAGGATAGTGGAGGTAGAGGAACGTGGTAACGTGCCGCTGAGCTGCGGTATAACGCCACGATTACTTCCTGGTTCCATGCAGTAGGGCTTTCAGCATGCTTTCGACAGGGCTTGAGCGGCTTACGTGGAGTGGCAAATCAAATCCCCAGGGCTGGTGGGTGGGTCTGTATGAGTACTACATCGAACGTGATGGCGTCATGCTATATAGACATGCCAGTCTGGCTCCTATAGCCATCATAAAACCTTCACGTTTCTGAGTTTAAGTAATTAAAACATTATGCAGATATCTATCCTAGTGTAGCCAAGGGTTTGATAATATAAGTCATTACAGTTGTTATGGTTGCAAATGAGTTTGGCTCCCTCCAGTGTCCTCTTAATGCTGTTAGGACTTTCTTTTAATTCCTGAGAAGCAGTGCTGCAAAGCATTGTGGGAGATGTAGTATGGAGGAGAATATGACTCTGTTAGCTGGATCAGCCCTGAACTACAATACAGACAATGAAAAGCGTGCTCTGAGGTGCCGGCCTAGCAAGCGGATCGGTTTGCAGAACCAGGGCATCTAGAGGTTTCCTGCATTTCAGCCATCCAAAGGAGCGGTACAGCGCGGCGGCGCCATCTTTTCATCAGACTGAGACATCAGGAGGGGAGTACGGATGGAGCCTCGCAGCCTCTGAGTCTATTGTAGTGAGAGGGCACCTGTTTATTTCAGTAAAGTACACTGTTTGCTGAGCAAGTTATTTACAGACTGCTGGTGAGACTTGTAGTTCCACAGAAGTGGTTCTACTTATTCACAGGCCACACACAGCTCAACTCTGGGGTTTGTTATTCCCTGTGCTGTAAAGTCAGTACTGTATTACACTCACACATAAATAGGAAGTGTTACAAGTACTGGTAAGCCTTCATTCTCTCTGGTGGTGGGCAGCACTATTGAGTGGTCTACGGGACATTTTTTGCACCTTATTTTTTTGGACTAATCTCTTATGTTCATAATTTTTCTAAATTTTTGTCATTATTGCTTGGACTTTTTGAGCACATAATAATTTTTTTGGAAGTTTATTCACTGGTGATATATTGATTGCGTATAATAATTTTTAGATGTTAATTATTATCACTATTGTTTATTCACTTAGATTTATGTCCAGCGCTACACTGATTTATCTATACATTTGTTGCCTTATATCGGGGTTGTAGTGTCTAGCAGCAGGACTCACATCACGTGTTTCACTAATAATTTTTGTATTTTCACATTGTTTATTTACCTAGCACAGTTCTTTATTTATTTTTAGTTTACAGGTTAAATATTGCATTGTATTATTGAATGTGAGAAACATTATTTTGCAATTTGGTGGGTGTATTGAGGCTTCAGTGGGAAGGTGTTTAATATAGGTCTTGCAGAATATTAAACATTTGTCCCACTGTACACCTATCTACGTATACTCCCTATGGTGATTATTGAATCCACAGTTTCATATCTATACCGATTGTTATCAACTGTCATTTATTGTTTGTGTTTAATCACATTGTTCATTGTGTTTAATATTCATTGCCCTATTGCAGAATGGAACCCAAGGTGTCAGAGGCATAGGTGTGCACAGCCTATTGCATTAAGGTGTGCACCCCAAAGCTCATACACACACTACCGATCGCCCACTGTGTTCATTCAGAAAGGGAAGGGCTCAGTAAATTACATATTTACCGGCCCCTTCCCGCGTTCATCCTAAAACATCCCGCAGCATCAGCAACCAGGAGAGGAGAGGAGGGAAGCCAGCAGCTTTGCGGGGGGAAAGGGGGAGGGAGCTAGGGCTGCACAGGGTGATTAGGGTGTGCCTGGGCACACCTGGCACACCCTGTGCGCACGCCTATGGTCAGAGATAAGAGGGGATTTGCAGAGTCGGGTTAGCCAGTGGGATATAGAGTCAATCAGCAGCCCTCACGGGGGTACCGCTACACTAGCTAATAGTATCAGACGTATCACCTGTCGTAAATAGTTTAGTTGGAATAGTTAGCGAATACACATCCCTGGCTGACTCAAAACTTCAGGGTATTTCATAACTCCTGAGATGTTAACAGTACAGCCAGAATAAAGACATTTTTACATGTATCAATTAATTAGCAGCATTTTAAAACCAGACACCACTATATTAGAAGGTACTGGAGGCTGGTTGGACATAAAACATCTACTAGGTAAAACAGACATCTGATACCCATCATATTTGTATTCATCCATTAGGTAATTTCATACTAGACAATAATATACAAGTTACCAGACTGTAACTTGTAGGTATTCCAATATAATAATACATATATAAAACTACATCTGTGGGAGTAGTAGCTACAGGGTCATAAATGCTGTGCCACTCCTCAGACCTCTTGATTGATTAGATCATTTCTGTCCACACCCTCCTCAGGGACCAGAAAAGAAAGATTATGTGCCTTCAGTAAATCAACCTCTGAAAGTATCATTGTCATGTATCGGTGACAATGTGGTGTGGCAAAAGGGAGATCCTAGTGTTAAAGTACCTAGTATACAGTGACTCTGTGGGTACTTTAATATTATTTGTGCCAACGTCCCCGACAATATGTAGAAGGCATCAAGGGGCTAAGTAATGGGACTTTGAGGGCACAACCATAATAGACTACAAAAAGTATAAAAAACTTAATTTTTATTAATAACATACAAAAACACAGAGAATAGACATGAGAGTTTAAAAACACATCTGATATAGGCATACAACTCAGTTAGATACACCATAATGAATCCTATCCTGCAGTCTTCTAGATAATCCTCTATAGCTATGTACAGACAATTTAACCAGTAATTGCGGGTAAAAAAAAGGGTACACTTCCCCTGTAAAGTTGAATTTAAGAGAGTACTGCAGGTCTGGTGTTCCAAGGTGGTGTAGTCTCTAATTGCTCTACATGTTTCACGTTGACAAGGAACGCTTCTTCAGGAGCTAGAGGTTCTATTAAAAATACATACAAACAAAGAAAACAAACATCATAATCACAGTAATAGAAAGCTATCCGCAATATATAAACTATAACAAAGTATGGGTAACAGCTTGGTTAGAAATTCCGCCCTACCCAAGGTGAGGCACGGCAGGGGCCCTATAAAAGATTAAGGTCTCGAATGGAAGGACAGCACAGACTGGTAGTCTAGGAGGGCCCTTATGAATGAGGCCTGTGAGAACATATAATAATATAATGTAAACAAATGAATGAGTAAATTCTAAGTAAAACCAGAAAATTACGACCGTAGGTGATCAAAGGTGTTTCAAATTTACATCCAAAACCGGAGGGAAAAAAAAAAAAAACAAAAAAAAAAAAAAACCAGGGGGAGCCCGAAGGGAAGGGAACACACAGACAAAACAATAAGGAACAGGGACAGGAAAGGGGGAAAGGGGAAAGGAAAAATGGGGAAATAAAAAAGAAAAGAGAAGGGGAAGTGGGAAAGGAGGGGGGGGGGGAGGGGAGGGAGGGGAAAAAAAGGGGAGGGAAAGGAGGGGATGAGGTCTGTATTAAACAAGTTTGTACCAAAAACCGCTTACCAAATGGATATGAAGAAAAGGAAAATGCTCACAATAGTGAATTTAATCAATGCATCGCTGACAGAGATCAAAGGTAAAAATATATATCTGAAAGGAAGTCGGATGGACAGCAAACAGAAGCAGGGGCCTCCCAAATGTATATCACATCAGGTGATTATAGGTAAGCAGAGTAGCTTGTGTGGGCTGCAGTTCTAGTAAACAAAGAAAACAGAGAGAAGAATAACGATCAGCACAAAATGCAAGATCAACAATGGTTTGCATAAAAAGGAAGTCATGCCAGAGAAAGGCACCAACAGCCAGACTCACCCCACAGTAACAGCACGAGGATCTGGGAGTGCTCCGTCCTCTTAGATTGCTGCCAGGTTGTATGTCTCACGATGGAGCAGAAAACCGGCCCCATAAATAGGGACATCCTGACCGGAAACCGCCGGTCTAATCAGCTCGGCGTCATCCGGCCCCATTGCGGGCAACTGCGCATGCGCCGGGCAATGTCATCGGCCAAGCCAAACGACGCAGGTGCGGCAAGGAGAGCTCCGCGCATGCGCCGAACCAAGGCCCAGATAGACGAGGCCCGGACATTGCTGAAGCTGCAGAGACGGGGACAAAAGGAACCCAGAGGTCCCCAAGCTCCCGTCAATCGCCGCACATCCGGTCAGATGATCAAACCGGATGTGCGGCGCTGTGCAATGGAAACCACCAGGAGTGATGGCCAGCCTCGTCCATAGGAGACCAAGACTAAGGGCGCAGTGCCAAGCATCACCACAGGGGGGCGGAAAAAATAACAAAGTAAATTAAAGAAACTGAAATTGACGGGAGCTTGGGGACCTCCGGGTTCCTTTTGTCCCCGTCTCTGCAGCTTTAGCAATGTCCGGGCCTCGTCTATCTGGGCCTTGGTTCGGCGCATGCGCGGAGCTCTCCTTGCCGCGCCTGCGTCGTTTGGCTTGGCCGATGACGTTGCCCGGCGCATGCGCAGTTGCCCGCAATGGTGCCGGATGACGCCGAGCTGATTAGACCGGCGGTTTCCGGTCAGGATGTCCCTATGTATGGGGTTTTCTGCTCCATCGTGAGACATACAACCTGGCAGCAATCTAAGAGGACGGAGCACTCCCAGATCCTCGTTCTGTTACTGTGGGGTGAGTCTGGCTGTTGGTGCCTTTCTCTAGCATGACTTCCTTTTTATGCAAACCATTGTTGATCTTGCATTTTGTGCTGATCGTTATTCTTCTCTCTGTTTTCTTTGTTTACTAGAACTGCAGCCCACACAAGCTACTCTGCTTACCTATAATCACCTGATGTGATATACATTTGGGAGGCCCCTGCTCCTGTTTGCTGTGCATCCGACTTCCTTTCAGATATATATTTTTACCTTTGATCACTGTCAGCGATGCATTGATTAAATTCACTATTGTGAGCATTTTCCTTTTCTTCATATCCATTTGGTAAGCGGTTTTTGGTACAAACTTGTTTAATACAGACCTCATCCCCTCCTTTCCCTCCCCTTTCCCCCCCCCCCCCCTCCTTTCCCACTTCCCCTTCTCTTTTCTTTTTTCTTTCCCCATTTTTCCTTTCCCCTTTCCCCCTTTCCTGTCCCTGTTCCTTATTGTTTTGTCTGTGTGTTCCCTTCCCTTCGGGCTCCCCCTGTTTTTTTTTTTTGTTTTTTTTCCCTCCGGTTTTTAATGTAAATTTGAAACACCTTTGATCACCTACGCTCGTAATTTTCTGGTTTTACTTAGAATTTACTCATTCATTTGTTTACATTATATTATTATATGTTCTCACAGGCCTCATTCATAGGGGCCCTCCTAGACTACCAGTCTGTGCTGTCCTTCCATTCAAGACCTTAATCTTTTATAGGGCCCCTGCCGTGCCTCACCTTGGGTAGGCGGAATTTCTAACCAAGCTGTTACCCATACTTTGTTATAGTTTATATATTGCAAATAGCTTTCTATTACTGTGATTATGATGTTTGTTTTCTTTGTTTGTATGTATTTTTAATAGAACCTCTAGCTCCTGAAGAAGCGTTCCTTGTCAACGTGAAACATGTAGAGCAATTAGAGACTACGCCACCTTGGAACACCAGACCTGCAGTACTCTCTTAAATTCAACTTTACAGGGGAAGTGTACCCTTTTTTTTACCCGCAATTACTGGTTAAATTGTCTGTACATAGCTATAGAGAATTATCTAGGAGACCACAGGATAGGATTCATTATGGTGTATCTAACTGAGTTGTATGCCTATATCAGATGTGTTTTTAAACTCTCATGTCTATTCTCTGTGTTTTTGTATGTTATTAATAAAAATTAAGTTTTTTATACTTTTTGTAGTCTATTATGGTTGTGCCCTCAAAGTCCCATTACTTAGCCCCTTGATGCCTTCTACAGACAATGTGGTGTGAGTTTGACGAGCCATTTGTCACAAGATGGTGAAAAAGGCCTTGCTCTGATCCCACATTTATCACAGTTATGTTTGATAGTTTGGCACTAGACAAAGACAAAGTTTTTCTTTTTTAATAAATCTGCAAAAATGTCAACAATTCTGTGTTTTTCTGTCAATATGGGGTGCTGTGTGTATATTATTGCGGGAAAAAAATGAACTTATGATAATGATTTTAGCAAATGGCAGCAATATAACAAAGAGTGAAAAATGTAAGGGGGTCTGAATACTTTCCGTCCCCACTGTACTGCCCCGTACACACGGTCGGATTCTCCGATGGACAATGTCTGATCGGAGCGTGTTGTCGGAAATTCCGACCGTGTGTGGGCGCCATCGGACATTTTCCATCGGATTTTCCGACACACAAAGTTGGACAGCAGGAGATAAAATTTTCCGACAACAAAATCCGATCGCGTCAATTCCGACCGTGTGTGGCCTGTTCCGACACACAAAGTGCCACGCATGCTCAGAAGAAATTCCGACACGGGACAGCTCATTCTGGTAAACGTAGCATTTGGAATGGATACAGCACTTTCGTCACGCTGCAATGTTCAAAATGGTTTAATACAGCGCACTCTCTTCTTCTTTAAAATATGACAAGAATTAAGTAGTTTTGATGCTCATATTCACACACACTTCTCACAAACTTATTTCGTTACTATTTATCGGGATTCCCTCAATATATTTTTATTTCTCACATCTGACAACAACATTTTTTTTTTTTTTGGACTTTAATGTAGATTCTTTTTTTGTGTTTCTCTTTTTTATTTATTTTTTTTTGGTGATTTTGATTTGTATTCCCGAAAATGTTTGTGTGTTTTTTGTGACAAGTTCCCACAACACCACTAATATGTTGTTCTATTTAATCTGTAGGAGATTGTTTGGTGTTGTTGTCCCTTGTTAATTTCACATTGTACTTTAGAAATGTACCTGAATCGTCACCAACAAACTGTCCTTTTTGGATGAAAACACACACAGGAGAGTAGAATTTACCCAAAAAAATTTTAGTAAGGGCTCACAACTAAACAAAGAGGGAGGCAACGCTGGAGAAACTGCAGAAGTGGGCGAAGCCTTGGACCCCCGGGGTAAACATCAACTATTTAAAAGCAAAATTGGTGGCCTGAGGAGTCCATATCATAAGGGAGGGCAGTCTGGTCCAGAAGTCCCAGAGATCCGGAAAGCAGCAGATGACATCTGTGTCCCCAGGCTGTGGTCACACGAGACTGAACCCAGGGCAATCACTCTTTGGTCTTCCTTCCACGCTTCCTTCCAGCCTTTGGCTGTGGTGGTGGAGTTGTGGCAGCAGGAGGAGGAGGAGGATCGTCGATCTCAATGACATCCGTCTTGTGTGTCAGTTCCCCACTCTCCCCCTTACAAAGGACTTTATAAAGCAGGTCCTCACAGAGCCTGCGTTGACCCTCCTGCATGCCCTGCAATTTTGTGGCAGCCATGCAGGCAAAGGCCTCTTCAGGACTGGGGAAGGCTCTGAGGGACGCCAAAGCCTCCTGGATCAGCCTGTATGCTGAATCCTGCACGGGACTCGGAGTGGCCTTCCTGGCTCGTTTATATGGCAGGCGGAGGGGAGGGACCTGAGACTCAGTCAGGCTGCGACTTGTCCCAGGCTTCTCTTGGCTGACACTTAGCCCCGCCTCCTCCTGGCTGCCACTAATCCCCGCCTCCTCCTGGCTGACACTAATCCCCGCCTCCTCCTGACTGCCACATTCCACAGCCTCCTCCTGGCTGAGGTCTTCCTGTGTATGAAAAAGGGACATAGTTTTAGTTTTTTATTCATCAATCACACACAATTTTCACCTCCTGACTGCTGCAAATTGAATGTTAACAAATATAACAGACTATCCTTCTGAGCCCAGCAGTTTTCATTCTTTTCCCAATTTTGGGTGCCCACTACTGTCTATTGATATGTAAAGCACTTTTTTAATCAGCAATTAGTGATTAATAATAACATCTAATAAACATCATTTATTTATTGACCAGAAATCTGTAGAAGAATGCTATACCTGACTCCAGCTGGGCTCCTCCACTTCTTCCTGGCTGGAAGGCCCAGGTTGGACATCGGAAGCCTCAGCTGGGGTGGAAGGAAGCGTGGAAGGAAGAGTAGAGAGGGATTCCCTGACTTCAGTGTGGTCTGACAGAAATCGCAGTCTCTCATAGTACCACAGCCTGGGGACATAAACGTCATCTGCTGCAGCTCTGGACCTCTGGGAATCTGTGACCTTCTTGCGCTCCCTAAGATAAGTGCTCCTCAGGCCACCAATTTTAGCTTTCAAATAAGGGATGGTTGCTGTGGGGACCACCGGCTTCACCAACTCCAGCAGTTTCTCCAGCGCTGCCTGCCTCTTCTGTTTGTGATTACAGTGGGGGTGTCTCACTTGCCACAGACAGGGCAGCTCCCTGTACTTGTCTATGAACAGGGGCAGGAAATTGTGGTCGTTGAACCCATCCATTTTCTCTATAAGACACAACACAAGACAAAGCCTAATGTCAGGCCAAACTCCCCTAATCTTGTTACAATATAGGCTTCCATTTCGAAGCAGTATAGGCCCAAGTTTAGATCCTACCTTCGTTAGCATGATCGGCGTCTCCGATGCTCCTTCCTCCGCTCACAGATCGTACGTAAGACGCGCGCGTTACGATTTATACACACTGCGCATGCGTATAACTCCGCCCGCCCCTGACGTTCTTTCTAGTCTATTCCCCGCCCCTTTTCGTTCGGCGCAGTGGGGGAAGAGCACATGGTGAATAGACAGCAGGATCATGCTAATTGTAGCAACGAGGAGGAGGAGGAGGAAAGGCTGGAGCCTGAAACGTCCCGATCCAGAAGGAGATTAAAGGACTCAAATATGTCCTTTGGGGAGATGTTGGAAATGGTGGACATCCTGAAGAAGGCCGACTATGATGGAAAGTATGGGCCTTACCCCAACCCCAATGTCCAAAAGGCCAAGATCATGGCGAAAGTGGTCAGGAGTCTGCCCCGGAAATTCGGGGTACGACGATCGAAAGATCAGCTCAGGAAGCGGTGGTCGGACCTGAAATTACGAGAACATGAGCAGTACAGAAAGATCCGGAGATTGCTGCAAAAAAGTAAGTAGTTGTGCTGTGTTCCTATTCTTTATGTTTATTACGTTCGTGCTGCTCCATGTGCTTTTAGGAACTGTTGTACAGTTTAAAATGGCAACTTTCATGTTCATGGGCACATTATTCGTTCGGATCACACATTTTTATTTCGGACAATAAAATACCATTGTTTAGGCCATATGCATTTGGCCACCATTTTGACGCCCTATACTTGTCTTCAAAGAATTGGGTTGTGTAGATGGCTTTGTTACTAGAATGAAATGCAAACTAGATTCTGTGTAAGGAGAGGACACTGAGCAGCTGTTTTCACATCTGGACACTGGAGCACTATAGTGTGGGACACAAGAACACCATTTTTATTAGGGGGGCCACACAGGTGCCCCAGTGTATACTATAGGGGGGCCTACATCTGTGAAGCTTGTACCAAACAGGTAAAGTATTGCAGCTTGACAAAGGGCACTAAAAAAGCTACATCTTGGAACTCGGCTAAAATAGACAATTGTACCCCACTTCCAAGCAATGTTTCATCTTTATAGTTCTGACATTAAATATCTGTGTGCTAATTATACCATTTTTGTTTTACATAGGGGAGAAAAGACTCGGAAGACACCCCTCATCCCAGGAGACCAGAGCCCCCCCCCCCTGGAAGAAGGGGAAATCCCCCCAACACAAGCTGAGCAGGAGGATGAAGACGTGGTGGAAGTAGTTACCACAACAGGTGAGTGTCTGCAACCACAGGATCAGATAAGAGATGGATTGTGGCATTTTTTTGAAACCTAATTTATTTTGGGGTTCCTCTCTTTTTAGGTGATCGTGAGGTTGTGGATGAAGATCCTTTCACATCCGAAAGTGCCCAGATCCTGATCGGGGAGATCATGGGGTGTAATTTACAATTGGAAAACATCAAGCAAAACATCAATGATGTTATTCCAAAATATAAAAACATCATTGATGTTTTGGGGCGAGTTTAAAACCCCTCCAAATCACTTTCTTCTTTTGTGTGCTACAATGTGCGAAATGTTTTTGTGATTTTTCCCAAAGCCAAATTTGGAGGATGCACACAGTGTGCCAACATGTGCTATCTGCCATCACGGGAGATCAATGGACGCGTTTTGGGGGTGCAACCCCTTCCTCAATAATAAAGTAGCGGTGAGGAAGGGCTTTCTCCCCCAAAACACATCCCTTGATCCCCCGTGATGGCAACTAGCACATGTTGACATTGTGAAATTTGTGTGCATCTTCCAAATTTGGCTTTTCCAGGGGTGATTTCCCCCCATCTGAATGCAATATCAAACCCAGTTCCTAAATACTCATGTCTGATATTGCCTTCCAGTTCTACCAAATGTGAACTTTGTAAGATCAAGATTTGTGTCTTTCTTGTTGGTTTTACACAGGCCTGTTTTCTATAAAATGCACATTTTGATTTTGGATAATGACACCACAAAAATTGGTATACAACAAACATGTTGGTTTGTCAGAAAAACCTTTGGTAAATGCCCATGTGATTGTGCAGATATTAAAAAGATTGCTCATCAAGAATGTGTAGATTATTGTCTCAACACTACAACACTTTTGGGGTGATGTAATTGTTGTTTTATGAGAAAATGGGGGTTTTTTCCTAAGGGCAAATCCACTTTGCACTACAAGTGCAGTTTCAGTGCAGTTGCAAGTGCACTTGTAGTGAAAAGTGTCTTTGCATTTAGTAAATAACAGCCAACAGTGCTTTGTATAAGGTTACACAATCACAACATTTTCTGCACTCCACACATTTCTGTCAGGGTCAGCTCAAACAAACACAAGCAGTAAATGTCCACAAAGAAGAGCCTGGGGGGAGATGCCTGTCGAGAACTTCAAGTCCTGCAGGCTTCTCCCTGTGGCCAAATACCGCAAGGTAGCAACCAACCTCTGCTCCGGAGTGATGGCTTGCCTCATGCAGGTATCCTGCCTGCTAATATAGGGGGTCAGCGAAGCCAACAAACGGTGAAACACGGGGTCCATCATCCTGAGAAAGTTCCTGAAATCATCAGGATTATTCTCACGGATCTCACGGAGCAAAGGCATATGAGAGAACTGGTGACGCTGAAGCAACCAATTCTTGGTCCATGAACTCCTCCCCACCCTGTTCATGGACTGGACTTGTGTCAAGGTCAGGACCCCAACACCAAGCCCCCGCACAGCACGAACTGTACGAGGAGTACGCATACGAAATATGGCTAGAAAACAGTCAGCTGCTCAGAACGAAGTAACAGAACGCACTGAAGAACAGCAAGGCCTGTGAAGAGCGACCTGAAAAACAGCAACGAGCAGGCAAGATCACACAGAAAACTCTGATACGAACTGACTGCACGCACTGAAGAGCAGATACAAACCCACAAGCACAAACTCAACAGCAGAAAACGATCTGAAAGCCACGAGTCTGAAAAAGCGCGAATCGTCTCTCACCAAACTTTTACTAACACGAGATTAGCAAAAGGAGCACAAAGGGTGCCGCGCTTGGTTCTGAACCGGCCTTTTCTAGTCTCGTCGTACGTGGTGTACGTCACCGCGTTGTTGGCGATCGGAAATTCCGACAACTTTGTGCGACGATGTGTAAGCAAAACAAGTTTGAGCCAACATCCGTCGGAAAAAATCCTAGGATTTTGTTGTCGGAATGTCCGAACAAAGTCCGACCGTGTGTACGGGGCATACATGTGTGTGATTGGTTCTTTTGTAAGAATACAAGTGTCTGATTGGCTGATTCTGAAGCCACCACCTTCCTTTGTTATTCATGTTTACAGAATAAATAAAAACAGCTGATCATCCTAGTGAGGATTTTGCTAAGCTCAACGTGATACCAGCGTCTGTCTGTGTTACTTGAAGATAAACAAGCGCGCTTTCCCAGCATTATACAAGAAATCTATGATTGTGCTTATTAACGCATGGAATTATTTGCTTATAGGAGAAGCTTTAATTAATCCACAACAATAGTATCTATAGAGGGGTACGCCACCAAAATGAAAGGTTCACACTGACCCTTACCGCAAAAGATGGACCACTTAATCAAAAGTAGACATGTGCAATTCGTTTCGTTCCAAATGAGTCTTTTAACGAATTTTGACAAATTTATTAATTTGCAAATATCCGAATCAACGAAAACCTGTTTCACAATTATTCGTAAAATTTGAATATTTGTAAATATTGGAAAACTCGTAGATTCGAGAATTTGAAAGTTCGTAAATTTGAAAATTCATAAATTTGCAAATTCGAAAATCCGAAAACCCCAAAATTTGAAAATCTGAAATAATAACTATTAAATTATAGGTATTGGAATTTGCTTTCAAATTTGTCTATTAGTGAACGTAACTAATACGAATTTATCCAAAGTTATGAATTATCCGAAATAATGAATGCTGCATCTAAACAAATGGAAGGTAACAAATTAATAATAATAATAAATAACAATAATAATAATAAAACACTTTTATTATTATTATTATTATTTATTAGGTTCCATTCATTTAGATGCGCATTCACTATTTCAGATAATTCGTAACTTCAGGTAAATTCGTATTCGTTATGTTCACTAACAGCCAAATTTGAAAGGAAATTCCAATACCTATAACTTAATAGTTAGTTATTATTAGTTAGTTATTATTTAGAATTCTCTCATTTTCAAATGTTTTTCTTATTTTCGGATTTTCTTTCTTATTTTTGGATTTTTGATTTTTGGGATTTTCGAATTTATGAATTCTCATATTTTCGAATTTACAAATTTACGAATCTACGAATTTACGAATTGCAATCATAATGAATAACCTGAAAAAAAAAAAAAAACAAATGAAACCAAAATGAACAAATTTTTCAGCAGTGCACATGTCTAATCAAACGCTTAATGAAATATTTTGATTCCAATTCCCCATACATGCGAGATGCTTGATCACTGGATACCAGACACAATCCATCTCAAGCAGGAATTCACCACACCAACCAATCATTATTCATACAGGAGGTGTATTACTGGCCAGATCACCGGGTGAAACAAAGGGAAAAAATCCAAAGTAATGATTGGTTGGTGTAATGAATTTCTGCCTGAGGTGGATCGCATCTGGTATCCAGAGTTCAAGCATCTTGCATGTTTAGGGAATTGGAATCAAAGTATTTCATAAAGTGTATTTGACTACTTTTGATTAAGTGGTCTATCTTTTGAGGTAAGGGTCAGTGTGAACCTTTCATCTTGGTGGCGGACCCATCTATACACTCTTGTGTGGACCAACACAGAATTAAGTTTTTTATTAGAGATGTTTTACTCTTAAAATATCTGGACTATGATCTGGGCATAAGCTCTGCATTTTGTGTTATTTTATTATTGTTTTCTATACCAGGAGGAATGAGTACGCTGCTTTGCCATACTGTGATTGATATTTTTGTGACTGTATCTAGCATGGGTGATCTGTGGGATTATACTATTTTCTATAGGCTATCAGAGGATATCTAATTGAAATGGAGCCCTTTGGATCCAGTCTCCTGAAATTCAAGGTAATACAGAAGAGGAAGAGAAGATGTCAAGTGGTCCTTTTGAAGGAAAGAAACTTGAAGTTGCACACATTGCTGGATCAATTCTCTGAAGCGATGCGCTGCAGAAGTTCAGGTTATCTAAGCAATTTATAATGGAGCTCTATATCCAATTGATAGGTAGGGATGAGCTGAACACCCCCCCTGTTCGGTTCGCACCAGAACATGCGAACAGGCAAAAAAGTTTGTTCGAACACGCGAACACCATTAAAGTCTGAGGGACACGAACATGAATAATCAAAAGTGCTAATTTTAAAGGCTTATATGCAAGTTATTGTCATAAAAAGTGTTTGGGGACTCGGGTCCTGCCCCAGGAGACATGGATCAATGCAAAAAAAAGTTTAAAAAACGGCCGTTTTTCGGGAGCAGTGATTTTAATAATGCTTAAAGTGAAACAATAAAAGTGTAATATCCCTTTAAATTTCGTACCTGGGGGGTGTCTATAGTATGCCTGTAAAGGGGCGCATGTTTCCTGTGTTTAGAACAGGCTGACAGCAAAATGACATTTCAAAAGAAAAAAAGTCATTTAAAACTACTTGCGGCTATTAATGCATTGCCGGTCTGACAATACACATAGAAGTTTATTGATAAAAACTGCTTGAGAATTCCCCACAGGGGAACCCCGAACCAAAATTAAAAAAAAATTAAGTGGGGGGTCCCCCTAAATTCCATACCAGGCCCTTCAGGTCTGGTATGGATATTAAGGGGAACCCCGCACCAAAATTTAAAAAAAAGCCGTGGAGTCCCCCAAAAATCCATACCAGACCCTTATCCAAGCACGCAACCTGGCAGGCCACAGGGAAAGAGGGGGATGAGAGAGCGTCCCCCCTTCCTGAACCGTATCAGGCCACATGCCCTCAACATTGGGAGGGTGCTTTGGGGTAGCCCCCAAAACACCTTGTCCCCATGTTGATGAGGACAAGGGCCTCATCCCCACAACCCTGGCCAGGGGTTGTGGGGGTCTGCGGGAGGGGGGCTTATCAGAATCTGGAAGCCCCCTTTAAGAAGGGGACCCCCAGATCCCGGCCCTCCCCCCTGTGTGAAATGGTAATGGGGTACAAAGGTACCCCTACCATTTCACAAAAAAAGTGTCAAAAAAGTGTCAAAAATGTTAAAAATGACGAGACAGTTTTTGACAATTGTGTGAAATGGTAAGGGGGTACTTTTGCCCCCTCTGACGCACAAGGACATGACGGGACTTCCCTGTGGCATTCCCCGTGATGCCACAGGGAAGTCCCATCAAGTCACTGTGTGTCAGAGGGGGGCGGGGTCACCGGGTGGTCCCCCATGTTGATGGGGACAAGAGCCTCATCCCCACAACCCTTGCCCGGTGGTTGTGGGGGTCTGCAGGCGGGGGTTTATCGGAGTCTGGAAGCCCACTTTAACAAGGGGACCACCAGATCCCGGCCCTCCCCCCTGTGTGAAATGGTAATGGGGTACAAAAGTACCCCTACCATTTCACAAAAAAGTGTCAAAAAAAGTGTCAAAAATGTTAAAAATGACGAGACAGTTTTTGACAATTTCTTTATTTAAATGCATCTTCTTTCTTCTATCTTGTTTCTTGTTTCTTCTATCTTCCTTCGGTTTCTTCCTCCATCTTCTGATTCTTCTGATTCTTCCTCCGGTGTTCTCGTCCGGCATCTTCCTCCGCGGCGTCTTCTTTTCTTCTTCTTCTCGGGCCACTCCGCATCCACCATGATGGGAGGCTCCCGCTGTGTGACGATTCTCCTCTTCTGATGGTTCTTAAATAATGGAGGGCGGGAGCCTCCCATCATGCTGGATGTGGAGCGGCCTGAGAAGAAGAAGGGAAGAAGACGCCGCGGAGGAAGATGCTGGACGAGAACACTGGAGGAAGAAGCAGAAGAACCAGAAGAAGAAGAAGATGGAGGAAGAAACCGAAGGAAGATAGAAGATAGAAGAAAGAAGATAGAAGAAGCATTTAAAAAAAGGAATTGTCAAAAACTGTCTCTTGTCATTTTTAACATTTTGACCCCCTTACCATTTCACACAGGGGGGAGGGCCGGGATCTGGGGATCTGTAACGAGCCCTCGCTCGGTTCCACTCTCCCGACACTCCTCTGCAGCTATAGAATCAGACTGCATATCGCAACATCTGATGGTTCGGTCATCCGATGCTCCGGGACTAGAACTACAGCTATGTGCTGTTCTAATCCAATTGTGTAGCTCAGAACAAACACCAGGCAGGCTGTATGTAAGTTCAACCAGGAATCTCTTTTATTGAAAAATACAGGCTCTTTTATACAGTAAAAGAGGAGGTGTATACCTCCTGCTTATAATACTCTGAACATACACCTGTGACCAGAAACCTGATTAACATGGGCTAATTAAATAATCCCTTTAGACAGCCTAGATGACTCAGACATGACCTTTAGGCCAGACTGGCCGTCTTGTAGCTCAGAAAACACAATCAACATTATCACAAATCAACACAGACTCTTCTTCACACAATAGCAGAGTTACATAGTTACATAGTTACATTGTAGGTGAGGTTGAAAAAAGACATAAGTCCATCAAGTCCAACATATGTGTGTGATTATGTGTCAGTATTACATTGTATATCCCTGCATGTTGCGGTCATTCAGGTGATTATCTAATAGTTTCTTGAAGCTATCAATGCTCCCCGCTGAGACCACCGCCTGTGGAAGGGAATTCCACATCCTTGCCGCTCTTACAGTAAAGAACCCTCTACATAGTTTAAGGTTAAACCTCTTTTCTTCTAATTGTAATGAGTGGCCGAGTCTTATTAAACTCTCTTCTGGCAAAAAGTTTTATCCCTATTGTGGGGTCACCAGTACAGTATTTGCAAATAGAAATCATATCCCCTCTCAAGCGTCTCTTCTCCAGAGAGAATAAGTTCAGTGCTTGCAACCTTTCCTCATAACTTAGATCCTCCAGACCCTTTATTAGCTTTGTTGCCCTTCTTTGTACTCGCTCCATTTCCAGTACATCCTTCCTGAGGACTGGTGCCCAGAACTGGACATCATACTCCAGGTACGGCCGGACCAGAGCCTTGTAGAGTGGGAGAATTATGGTTTTATCTCTTGCGTTGATCTCCCTTTTAATGCATGCCAATATTCTGTCTGCTTTATTAGCAGCAGCTTGGCATTGCATGTCATTGCTGAGCCTATCATCTACTAGGACCCCCAGGTCTTTTTCCATCCTAGATTCCCCCAGAGGTTCTCCCCCCAGTGTATAGATTGCATTCATATTTTTGCCACCCAAATGCATTATTTTACATTTTTCTACATTGAACCTCATTTGCCATGTAGTCGCCCACCCCATTAATTTGTTCAGGTCTTTTTGCAAGGTTTCCACATCCTGCGGAGAAGTTATTGCCCTGCTTAGCTTAGTATCATCTGCAAATACGAAGATTGAACTGTTTATCCCATCCTCCAGGTCGTTTATAAACAAATGAAATAGGATTGGTCCCAGCACAGAACCCTGGGGAACCCCACTACCCACCCCTGACCATTCTGAGTTTTCAATCCATGTACTCACCCTATGATCCATGCCAACGGACCTTATTTTGTACAGTAAACGTTTATGGGGAACTGTGTCAAATGCTTTTGCAAAATCCAGATACACCATGTCTACGGGCCTTCCTTTATCTAGATGGCAACTCACCTCCTCATAGAAGGTTAATAGATTGGCTTGGCAAGAATGATTCTTCATGAATCCATGCTGATTACTGCTAATGATATTGTTCTTATTACTAAAATCTTGTATATAGTCCCTTATCATCCCCTCCAAGAGTTTACATACTATTGATGTTAGGCTAACTGGTCTGTAATTCCCAGGGATGTATTTTGGGCCCTTTTTAAATATTGGTGCTACATTGGCTTTTCTCCAATCAGCTGGTACCATTCCAGTCAATAGACTGTCTGTAAAAATTAGGAACAATCACTTGACTGAGTTCCCTAAGTACCCTCGGATGCAAGCCATCTGGTCCCGGTGATTTATTAATGTTAAGTTTCTCAAGTCTAATTTTAATTCTGTCCTCTGTTAACCATGGAGGTGCTTCCTGTGTTGTGTCATGGGGATAAACACTGCAGTTTTGGATACTGAAGCCCCCCGATTCACTCGTGAAGACTGAGGAGAAGAATAAATTCAATACCTTTACCATCTCCCCATCCTTTGTAACCAGATGTCCTTTCTCATTCTTTATGGGGCCAATATGGTCTGTCCTCCCCTTTTTACTGTTTACATACTTAAAGAATTTCTTGGGATTTTTTTGCTCTCGTCCGCTATGTGTCTTTCATGTTCTATCTTAGCCATCCTAATTTCACCCTTACATTCCTTGTTGCATTCTTTATAAAGTCTGAATGCTGAGGATGATCCCTCAACCTTGTATTTTTTGAAGGCCTTCTCCTTTGCTTTTATATGCATTTTTACATTGGAGTTAAGCCATCCAGGATTTTTGTTCGCTCTTTTAAATTTATACGAGGACAATATGCGACTGGTCTAAACTATGTGGCATGTTCACCAATGCCAGGAGCATGGCGGACAAGATGGGTGAACTAGAGATACTGTTGTACAAGGAGGATTTGGATTTTGTGGGAATTTCAGAGACCTGGTTCAACAGCTCTCATGATTGGCTGGCAAACATTCAAGGGTATACCCTATACTTCAAGGATAGAGAGGGTAAAAAAAGGGGAGGGGTATGCCTATATATCAAGAATAATGTAAAAGTGAATGTGAGAGATGACATCACTGAGGGAGCTAGTGAGGAGGTGGAATCCTTATGGGTAGAGCTCCAAAGGGATAAAGCTAAGGGGAAAATAATACTGGGAGTATGCTATAGGCTCCCTAACCTGAGGGAGGAAGTGGAGACGGATCTCCTATCACAAATTGGATTAGCAGCAAGGATGGGAAGTGTTATCATAATGGGGGATTTTAATTATCCAGACATAGACTGGGCTGAGGGAATCGCGCATTCATTTAAGGCTCGCCAGTTCCTTAATGTCTTGCAGGACAATTTTATGGGTCAGATGGTAGACGCACCAACTAGAAATAAAACTTTACTGGATCTACTGATTACCAACAATACAGACCTGATCACAGATGTGGAAATATGGGGCAATTTAGGTAACAGCGATCACAGGTCAATTAGTTTCAGTATAAATCACACAAATAGGAAACATGAAGGGAACACAAAGACACTGAATTTCAAATAAGCCAACTTCCCTAAACTACAAACCTTGCTAAAAGGCATAAATTGGGATAAAATATTAGGAACAAAGAATAGCTTTAAGAGCATATTAAATAAGGGCATTAGCCAATGTATCCCATTGGGTAATAAATTTAAAAGAGCGAACAAAAATCCTGGATGGCTTAACTCCAATGTAAAAATGCATATAAAAGCAAAGGAGAAGGCCTTCAAAAAATACAAGGTTGAGGGATCATCCTCAGCATTCAGACTTTATAAAGAATGCAATAAGAAATGTAAGGGTGCAATTAGGACGGCTAAGATAGAACATGAAAGACACATAGCCGAGGAGAGCAAAAAAAATTCCCAAGAAATTCTTTAAGTATGTAAACAGTAAAAAAGGGAGGACAGACCATATTGGCCCCATAAAGAATGAGGAAGGACATCTGGTTACAAAGGATGGGGAGATGGCAAAGGTATTGAATTTATTCTTCTCCTCAGTATTCACGAGTGAATCGGGGGGGCTTCAGTAACCAAAACTGCAGTGCTTATCCTCATGACACAACACAGGAAGCACCTACATGGTTAACAGAGGACGGAATTAAAATTAGACTTGAGAAACTTAAGATTAATAAATCACCGGGACCAGATGGCTTGCATCCGAGGGTACTTAGGGAACTCAGTCAGGTGATTGCCAGACCATTGTTCCTAATTTTTACAGACAGTCTATTGACTGGAATGGTGCCAGCTGATTGGAGAAAAGCCAATGTAGCACCAATATTTAAAAAGAGCCCAAAAAACATCCCTGGGAATTACAGACCAGTTAGCCTAACATCAATAGTATGTAAACTCTTGGAGGGGATGATAAGGGACTATATACAAGATTTTAGTAATAAGAATGATATCATTAGCAGTAATCAGCATGGATTCATGAAGAATCATTCTTGCCAAACCAATCTATTAACCTTCTATGAGGGGGTGAGTTGCCATCTAGATAAAGGAAGGCCCGTAGACGTGGTGTATCTGGATTTTGCAAAAGCATTTGACACAGTTCCCCATAAACATTTACTGTACAAAATAAGGTCCATTGGCATGGACCATAGGGTGAGTACATGGATTGAAAACTGGCTACAAGGGCGTGTTCAGAGGGTGGTGATAAATGGGGTTCCCCAGGGTTCTGTGCTGGGACCAATCCTATTTAATTTGTTTATAAATGACCTGGAGGATGGGATAAACAGTTCAATCTCTGTATTTGCAGACGATACTAAGCTAAGCAGGGCAATAACTTCTCCGCAGGATGTGGAAATCTTGCAAAAACACCTGAACAAAATTAATGGGGTGGGCGACTACATGGCAAATGAGGTTCAATGTAGAAAAATGTAAAATAATGCATTTGGGTGGCAAAAATATGAATGCAATCTATACACTGGGGGGAGAACCTCTGGGGGAATCTAGAATGGAAAAGGACCTGGGGGTCCTAGTAGATGATAGGCTCAGCAATGGCATGCAATGCCAAGCTGCTGCTAATAAAGCAGACAGAATATTGGCATGCATTAAAAGGGGGATCAACTGCATGCATTAAAAGGGGATCAACTCCAGAGATAAAACGATAATTCTCCCGCTCTACAAGACTCTGGTCCGGCCGCACCTGGAGTATGCTGTCCAGTTCTGGGCACCAGTCCTCAGGAGGGATGTACTGGAAATGGAGCGAGTACAAAGAAGGGCAACAAAGCTAATAAAGGGTCTGGAGGATCTTAGTTATGAGGAAAGGTTGCGAGCACTGAACTTATTCTCTCTGGAGAAGAGACGCTTGAGAGGGGATATGATTTCAATTTACAAATACTGTACTGGTGACCCCACAATAGGGATAAAACTTTTTCGCAGAAGAGAGTTTAATAAGACTCATGGCCACTCATTACAATTAGAAGAAAAGAGGTTTAACCTCAAACTACGTAGAGGGTTCTTTACTGTAAGAGCGGCAAGGGTGTGGAATTCCCTTCCACAGGCGGTGGTCTCAGCGGGGAGCATTGATAGCTTCAAGAAACTATTAGATAATCACCTGAATGACCACAACATACAGGGATATGTAATGAAATACTGACACATAATCACACACATAGGTTGGACTTGATGGACTTGTGTCTTTTTTCAACCTCACCTACTATGTAACTATGTAACTATATTACCCAATGGGATACATTGGCTAATGCCCTTATTTAATATGCTCTTAAAGCAAACCAATCTCTCCTCCGTATTCTTTGTTCATAATATTTTATCCCAATTTATGCCTTTTAGCAAGGTTTGTAGTTTAGGGAAGTTGGCTCTTTTTAAATTCAGTGTCTTTGTGTTCCCTTCATGTTTCCTATTTATGTGATTTATACTGAAACTAATTGACCTGTAATCGCTGTTACCTAAATTGCCCCGTATTTCCACATCCGTGATCAGGTCTGTATTGTTGGTAATCAGTAGATCCAGTAATGAGTTAATTAACACAAACAACAATGGTGATGTAATGACTCTTAGATCCCATAGTAGACTTATTTACAATACACATTATAGCAGGCAACAGACAGACAGGTGGCTGGAATTGACATCAGCATCTCCTAACAGTATTTGTCCCAGCATTATGAATCAGCCACTATTCCAAGCTTCATGACAATCCAGTATTCCAAGGTTCATGACAATACTCCCCCCCCTGGGAAACAGTCCACCAGCCACAGTGGGACCCCGAACGGGTCAACTCAGGGATGTTGGAAAAGTAGTCTTAAGGTTCCAGGTCCGTCTGCCGGGATAACCCATCCGCATTCCTGTTTTGAGGCCCTGGCCGATATTGTATGGTGAAGTTGTACGGTTGCAAAGCCAGGCTCCACCTTAGTAATCGGCCGTTCTCTCCCGCCACCCGGTTAAGCCATATCAAAGGATTGTGGTCTGTCATGACGGTAAAAGAGCGTCCATACACATAGGGCTGTAATTTCTTTAAAGCCCAGACTAAGGCCAAACACTCTTTTTCCACGGCAGCATATCCAACTTCACGGGGTAACAACTTGCGGCTGAAATATGCCACCGGGTGCTCTTTCCCGTCATCGCCAACTTGACTTAGTATGGCTCCCAGTCCGAACATGAAGGCATCTGTATGAATGACAAAGCGTTTGTTAGGATCGGGTGCCGCCAGTATGGGAGCTTACTTTAGGGCGGTTTTTAACTGATGAAATGCTGTTTTGCACTCCGGGGACCACAGGACCTGTCTAGAGAGAGTCTTTTTGGTCAGGTCTGTCAGAGGTTTGGCTATGTCACTATAGTGGGGTACAAACTTCCTGTAGTACCCTGCTGTCCCTAAAAATGCATGTACCTGGGTCTTGGTTCTGGGAACTGGCCAGTTTAGGACGACCTTGATTTTTGCAGGTTCTGTCCTCTGCTTCCCACATCCCACTCTATGTCCCAGATATTGCACCTCAGACATCCCAAAATTACATTTGACTGGCTTCAGGGTCAGGTTAGCGGCTCGGATCCTATCTAGCACTATTCCCAGGTGTCTAAGATGTTCCCCCCATGTCTGGCTATAGATTGTGATGTCATCAAGATATGCGCATGCAAAATCTTGCAGACCATCGAGGAGTTCATCTATCATCCGCTGGAAGGTAGTCGTAGCATTATGCATCCCGAATGGCATTAACCGAAACTGGTAAAGGCCGAACGGGGTGATGAAGGCCGACTTTGGAATTGCTTCCGCTTCCAAGGGAATCTGCCAGTAGCCCTTACATAAGTCAATAGTCGTCAGATAATGTCCCTGAGCTATTTTGTCCAGCAATTCGTCCACTTGGGGCATAGGGTAGGCATCTGTCACAGTACAGTCATTCAGTCGCCTATAGTCCACACAAAATCGGGTCATGCCATCCCATTTTGGGACTAATACTACAGGGGAAGCCCAGGGGCTTGCCGATGGTTCGATCACCCCTAACTCGAGCATCTCCCTAATCTCTGCTCTCATCCCTTCTTGCACTGCTCCGGGAATCCTATAGGCTGGTTGTCTCAGGGGCTTCTGCCTGGAGGTCTCTACCTTGTGCACAGCTATGTGAGTGTACCCAGGGAGTGCCGAGAACATCTCCTGCCGGTCCTGGAGTAATTCTCTGGTCTGTTCTCGTTCTTGGGATCCTAATCTATCTCCTAGCCGTATATCTTCCACACCCCTGGAACAGTTACTGATTTCGTGAAGCTCCAGCATCGGTAGATATTCAGAGTCCCCGGTGGCAGGAGCGCATATGACGGCTACAGCCTCAGTCCTCTCATGATAGGCCTTTATCATATTAATGTGGAACGTCCTCTTAATGCTTGTGTCTGCACAGCTGGCAACCACGTAGGTGGTATCGCACAGCTGTTTTACCACCTGATAGGGGCCCTGTCAGGAGGCCTGTAATTTATTTTGCTTCAGGGGTTTTAGTACCAGAACTTTCTGTCCAATATAAAAGGTGCGATTCTGCGCAGACCGATCATACCAAACCTTCTGCTGACTCTGGGTCGATTGCATATTCTCATGGACTAGATCGGTAAGTTCCCGCAGGCACTCCCTGAGTTCCAAGACATAACTAAGGATGGGGAGGCCTTCTGGATACTCTTCCCCCTCCCACTGGGCCCTCACTAAGTCTAAGGGCCCCCTAACCCTTCGCCCATACAAAAGCTCAAATGGGGAAAACCCAGTGGACTCTTGGGGTACCTCTCTATAGGCGAACAGTAGATGGGGAAGATATTTCTCCCAATCCTTCCTACTCTCCATGAAGGCCCGAAGCAGCTGCTTCAGGGTCCCATTAAATCTCTCACACAGCCCGTTAGTCTGAGGGTGGTAGGGGGCGCTCTGGAGGGGTTTAATCCCACAGAGACGCCAGAGCTGCTGTGTCAGCTCGGCTGTGAACTGGGTACCCTGATCGGACAATATCTCCTGGGGAAACCCTACCCTAGTGAATACCCGCAGTAAGGCATCTGCTACTGTATCAGCCTGGATATTAGAGTGGCCTCCGGGGAGCGGGTGGCGTAATCCACCACCATAAGAATATACTTCTTCCCAGTGGCACTGTTGCGGGCCAGTGGGCCTATAATATCAACCGCTATGCAGCTAAAGGGTTCTCTAATGATCGACAGGGGTTGCAGCGAGGCTTTTGGGTGATCCCCTGTCTTCCCTACTTTCTGACAAGTCTCACAGGTCCGGCAGTATTCTCGCATTTCAGCATGTAACCTGGGCCAGAAGAACGCATGAGACAACCGACTCCAGGTCTTAGCTATCCCTAAATGTCCGGCCAAGGGGATGTCGTGAGCCAGCCACAATAGCTCCCGTCTGTATTTCTGGGGTACAACTAGCTGTTGGTATGGACCCTTCCCGGTACCCATTCCCTTGGTGTAATGATATAGAAACCCCCCTCCCACTCTATTCTGTCTTCCCCCAACCCCCTGGATCCTTTCCCGCCCTGTTCCGATAACCAGCTAATGTTGGGTCATTCTGAGTCTCTTGCCTAATGTTGGAGGGAGAATCCCAGGACACAGGGTTGTCAAGTTGGGGTAATGTAGGAGGCTTTGGTCTTACCTGGGTCCCCATAGGAGTGGAGTTGCCTTGAAGTTGGCTCTGACGTCGGGTGGTCACGGCCATGGCGGCCTCTGGGGCATATGAGGAAGTCAAATGCCCCAAATTGTTCCCCAAAAGTACTTCCGCGGGTAACTCATGTAGTAATCCCACTCGCACTTGTCGCTCCCCTGAGCCCCAATCCAAGAGGACTTGGGCGGTGGATAAACATAGCACCTTGCCCCCTGCTACCCTGACTGCAACAGTCTGGCCGGTCCAGGCCGACTGGGGAATCATGTGAGGCTAGATGAGGGTAATCGTAGCCCCGGATTTGCGGAGTCCCTGGGCCGGCTGCCCATTAACCCATACTGCCTGACGATGGTGCTGCCGATTATCTACGGCAGCAGCTTGGATGGGATCAGCCTCAAAAAGTTCGCCAAATTCTTCCTGAACATCTCGATGGTTGGGCTCGTTCTGGAAGCAATGAGCCTCTGGTCTGGATGGATGAGCAGTCTCTCGGTACCTCGTGGATCGGGTAGGACAATATCGCTGCAGATGACCGGTTTGGTTACAGGTATAGCACTTAGGTCCGTTAGGAGGGTTGGGTCGGGTTGGAGTTCTAGAGGCAGACCACTGAGGTACTCAAGTTGGGTTAGAGGCTGGTAAACTGGGCCAAGATAGTGGATAGCACTCACTTTCGCCTGACCTTCGAGAGTCCAGATATTCATCAGCCAAAGTAGCCGCTTGCTGTACAGTCTGTAGTCACTTATCTCGCACCCAATCTCGTACTACCGGAGCGGTGTGGTTAAAGAACTGTTCTAAGAGTACTAGCTGGGTGATGTCCTCTATGGTATGAGCGTGGCTTCCCTGGAACCAACCCTTAAGGTTCCGCTGCAGACGATGTGCCCACTCCACAAATGTTATGTTGGCTTGTTTCCGGGATTCTCTAAACTTAATCCGACTGGCTTTGGGTGTAATGGCAAATCGGGCTAGCAGTGCTTCTTTTACCCGGTCATGATCTTAAAGCGTCCTCGTCCTCCAGGGCCCGATATGCATTGGCTGCTCTGCCAGTCAAATTACTCACCAGTAAGGCAACCCAATCTTGGGACAGTACATTATGTATCTGGCATAGTCTCTCAAAGTCCTGCAGGAACGCTTCAATTTTCTCCTCTCCTTCCTTAAATAGTTTGAACGCCCAAAAGGGCAACTTACGGAAAGGCGCTGTATCTTTAGGTGTTGTCTTCGATTGCCGTATTTCTGCCATTCTCTGCTCATGTTGCTGCTCTAGTTCTCTCTCTTGTCGCTCATCCTGCAGCTGGATGTCTCTAATGGCATTCTGTATGACGGTCTCTGATGGGTTAGCACCATATAATGCCAACCGCTCTCGAACTCGTTGCTGAAACAAGTCTTCAACTGACCGGGGTCCCGCATCACCATCCCTCTGATCCATCTTGGCTAGCTCACTGATCAGGGTGGCCTTGTTCTTTGTCCCACCGGTCCCTCCACGGCTCTCAAGTAAGTTTTTCAGCGTGGCTCTCCTGCAGGCTGCATAGCTGGCCATTCACTGTGGTGGTTTGGAGTGTCCCAGCAACTGGAGAGCAAATCCCACAGCTGCCAACCAATGTAACGAGACCCTGCTCGCTCGGTTCCACTCTCCCGACACTCCTCTGCAGCTATAGAATCAGACTGCAGATCGCAACATCTGATGGTTCAGTCATCCGATGCTCCGGGACTAGAACTACAGCTATGTGCCATTCTAATCCAGTTGTGTAGCTCAGAACAAACACCAGGCAGGCTGTATGTAAGTTCAACCAGGAATCTCTTTTATTGAAAAATACAGGCTCTTTTATACAGTAAAAGAGGAGGCGTATACCTCCGGCTCATATTACTCTGAACATACACCTGTGACCAGAAACCTAATTAACATGGGCTAATTAACTAATCCCTTTAGACAGCCTAGATGACTCAGACATGACCTTTAGGCCAGACTGGCCGTCTTGTAGTTCAGAAAACACAATCAACATTATCATAAATCAACACAGACTCTTCTTCACACAATAGCAGAGTTAATTAACACAAACAACAATGGGGATCTAATGACTCTTAGATCCCATAGTAGACTTATTTACAAAACACATTCTAGCAGGCAACATACAGACAGGTGGCTGGAATTGACATCAGCATCTCCTAACAGCATTTGTCCCAGCATTATGAATCAGCCACTATTCCAAGCTTCATGACAATCCAGTATTTCAAGGTTCATGACAGGGCCCCCTTGTTAAAGGGGGCTTCCAGATTCCGATAAGCCCCCCCGCCCGCAGACCCCCACAACCACCAGGCAAGGGTTGTGGGGATGAGGCCCTTGTCCCCTTCAACATGGGGACAAGGTGTTTTGGGGGCTACCCCAAAGCACCCTCCCAATGTTGAGGGCATGTGGCCTGGTACAGTTCAGGGGGGGCGCTCTCTTGTCCCCCCTCTTTTCCTGCAGCCTGCCTGCAGATAAGGGTATGGGAGGAGCTTAGGACGTTCAGTGTTGCAATACACCTGAAGGTTAACAGCAGCTGTTTTTCTATGGGAAACCTCGTCCACAGCGTCTGACTGCAATCTGCTTATTTGAATGCTTCTAATAGACCGGGAGTTTGTGAGTGTATCTCTTGTCCCTGTTTTGCTTATGTACTATCTAGTAAGTTCACTGCACAATGATCTATTTTTTCTTTGCTTGCTTTGCATAAAACCTTTATCCTGAGAGCCGAATCACCAACAGTATAATGGCTGAAGTGGGATGCAAGAAAAACTAAATATCCTGATACAAACGATCTAACCCAGTGAGTCAATCAATCTGGATTAAGGGAAGGAACTGTTTAATTATTTTTACTTTCTCCCACTATTTATCTCTGCCTGGACATTGTACTTAGAGTGTCATTATTATTTTATTTATATTCACCGTCACATCACCAATTTGAAGATTTATTTTGGCAATTTTAACACATGTATTAGCACCATAATTATTTATTTATTTTATTCACATGTATGCATTTTTTATTCCTGGATTTAAGCTTAGTCGCAGCAGCATATTGTGCACTATTTATTTAAAGTGCATCAATTTTATACTTAGTACTATTTGTTTGGTTATCTGATCACCCTATATTGATAGCAGCTTTAATTTACTGATTTTTTCATAGCACTAACTATATTGGTATATATATTTTTTTAAGCACAATTTATTTATATCACACATATCTATCCACATCAGCGCTTGGTTTTTATTCATTTTTTCCCCTTAAAATCCATACCAGGGTCTGGTATAGATTTTGAGGGGGACCCCACGCCATTTTTTTTTTACATTTTGGCCGGGGTTCCCCTTAATATCCATACCAGACCTGAAGGGCCTAGTATGGAATTTAGGGGGACCCCCCACGTAATTTATTTTTTAAATTTTTGTTCAAGGTTCCCCTGTGGGGAATTCCCATGCCGTTTTTATCAATGAACTTTTATGTGTATTGTCAGGCCGCAATTCATTAATAGACGTGAGTAGTTTTAAATGATTTTTTTTCCTTTGAAATTTCATTTTGCTGTCAGACTGTTCTAAACACGGGAAACATGCGCCCCTTTACAGGCATACTATAGACACCCCCCAGTTACGAAATTTAAAGGAATATTACACTTTTATTGTTTAACTTTAAGCATTATTAAAATCACTGCTCCCGAAAAAACGTCAGTTTTTAAAACTTTTTTTGCATTGATCCATGTCCCCTGGGGCAGGACCCAGGTCCCCAAACACTTTTTATGACAATAACTTGCATATAAGAATTTAAAATTAGCACTTTTGATTATTCATGTTCGTGTCCCTTAGACTTTAACAGTGTTTGCGTGTTAGAATGAATTTTTTGCCTGTTCGCATGTTCTGGTGCGAACCGAACAGGGGGGTGTTCGGCTCATCCCTAGTCGGTATAAGTTTACTCAGTTATTGTATATTGACAGTTCATTTCTAACAGTTATCTGTCATGATGAACCACAAACAAAGATCTTTTCTATCAATAGAAGTGTATGGTATTACAATTGGCTGAATGATGTGTCTCTGGCTATTCCATGGCAAAATTATATTCTTAGCCCCTATGGACATCACCAAGCTACATACCCATTAAGTCTCTATGGCCTTTAAAATAATATCATATAATGTACAAGGCTTTAACCTTCCACAGAAATGGAAGAAAGCATTCTGTCAATATAAAAGTCTGGGTGTGGACATCCTCTTATTGCAGGAAACCCATTTCTCTAATACTATCCACTCTCAATTCTTTGACAAATCTTTCAAACAATTCTATTGCACAACTCACACTACTAAATCCCGTGGAGTAGCCATATTCATAAAAAAAAAATTATGAAAAAGTATAAAAAGTATTATTTGAAGTTGGTCATATATATAAGAACCCTAACAGTAGGCTCATAATATTGCAGGGTAAGATCCAAGGTCGGGCCACGACTATTGCCTCTGTCTATGCCCCCAATGAAGCACAAGCTTAATTTTTCAGAAAAAATGGGAAGGGTCCCCCAGGGGGGTTTTTAGGCAGCTAGATAGATAATGAGAAAATTACGCATTGAATAAAGAATGAAAAACTTTATTGGAGGACAGAGTGGATTATTGAATGAGTGTTAAAATATAAGCTCAGATGGAAATATGCTTATGCCTAATACAGGAAATAAAACAAACAAAAGCAAACAAAGGGTTATACAAAGGGTTATACACAGCATATATTAATGACTATTGCATAACAGTTGCTGACGCGTTTCAACCTATGATGTGTGGGGTCTCTTCAGAGGATGATTTTGCTAAGAAAAAGAAAATTTATAATAACATATCAAGTTTGTTTGAAAACAAGGTATAATGTATGCAAAAATGTATGTTACATATTGCACATAATTACCACTGCATTTGGAAATACCTCTCAGTCATAACCTCCCCGCACAGCCATCAGACCATTCTGCACGCCTCCACGCCACAATGAGATGCCGAGAAGAGGACAAGGATCCACTCAATGTGGCTTACAAGGAGTCACACATAACAAGTGTCCCCCACCGAAGCTCCCCAGAGGTGGTGGGGTCAGAGCCTACGGCAATTGTCAGGGCATTAGCTCATAGACAAACCCATATCAATTTATAGTTTATTCGAGTTATCTATTGAACGGTCAGACAGTGTTATAATAATCTATTGTATACTATGGAAATTAGACATGTAAAGGGGATAATAATAATATGAGAATCATAATAGTATTGAATTGGATGGTGATATTAAGGATTTAGGTGACTAGTGTAGATAAGCCAGAGGTGGCCTTGTCATTCAATTCTAGCTGTGAAGTGGTGGATGATGACACAGGGGATGGAAAAGTGATAAGGTGTAGAAAAAAACAAAAATGAAAGTGATGTGAAGAAAAATGAGATTTAATTAAATAAAAACTAGTGTGAGGGTGATTGTGTGAAAACCATTGATTGGTGGAAAATCAATGGGTATGTGTGTGATGGGAAGATGGAGTGAGCATGATTTTGAAAAGTGTGTAGGCCAAAAGAAAATTACATAAAAAATCCAGAGCTGATCAGCCTAGTAGTAAAGTTTAAGTGAATATAAAGTATTAAAATCAAATTAAATCTACCTAAACACTTACAGAGTTGGTAGATGGATGATTATAGATTACTCCTGTAATTGAGGAAAGAAGTCTGGCCGTCCACGAGGGATGTGAGGGGATTGCAGTTTGATCAGCACTCCTCATGGAAATGAAATAGTAGCCTTGATTAAGGGATACTGAAAGAATTGATAGTAGGTGCCGTTTGCTCCTCCCCCCAAAAACGTCTGGCGAGCAGGGGGAGACAATGGCCGCCAATGGCATGCCTCATGTGGCTCCCTCGGTGTCCCTGAAGGCAGAGCCCCGACCGCTGTCGTCACCTCCGCCGTAAACTACGTGACGTCATGTCGTCACACGGGCACGCGGAGGGGCCCGTCCACATGCACGGCACGCAATGTCCGAAGTGATCTGGAACACCGGTGGGGTGATCACTCCCACAGGTGGCTGGAGCAAGGACATCCAGAGGTGATCAGGGACACCACCGGCAGGGTGATCACTCCCACAGGTGGCCAAAGCAGAATAACGGCCACCTAGTGGGTCGGAATGGGAGCACAGATGGCGAGGCTCCCCACCCTGCCGGGAAGACGCATAGGGAAATGCAATCCCCAACCCAGGGAAACATGCGGACATGAATGCGTCACAGGGATCCAATGATCCGAAAGACAAGCAGGGACGCACTGAGCGAGAGGCATATAAACGAGCTCACACGATTATACAATTATAACATACCAGTATCAGTATAAACAGATACGTGTGAATGACCAAATAATAATTAACCAGTTACTCATTGATCAAATAACGGAGATGTTCTGAGCTGTACAAAAGAAGTACGGTATTTATCGGCGTATAACACACACTTTTTTCCCCTCAAAGTCAGGGGAAAATCGCGGGTGCGTGTTATACGCCGATCCCCTGCGATCCCCCGCTGACTGAGCGGAGCGATCACCAGCCGCTGATTTGAAAATGGCACTGCCGGTGCCAAAATACACAGAGCCGGTCCTAGGCTCTTCTCGGCCACTTTCGGCTCCACTCGAGCGCCGCCCATATACAGATAGCCGAGTGTACTCGGCTAGGTTCGGCTAGCTCCGTTCATAGTCACGCCCATCCGGGGCGGGACTACGAGTGGATCTGAAAGTGACTGAGAGCCGCCGAGAAGATCCGAGGACTGGCTCTGTGTATTTCGGCGCCGGCGGCTCCATTTTCAAACTGCAGTAACACTGACAAGTCACTGCAGCTTAACTGCAGCCTGGGCAATGAATTTAAACTTAGTCTTTATGCTGACGATGTCCTCCTGTTTCTAAAGAACCCACTGATAGCACTGCCCAACCTAACCTCCTTACTAGACTCTTTCAATGAGATATCAGGACTAGGGGTTAATTTAGCTAAATGCTCAGCTATGCCAATAAATATACCAAACGACCTTGCATCCTCCTTACAACGCCACTTCCCTTTCGCTTGGTGCACCCAGACATTTTGCTACTTAGGTATACAGCTCACCCCTAAGTTTCAGACACTCTTTCAAGCAAATTATCACCCTATAGTCTCCAATATCAGATCCCTACTAAAAATTTGGGCTAAATACCATATCCCGTTTCTAGGTCACAGCCATTAAAATGGCAATTTTACCTAAATTATTATTTTTCTTTAGATCTCCCCATTTATGTCTCTAAATCTTACATTGACTCAATCCAAAGGTATGTTAACAAGTTCATATGGCATAATAAAAAGCCAAGGTTCCATAAATCTTTATTGTACAGACCCCAACCTCTCAGAGAACTGGGTCTCTTGGATCTTTGTCATTATTATTTATCGGCCAGATTAGCACAAACAGCCCAATGGCATGCTCCCCCTACTAATATCCCATGGCTCACTTTCAAAGCACACGCTATCCTCCTCTTCCTCCTTTCCGGGTTACTGTGGTCTAGATCAATCAAACCTAGTCAATTTGTTTCTTTAATCACGATTGTATAACAATCGATATACCTCTGGTCACTATACGTTAAGAAATTCCACCTAGCCTCTGCCCTCTCTCCCCTATACTCCTTCGTGGGATATCTAGCCTTTCATGATAGAACCAGGTTCCTACAATGTAGTGCAGCTGGAGTAACTACATTCCAATCCCTCAAAGAAGGTCATCATTTTTATACAACTACAAGAAGAACACAATTTTCCCCCCTCTGAATTATACAGACACACAAATTGAGCACTTTTACCACAGCAGAGGCACCCTGGAATCCGGAATAAATACCACACAATATGAGCACATATGTATACACTCATCCAGAGACAAAGGGGTTATTTCTAAACTATAGAGCTTACTTAATGAATTTGCCTTGGAAGAGAAAACTAAACCAATGCTTAGTTGGCAGAGAGAGACAGGCCTTACCTTTGGACCACCTGAAAGGGAGGAAATGCTAACTAACATGTTCAAAAACACAAGGTCACACTCAATCCGTGAAACAGCTGTCAAACTCCACATAAGGTGGTACATGACACCCACAAGAATACATTTGATCTACCCTGCGGTGTCTCCTCTGTGTTTTTGTGGCTGTAACGAGCTTGGCTCACTATCCCATATCTTTTAGAGCTGTAAACTCTTTAGGCCCATCTGGCAGAAAGCAGCCTCGAAGGCATCTACTATTGCAGGTCGCTTAATTACCCTCACTATACAAATGTGCCTATGCTTCACCTCAATTCCTGATATCCCTGCACCTTGCGAAAAGCGAATCCACACGTATTTTGTTGCCGTACATTGGGTCACAGCACTAAATTGGCATTCCACAGCTCTTCCCTGGTCGCAAGTACTAGCCAGAATGGAAGCAATAAAACTATCCAAACGCATTCATCACACACTATATGATACTATGCTTATTCATGATAACAATTGGATATTCATGGGATACCGTATTTCTATAACCTTGTAAAGTCCCCCAGAGATTTTTTCTCTTGAGAAACACAATGGGGGTTATTTACGAAAGGCAAATCCACTTTGCACTACAAGTGCACTGAAAGTGCACTTGGAAGTGCAGTCGCTATAAATCTGAGGGGTAGATCTGAAATGAGGGGAAGCTCTGCTGATTTTATAATCCAATCATGTGCAAGCTAAAATGCTGTTTTATATTTTCCTTGCATGCCCCCCTTGGATTTACAGCGACTGCATTTCCAAGTGCAACTTGCAGTGCACTTGTAGTGCAAAGTGGATTTTTCTTTTGTAAATAACCACCATTGCCTTTACTAAAACATATTGTAAACTGAATGTTTTTTTGATGCTGATCCCATTTTACTGAACCCCATCATCTTCAAATAATTGTAACTGCTATACCTTATTCAAATTATTTGACTTTGTCTGACGCACTGACTGTATGCTATTGATTTTTTAATAAAAGCTTTTGTAATCAAGAAGAAAAAAAAAGTCTTTGAAAATTTGTTTGCAATAACTCCATCAGTATCACCAGCAAAACAGCTTCATTATTATCCCATTAAAGAAGAAGAGAAATGTGCTTTGCATTTCAAGATTTCATAATTAGCTGTGTCACAAATGTTAATTCTCCATTACGAACGCTAGTTTACAAGACCGACCGCTTCCGGCTCCTCCTTGCTTCCGAGCATACGTGTTTGTACTTTGGACTTTTGTCCGACGGACTTGTGTACACACGTTCGGAAAATCCGGCAACAGACATTTGTCAGTGGAAAATCCGACAACAATTGTCTAATGGGGCGTACAAACGTTTGGATTTTCCACCAACAGCCTGTCATCACACAATTCCCGTCGGAAAATCTGACCACGTGTACAAGGCTTAAGTCTACAAAGACTAAGTTGCTGGCTACCTTACATTTTTTTGTTAAGGCGTCATAGCAGATGGTCGCTGGTGAGATTGTGGGATGTGAGATGCTTGCGATAACTTACTGCACGGTTTAATGCAGTATTTTTGGAAATGCAAGTTTTTAAGGAGAGTTTCTTGGTGAATATCACAGTTTTTTGTTTCTGAATGTTGTGCGATTTGTTGCCATGTACTTGGATGCGGTAACTAATCGCTTAGTGAATTGTGCCCATAGAGATTGTAACAGGAAGAGGGGAAGGTCAAGGAGACACTTTGGTTGTAGTATAAATACGATTCCAAGAAGTGGGAACTATGATGAGGAGATTCTGCTAGAGCCCCCAGGAAATACAGAACTCAGTGGGGTTGATTTACTAAAGGCAGATAGACTGTGCACTCTGCAAATGCAGTTGCTCCAGAGCTTAGTAAATGAGGTAAAGCTTTGCAAAGAATACCCAATCATGTGCAAGGAAAATTAAAAAAAAGACAGCTTTTTTGCTTGCATGTGATTGGATGATGGAATTCAGCAGAGCTTTTGCTCATTTACTAAGCTCTGGAGCATCTGCTCTCAAAGAGTGCAGACACATCGGACACTTGACACTATTTTGGGACCATTTTCATTTATACAGCGATCAGTGCTATAAAAATGCATTGATTACTGTGTAAATGACACTGGCAGGGAAGGGGTTAAACACTAGGGAGGCGATGAGGGGATTAAAGGTGTCCTAGGGAGTGATTCTAACTGTAGGGGGGATTGTCTCACTAGAACATGACAGAGATCACTGCTCCCGATGACAGGGAGCAAAAGATCTCTGTCATGTTGCTAGGCAGAACAGGGAAATGCCTTGTTTACATCTCTCTGTTCTGCCACTTTGTGACACGCGGGCTCGCGGGCCCCCAGTGGACACCGAGTCCGCGGGACCCGTGGGCACGGTCACGGAGTATCTAGCGGGGCGTACGCGTGTCCACAATGCCATGATTTAAAGGGACGTAGCTGTACGCCCATTTGCCCGGCTGTGCCATTGTGCCGACATACATCGTCGTTCGCTGGTCAGCAAGGGGTTAAATACTGTTGATGTAAATATCATCAACACATTTTATTATGTGCAAATTCTGGATCCTTTCCCTAAAGTCTAGAAAATACAACAATATCTCTCCAAAACAAATAAAACATTTCTATCTCAATAGTAACCAATAGGATCCCTGCTTTCATTTGCAGTTAATAAAACAAAAGCCAACTTCAGAATAATTGACATGGGCAACACAAACTGTTTCTGTAAACCTGTCCAGATATTCCTCACCTTTTCCACCCTTCGTGCATATCAGAGAGCTAGATCTTATCTCCCTCGGGACACCTCCAGGCTGTGAGGATCAGTAAAAGAAACATTATATAGTTTGTTGTGTTACATAGTAATTTCTCTGCATATATAATAGTTAGGGATGAGCCGAACACCCCCCCTTTCGGTTCAAACCAGAACGTGCGAAAAAATTTGTGCGAACACCGTTAAAGTCTATGGGACACGAACGTGAAAAATCAAAAGGTTCATTTTAAAGGCTTATATGCAAGTTATTGCCATAAAAAGTGTTTAGGGACCCGGGTCCTGCCCCAGGGGACATGTTTTAATGCAAAAAAAGTTTTTAAAACGGCCGTTTTTTCAGGAGCAGTGATTCTAATAATGCTTAAAGTGAAACATTAAAAATTAAATATTTGTTTAAATATCGTGCCTGGGGGTGTCTATAGTCTATAATCGCGGGAGCCTGGCGGTCATCGCGACCGCTGGGCACTTGCATCAGCTCCGGGGGGGGCGAGCAGTGGGCGCACCCCTAGTGGCCTCTGGGCAAAGCAACGTTACATAACGTTGTTTCGCCCAGCCGTGCCATTCTGCCGCAGCAAAACTGCTGGTTGGCAAGTGGATAAATTCAAATAAAAGTCCATAAATCCATATCAGAAAAAAATCACTTAAGTAATGAGATTAAAGTGTAGTAAGTGCTGCCAAACGTGCATGCAATAAGGGCAGTATTTTCGTGCCGCACTCGTGCCCCCCTCTTGTGCTGCACTTGTCAGACAACGCTACCCATCAAAGGGTAACTAGCCTCCACAGTGTCAAATGATTGTAATTGAGGTCCTTGCAGTTAACTCCTTGGTCTCTTCTGCTCCAATAAGCTCATGAAAAGACAATAATTATGCCTATAGCGTGACTCTGTATACCTCTTTTTATTGCCCAAATAATTTAGTACACTTACAGGAATCCAAATAATTACAGGTGTTGTATAACAAAAACCAGGAAGTCCGGTTGCTTTCCACAGACCAAAACCGGATGTGACGTAACGACACAATGGCCCTCTAATGCGTTTTGTTACAAAGACGTCCACCTCTGATGACATCTTCATGATGAAATGCGTTCGAGTGTGACACTTAGCTACTGCCCGATTGCATGCGTTTGGCAGCACTTAGTAAACTTTAATTTTATTACTGAAGTGATTTTTTCTGATATGAAATGATGGACTTTTATTTGAATTTATGGACTTTATTTTATGATATCATGTTTATACAGACATCACTGTAGCACTTTGATTATACTGTATTGTTGCACAATTCCACTTTGCCTTATGGTATAGTTGCACTTAGTACTTTTGCTTCTGAGTGTTGTGTTTTTTATGGTTGCTTATGCTTTTTGCTTTTTTATTTATTTTTGCAGTTGTGTATGATTTTATTGACACATTAGAGCACATTTCACATTAGCAGCGCCAATTCCACCTACCCTACACTGTATACTCGAAATTCTGTATACCTATGACCGACTGTGATTTTTTGGCAATTTGACTTACGTGCTCCAACACATCTAGCTACAGCATGTCAAATTTTGTATAATGGTGACAACAATTTTAGCTATTTCATTTTAATCCCCTTTAAATGATACCTTAGCTACATAATGGCACATTTTTTGTCTCAGCGATATAATGGGGGAAAGTATTAGGGATTCAGGATTTATAGTGGAGAGGATTTTCCTTCCCTTACATTTTATGAAATACAAGCTATGGCTTCACATTGAATGCTATTTTGTCATGACAAAAGCGATGGCTGTTATCTGTCATTTGCTTTGAACAACAAAACAAACTTCCAGTAGAAAAAAATATTTACTATGTGAATAAGCTTTACATCTTTATCAAATGGAGATCTGTGTGCTGATGGCTTTCTAGACGTTCTAGATTCTCCAGACGCTATAGAATAAAGCTTGTCTGATGCATACTGACCTGAACAAGTAAAGACTTGACAATTGTATCCGTGCCTCCTTGCTTAGGGAGAATTGGGATCTCATTTTTGCACATTTCTTTTGTGTCCAGAGCCTCAGTTTTCACTGTGATTTTTACTTGTCCTATAAGGAAACATAGATGCTCATTACTAGTAAACATAGGCTATTGAATGTAGCTTTTTATATAGCACTAGCATTATCCACAGCATTCTGCAAAACACTAAACTACTTTATTAACCTCTCCCCCGATTTCATCCTGGTCCCCACCAAAAACATACACATATATAAGATAGAAGGTGGTATCAAAAGGTTTTGAGACTAGTTTTGTAACACACCAACAAGTGGCAGCACAAGGCTGCACCACAGTCACAGGGAGCACCGACCTTCATATATCAGCCAATAAGGAGAAGGGTTAGTGGGACTTTAGATGAGGCAGATCATACGCAGTTTAAAATTTATTGAAATGCTTATTGGCATAGATGTCATATAATGACACGTTAGAATTGACTGCATAATGGTAATTTCATCTATATACATATCAATAACATAAGAACAATACATATATATATATATATATATATATATATATATACACCCCAAGTGAAAGTACTAATGCGCAAACCAAAATAAATAATAAACTAAGCAAAGATCCCCTCCAGACTGGCCGATCTATATTCTCAGAACTTCCAACCTGTTCTCCAAACCATCCAAGAAGACCTTCACAAATGGCATGCAGGACCTTTCTCGTGGTTCGGTAGAACAGCAATCTTAAAAATGAATGTAGTGCCCAGACTTCTCTATCTCTTTCAAGCTACCCCCATTACGCTCCCCTCCTCCTTCTTTTCATCATACAAACACATGTGCAGGAACCTCATATGGTCCTCCAAAATGTCCAGACTCAGTTGGGATAGATTGATGCTCCCCAAACTACAAGGGGGTCTTGGCCTTCCAGACATCCAAAAATATCATTGGGCATGTCATTTGACCAGAATAGTTGACTGGCATGTACATGGAAAAAATAATAGATTGGATCCAGCTTGAAAACTCATTTACGCAAACTTCGCTACACAGCTTTCCGTGGATTCTTCACTCTCACATCCCCAAAGCACTCTCATCACACCCACTAATTAATGCCACCCTGTCACAATTTAGAGCGGCTTGCAAAAAACTGAAATGGCAACCTGCACCCGGTCCCATGACCCCTATAGATGATAACCTTGAGTTCCCACTGGGTCTGTCCTTACCCGCCACATATGAGACACCACGGAACCCAAATAAGAGCTCAACAATTTTTCCAAAACAACAAACTCCTCTCACACCAAGCTATGTCTGCTAAATTCCCTGATCATAACATTCCTTTCTTTAAATTTCTACAACTGTGGCACTTTTTACATGACTCCAAACGCTACACTCATTGGCAAAGGGATTACACGCCCTTCAAACTACTTTGTAGTAGCGGAGAACCCCATAGACACCTAATTTCGACTATCTATGCGCTCCTTTTCTCGAACCATATCATCAAAGATGACAAAATTGTCCGACAATGGGAATCTGACCTACATGTGGACCTTACGAAGGAAGAATGGGAGCACATATATAGCCACATACACAAAGGTTCCATCAATGTTTCCACTCAAGAAAGCAGATACAAGATATTCTCAAGATGGTATAGGACTCCTGACAAGATTCATAAATTTTATCCTAGTCTCCCCACGCTATGCTGGAGATGTAACTCTGCCCGAGGAATACTATTACACATTTGGTGGGAATGTTCGCTCATCAAACTATTTTGGACAGAAATTCATAACCTAATCTCACAAATTACAACTTATACTCTTAAATTTCACACCTGCACAATTTTTGCTCCACCACACCGCCCTCCCTATATCTTCTTATAAAAAATCCCTTGCTCTACATCTCATAAATGCAGCCAACCTTTGCATCCCGGTTCACTGGAGAAGCACCTCCCCTCCCACTGTTACAGAATGGCTCCATAGGGTGGATAGAATAGCAGAGATGGAAAATCGTATACACCAAACCAGAGACAACCAGACAAAGTACAGAAACACTTGGGCATGTTGGACACATTTCCGTGAATCTACACAGACTGAAAGTCCACATAATAACCCATCATCTACAACTTAGAGGAATTGATCTTGGAACCCACTGATCCCTACATAGACCTCCGCTACCCCCTCATCCCCCCTTTCCCCCCCTCACACCATTCTATCCCACATAACCGCTTCTTTACTGATCATGTTTTTCCTTGTCAAAAGAAGTTTATTGAGTATACAATGTTATAAAGATACATAAAGTAAGTTTACAAGGATCTATAAAGTAAGCTCATTGTTTTACAGTAGGGTTTATATAGGTAAATATCATGAAATTTCAAATATTAAACATTGGGTTCACGTAAACCTAAATTAAAGATATATATAATTTCCTTAGTTACTTTTGTAGGTATTTAAATGATTTATACCTACTATACATATTGTTTACAAGTAGAGTGTATATAGGTCAAATAAATTCTGATAATGAGCTTTAATCGTAAGGTGGAGAAAAGGAAAGAGAAAGAAGAAAAAGGGTTGAAAGGTAGAGGTATGGTCCACAAGGTTGTCCCGCTCGTCAGTTTATTATTCTTTTTAGTTCTCTTTGAAGCCTTAGAATGGGTGTCTCTGTAAGTCATTTAATCTGTTACCATGGCAACAGGACAGAGTCATTGAAGTTTGACAGGAACTGTTGTTTTATCCAAGGATGCCAAAGTTTTTCAAATTTTGGAATTTGATTTTGATCGATGGCTACCATCTTAGCATGGGACATTGTATTATTTATTCTGTGAATTGTTTCTGCTAGTACCAATGTAGGAGATTTCCATGCCTTGGCTACTGTTTGTTTTGCAGCCGTTATTAGTTGGATCATTAGTTTGAATTGAGAGAGTGTTAACCATTCCGGTTTTAGATTAAGTAAAGTTAAATATGGATCTGGTTGTATTATTTTTTGAAATATTTTAGATGCAATCACGAAGACTTCCTTCCAGAAGGTTTGGATTACTGGGCACGTCCACCATATGTGTAAATATGTGCCTATTTCTGGGCATCCTCGAAAACAAAGAGCTGAGGTATTAGGTGAATATTTTGCCACTCTAGCGGGTACAAGGTACCAGCGAGTTAGGACTTTATAATTTGTCTCCAGTGCTAAGATGTTGGGTGAAGATGACTTAGATGTGAGCCATATGTTAGACCAGTCCGTGTCTTCTAAAGTTCGTCCCAGGTCCTCCTCCCACCTCTGAACGTAAGAGGGTCTATTAAGATTTGCTACTCCATATAATTGATTATAAAGTGATGAAATTGTACCTTTAGCAAATGGATCTTTTGTACAGATTGATTCAAAAATGGATAATTGGGATAATGGTGTATCCCCCTTTAGGAATGGTGTATAGAAATTTTTGATTTGGAGATATCTAAATATCTCAGAGTTTGGTAGATCATATTTTTCTCTAAGCGATGGGAATGAAAGGAATGATTTAGATGCTATGAAGTCATTTAGTGTCTGAATGCCTGATGTTGTCCAAGCTTTAAAAGAATTTGGGTAGATCCATGCCGGATAAAAGGCCGGATTTCTGATAAAAGAAAGGAGAGGATTGTGTGGAGATTGTAACTGATATTTGGTTTTTAGTTTATCCCAGAGAGATAAGAAGTGTTTAGTTATGGGATTATGAATTTTAAAGCGGTCTTTAGGATCAAGCCATAATAAATTTGATATTAATAGAGGGTCATTTTCTGAAGCCTCTATAAATACCCATAATGGGATTTCCTGTTTTGCATGGTATTTGGACAGACTGGCCAAATGTGCTGCTCTGTAGTAGTTAGTAAAATTAGGGTATCCCAGGCCTCCTTTATTTTTGGGAAGATGTAGTGTGTGTATAGGTATACGTGGTTTAGAAGAGCCCCATATAAATGAAGTTGCTCTTTTTTGTACTATTCTCAAAAAATAGGAAGGAATTGGAATAGGGAGGACTCTGAATAGATAAAGCAATTTGGGTAGAATAGTCATTTTGATTGCATTAATCTTCCCCATCCAGGATAAAGGAAGTTGCGACCATTGTTTTATTAGATTTGTGATCTGTCTTAATACAGGAGGATAATTGGTTGAGAATAAGTCAGAATGAGATGCTGTTAAATGAATTCCAAGATATGGGATTGATTTTTCTGCCCATGTGAATGGGAGTGCAGCCCTAGCCGGGATCAATTCCATGTTTGTGAGTGAAATATTAAGCACTAGGCATTTCTTAGGATTAATCATAAGGCCGGATAGGGCTGCAAATCCATCAAGAGCTGGTATTAAGTTAGGACCAGAGACCTGTGGTGATGATAGAAAAAGTAATATATCGTCTGCAAATATACATAATTTGTGTGTAATACCTCCTACTTCAATGCCAGTTATAGTTTGGTTTGTTCTGATGTATTGGGCCATGGGTTCGAGTATAAGGGCAAATAATAAGGGAGATAATGGGCAACCCTGTCGGGTACCTCTTTCGATATTAAAGGCTTCAGATTTGTATCCAGCATATTTTATATAGGCTTTGGGTTTATTATATAATGCTTTGATCCATGTTAAAAAGTGGGGTCCAAAACCCCATTTTTGTAATGAATATTGCATATATTGCCAGGATACTGTGTCAAATGCCCTCTTAATATCGAGAGATAGAAAACATAAAGGGATTTTCCGTTTTTTAGCAATATGTGCCAATAACACTGCCCTGCCTGTCTATTTGGCATGAAGCCTACTTGATCTCTATGTATTAATTTTCCTATAATGCTATTGAGGCGTTTTGCTATTATTTTTGCTAATAATTTAATATTGAGGTTTAACAGAGAGATAGGCCGATAATTCACACAGGAAGTATCATCAGAAAGGGGTTTTGGGATCATACAAACAATTGCCATTAGTGTTTCTTGCCGAAAAGAATGTCCATCTAGAAGTTTGTTAAAAGTTTTAGTGAGAATGGGAGAGAGTATTTCTGAGAATGTTTTATAGTATAAAGCCGAGTAGCCGTCTGGGCCTGGTCTTTTGTTAAGTTTTAGGTCTTTTATGGCGTTAGCAACTTCATCTATAGTTATAGGCTCATACAAACTGCTTTTTTGATTCTGAGATAACTCAGGTAAGGTTATTTTTGAGAAGAAGGATTCAGCCTCTGTAGGATTAAATTCATTGTTTGTCTTGTATAAAGTTGCGAGATGTGAGTGAAATTTATGGACTATTTTAACTGGATTACAAGTGTAAACATTTTTTGATAATTTCAAACGTATTGGTTTGAAAGATTTGTTAGTTGAATTTAATGCCCGAGCCAAATATGTACCTGGTTTGTTTGTATTCATGTAGAAATTGTGTTTGGAGTGTTTGAGGGATTTATCAACTGACTCAGTGAGAAATAGATCGTATTCCAATCTAGATTTTTCCAGATGAGATTTTGTACTCTGAGATGGATTATCTTGAAATGATATGTAGGCTGCATTAAAATTGAGTTCTAGTTTTTTTGCTAGATTTTTGCGTTCCCGTTTAAATAGTGCCATTTGTCTTTGTATTGTACCACGCAAGACAGGCTTATGAGCTTCCCACAGTGTTATTGGGGAGATGTCTGTTGTATTATTAATTGACATGTATTCCTTTAAAGCTTGTTCAATGGCCATCTGATGTAGTGGGTGTTTGAGCATTATGTCCGGTAAGTACCACGTTGGGTCATGCGCTTTTGGTATGGCTGAGGCTATAGTAGTGTATACTGCATTATGGTCAGACCACGGAATCGGAATTATATCTGATGCAATAATTTCTGGTATCATTCCTATTGTTAGAAAAATATGATCTATTCTGGTGAAGGTTTGATGAGGGTGCGAGAAATAAGTGAATTTCTTTTTCATTGGGTTACTTTCTCTCCATGAATCTACCAGATTGTATTTGGAAAGAAGTTGAGAAAAAGGTAATCTAGAGGTTATTTTGGATGGTGTAAAAGGTGATTTATCTAGAAATGGGAGGAGGACCTGGTTCGAATCCCCACACATTATCACTGTTCCTATTTTGTGTGTATTAATCACTTGTAATATATGTGAGAGGAATGGTGTAGGTTGTTTGTTAGGAGCGTAGTAGGAAATCACCGTGATTGCTGTATCCATTATATAACCCATGAGTATCAGGTATCTACCTTCTGGGTCTTTAATTTCTGATGATAAGGTGAATGGTGTGGATCGGTGAAATGCAATTAGAGTTCCCCTTTGCTTGGTACAGGCAGAAGCCGTGTAAATTTGTTGATAAAAAGGAGAAATATATTTTGGAGTAGAATCTTTGGTGAAGTGTGTTTCTTGGAGGCATACTATGTGAGCCTTCTTGTTATGGAAAGTACGGAAGGCTTTGGTCCTTTTTTGAGGGACATTTATTCCCTGAACATTCAGGGAAAGTATATTCAGTGGTGCCATGGCAATAGATCAAATAGTTTTGACTTACTTTTTGTTATGCAGAGCTGACTGCACAGATCAACCTGTGTGGACTGAAGAGATGAATAGATAGAAAAGAAACCAGTGAATTCTGGAGTAAAGAGTAAACAAAAAACATATGAGATTAGATGATACATTGTATAAATTATTTTTTGCAAGTAATCACAATTTACCCGTGAAAGAGAATAAATATCTCTCTCAGGGGAATAAGTGCCTTCGTCACACTCCCACATAATATGGTTGGGAGAATGAGGAGGGCTAATGGGGGTACACGGATCTTCCGCTTACAGGAGAGAAGTGCTATGTCAAAAGACATCAAAATGATGTTTCATTAATTGGAGTGCAGAATATAGTTTTTGTTGAAATTATTTATTCCAGGGTGGTTGTATATGGTTAGTCTTGCCCTAGGCTAAATAATTCAGTTAGAAAGGTACTGTTAATAACTTTGGTATTGATGAAGATAGTTTGAATTATTTTGGGATTTTAACCCTTTTAGAGTAAATCATTACATATTTTATTCATATGTAACTGTTTAGATATGTTAACTCATAAAATTGAAGTTGTATTGCTTCAGATTAGAATAAACAAAAACATAATTCTAGGAACTAGTTAGGTAAAATATAATTGTTTTAAGAAAAGAAAGAAAAAAAAAAAAAAAAAAAAGCTTCCATTACTTCTGGATTATTGAACATATTTGTCCTAAAAAGTAATAAATCTATTGTTATTACCTGATAATATATAACTGAACAAGAATTTCCTTATTTCACTTATATATTCTAAGGCTATATGAATCAGAAGTAATAAGAAATATAACTGGAATGTAACATGATCCCACACAGTGTGTGACTATCAGAATGCAGTTACATTCAGTTATAAATACAGGTTTTTTATAGAGAACCATCTCTTAGTATAATAAATGAAGAGATATCAGGAATTAGGATGTCAGTCCATTGAATCTTCTTGGTCCATGGATGATGTGGCATAACGGCCTCTTTTGTGAGAATGATGATTCCCATTTTGTTCTGAAATTTTCTGGGTGCTGCCTGAAGGTGAAGATGATGTCATTCTTCTGCGTGTGGGAGAGTTGCTGCTTGTGGGTTCTGTCAGATTTAATTTTAAAAGGGTTTGTTGTAGTTCATCTGCTGATCTGCTTCTGTAAATTGTACCTTGGTAGTTAAATCTGACTGAAAAGGGGAAGCCCCATTGATACATAATGTTGTGGCGTTGCAGTTCCATTAGTTGGGGTTTCATGGATCGTCTTTTAGTAATAGTAAGTTGGGATAGGTCAGCAAAAATTTGATAATTGTGTCCATGAAAATTAAGTTCCTTTTTTTCTCTTGCAGCAATTAGTATTTGTTCTTTCGTTCTGTAATAATGAAATTTTGTGATTATATCACGTGGGGGTCCATCTTTCTTTTTGGCTGTGAGGGCTCTGTGTACTCTGTCCAGTTCTAAACGTTCAATAGGGATATCTGGCTTTAGTTCTTGTAATAGAGCAGTAATAGTAGATTGCAGGTCTGTCACAGTTTCAGGTATTCCCCTTATGCGCAAGTTTGAACGTCTGGCTCTATTTTCGTAATCTTCGAGCTTAGTTTGAAGTATTAAATTCTCTTTTTTTAATTGTTCCAATTCTGTTATATTTTCTTGGGTTGTAATTTCAATTTCATCCATTTTTATTTCTAAGGCTGCGGTGCGGTTTCCCAGCTCTCTTATTTCTTTGGTTAGGCTTTTTGTTATTTGGTCTGAGGTTTGTTTTAAAGCCTTATGAAGCATCTTTTCAAATTGTAATAATATTACTGGGGATACTGAGGAGGCTTGTGGAGAAGTTTGTGAGAGGATTTGTTCTGTATCTGACTCAAATGGAGAGTCTTGCTGTGACATTTTCTGTCTGTGAGAGCGCCCTGATGCTGTATCTTGTGAGGTGACTGGAGCTGCTTCAGCTGCAGTGAGTGCCTGTGAGCTCTTTGTGAGGTGATTTTTATTTCTGCCACGGCTTCTTCCCAGTACCATATTTCCTGCCCAAACTTTCACAGTTTGTTCCCAGGGGCAAAAAGGTTCAAATGGATACCTTTTGAGTCTGCAGGCTCCGCTTTGTCCTTCTCTTCTCTCCTCAGCGGTGTGGAGCTCTAACAATGCATGTCTGCTCCGCTAGGCTCCGCCTCCTGCCCCCCTGATCATGTTTTTCTACCTCGTTATAAACAAACTGTCCTGCTTGGCTTCCTATGAAAAAAAAAAAAAAAAAAAAAAAACAATTCCAAATATGGCTCTTAATGTTGGACACCAAGTATCACACCTAGGCTCCCAAAGCCGGAGAGCCTAAACCTATAATGTGGGCTCACCCTTACAAAAATATTCACAGACCAGACATACATAAAATAGACTTAAACTCACATACCCTCCCCCCCCCCGATCACAGTTAGATCCCTTTAGGGGTAATCGGGGGCTGGAATAACGGCTGTTGGTATTCACCTTTCTTTAGATCTAAGCCCAATACAGACAAACATCCCCATCCCCAGATACAGAGACACATACACATTCTTCTTACACACATGCTCCTAGACCTCTTTTATCCGCATAGAAAATTGAATAAAATTGAGAAGGTCATTGTCCAATCGATTGATTGTGTCAGAATGCTGATAAGATATCTACTAAACGTGCTTTTTTGGCTATTACCAATATAGGAATATAGTTGATATTTAAATAAATTTCGCGCAATATTAATAGTATTGAGCAAATATGTGTAAAAACTGTGTAAACATGGACAAAATAATGGCTTTTAAGATAGTGGTTTCTGCAGCTATTGTTGCAAGGATCGACGATCTCTATATTGCAGCATATAGCAATTGCCGCTATCTTCTAGTGAGGTGATGGTACTAAAATATACGTGAATAAAAACATATATAAATAACTGATATGGTGTTATAATTCAAATCTAAAATTAACGTGAATAAAAAACAAATCTAAAATACAGTGAATAAATTATCGTGAATAAAAAACAAATCCTTGTGAATAAAAAATAAATCCTTCTATGGTCATAGATAATAAATGATTTGTGCAACCAATCATAAATAGTATCATAAAGCAGCAGACATAAAAATAGTGAACATAAAAATTGTGCAATCACAGTCCACTTCAGTGCTGTATTAAAGTGCAGGTGATAAAAATATAGATATAAAGTTCTTGAAAGAGGTAGATGGGTAGCAACATGTAAACAGTTTATAGGTATTTCTTCTATTCAAATCTGGACTATGTAGTATAATGGGTATATTATTTCTGTGGTGGTGTCTCCTAGTGTGGTCTCACAGAACCCTCACCTTCAATTTGCAGTAATCAGGCATTCAGTGATTGTAGCTTTAAGATGTAGAAGTAGTCGCTGGGAACCTCTCTTTCTTTGCTACTATCTCTCCGTCATTTCTTCTATGTGGCTCCGCTCTTGTTTTTTTTTTTTTTTCAGGACAAATCGGGCTTTCATTTGATGGTTAATGGTTTTGGATATCTTCTGATTTTCTTTTTTGTTATCAAAAGAAAACCAGCAGGTTCAAGTCAGAGGCAACAGGCTTCCATCCAGCATCAAGCTCTTCTCAGCACTGATAGCAAAACAGCCATTCCCCCACCAATATAGGAATATAGTTAATGCCTGTTAACAACTTATTATTGTATTCTCTGTATTTGTTTATTGTACTCCTGAAAACCTTCAATAAAATCTCTTTGAAAAAAAAAAAAAAATAAACTAAGCAGCTGCCAACATAAATGGTGCTCCCACTAGGGATGAGCCGAACACCCCCCGGTTCGGTTCGCACCAGAACCTGCGAGCGGACCGAAAATTTGCACGAACCTTAGAGCCCAATTAAAGTCTATGAGACTCAAACGTTCAAAATCAAAACTGCTAATTTTAAAGGCTAATTTGCATGGTATTGTCCTAAAAAGGGTTTGGGGACCCGGGTCCTGCCCCAGGGGACATGTATCAATGCAAAAAAAAGTTTTAAAAATGGCCGTTGTTTCGGGAGCAGTGATTTTAATGATGCTTAAAGTGAAAAAAAGTGATATATTCCTTTAAATATTGTTCCTGGGGGCTGTCTATAGTATGTCTGCAAATTGGTGCGTGTTTCCCGTGCTTAGAACAGTCCCTGCACAAAATGACATTTTTAAAGTAATAAAAGTCATTTAAAACTGCTTACGGCTTAAATGTAATGTCCGGTCCCGGCAATATGGATGAAAATCAGTGAGACAAACGGCATGGGTACCCCCCCCAGTCCATTACCAGGCCCTTTGGGTCTTGTATGGATATTAAGGGGAACCCCGCACCCAAATTAAAAAAAGGAAAGGTGTGGGGTCCCAGGCCCTCTGAACAGCAGTATACAGGCGGTGCAAACAAGACAAGGACTGTAGGTTTGTTGTTAAGTAGAGTCTGTTTGTAATTTTGAACTGGTACATTTTTAAAGTGTAACTCCAGCCAAAAAATCTATTTTTAAGCTTTTTGGAAAACACAGGGAAGGGTTATCACCCCTGTAACATTTGTTTTGCTGTCTGTGCACCTCTTCAGAAGATTTTACCTCACTTTCTGTCCCAATGACAAATGTTTTTTGACAATTTGGGGTTTTTAGTGAAACAAGGATTGATGATAAAGCATCAGTGGAAAGGAGACACGTTTTTCCCATATGAACTCTTACAGGAGAGAATTTCCCTTCCTAGGGGTAGATTTCATCTCACTTCCTGTTGTCTCCTTCCGTTTGCAAGTAGGAGTCATTTGTAAGTTGGATGTTTGAAAGTAGGGGCCTGCCCTATATACTATGCAGAAATTGGGGACTTAGGTGTTGGTGTTGCCACAACACTGTAAGCCCTCACAGTTACTCTTGGTGGGCGCAGGAACGGGCTCTGCTGTGAAATATTAGATCAATAATTGTAATTACTTGCCCCTGTTGAACAGGGTCAGAAAAATTGGGCCTTTGGTGGTGGTGGTGCTGGTGCCACAACACTGTAAGTCCTCACAGTTACTCTTGGTGGGCGCAGAAACAGGCCCTGCTGTGAAATATTAGATCAAGAATTGTAATTACATGCACCTGTTGAACAGGGGCAGAAAAATTGAGCCTTTGGTGGTGGTGGTGGTGTTGCCACAACACTGTAAGTCCTCACAGTTACTCTTGGTGGGAGCTGGAACGGGCTCTGCTGTGAAATATTAGATCAAGAATTGTAATTACATGCACCTGTTGAACAGGGGCAGAAAAATTGGGCCTTTGGTGGTGGTGGTGGTGTTGCCACAACACTGTAATGCCCCGTACACACGGTCGGATTTTCCGATGGACAATGTCCGATCGGAGCGTGTTGTCGGAAATTCCGACCGTGTGTGGGCTCCATCGGACATTTTCCATCGGATTTTCCGACACACAAAGTTGGACAGCAGGAGATAAAATTTTCCGACAACAAAATCCGATCGCGTCAATTCCGACCGTGTGTGGCCTGTTCCGACGCACAAAGTGCCACTCATGCTCAGAAGAAATTCCGACACGGGACAGCTCGCTCTGGTAAACTTAGCGTTCGCAATGGTTACAGCACTTTCGTCACGCTGCAATGTTCAAAATGGTTTAATACAGCGCACTCTCTTCTTCTTTATAATGTGACAAGAATTAAGTAGTTTTGATGCTCATATTCAAACACACTTCTCACAAACTTATTTCGTTACTATTTATCGGGATTCCCTCAATATATTTTGATTTCTCACATCTGACAACATATTTTTTGTTTTTTTTTACTTTAACGTAGATTCTTTTTTTGTGTTTCTCTTTTTTAATTTTTTTTTGGTGATTTTGATTAGTACTCCCGAAAATGTTTGTGTGTTTTTTGTGACAAGTTCCCACAACACCATTGTTATGTTGTTCTATTTAATCTGTAGGAGATTGTTTGGTGTTGTTGTCCCTTGTTAATTTCACATTTTCTGTTTTTAGAAATGTACCTGAATCCTCATCAACAAACTGTCCTTTTTGGATGAAAACACACACAGGAGAGTAGAATTTACCTTAAAAAATTTTATTAAGGGGTCACAACTATAAACAAAGAGGAAGGCAACGCTGGAGAAACTGCAGAAATTGGCGAAGCCTTGGACCCCCAGGGCACACATCAATTATTTAAAAGCAAAATTGGTGGCCTGAGGAGTCCATATCTAAGGGAGGGCAGTCTGGTCCAGAAGTCCCAGAGATCCAGAAAGCAGCAGATGACATCTATGTCCCCAGGCTGTGGTCATACGAGAGACTGCATCTTCTGTCAGACCAGACTGAACCCAGGGCAATCACTCTTTGGTCTTCCTTCCACGCTTCCTTCCAGGCTTTGGCTGTGGTGGTGGAGTTGTGGCAGCAGGAGGAGGAGGAGGAGGATCGTCGATCTCAATGACATCCGTCTTGTGTGTCAGTTCCCCACTCTCCCCCTTACGTAGGACTTTATAAATCAGGTCCTCAGAGATCTTGCGTTGGCCCTCCTGCATGCCCAGCAATTTGGTGGCAGCCATGCAGGCAAAGGCCTCTTCAGGACTGGGGAAGGCTCTGAGGGACGCCGAAGCCTCCTGGATCAGCCTGTATGCTGAATCCTGCACAGGACTGGGAGTCATCTTCCTGGCTCGTTTATGTGGCAGGCGGAGGGGAGGAACCTGAGACTCAGTCAGGCTGCAACTTGTCCCAGGCTTCTCTTGGCTGCCACTTAGCCCCGCCTCCTCCTGGCTGACACTAATCCCCGCCTCCTCCTGGCTGACACTAATCCCCGTCTCCTCCTGGCTGACACTAATCCCCGCCTCCTCCTGACTGCCACATTCTACAGCCTCCTCCTGGCTGAGGTCTTCCTGTGTATGAAAAAGGGACATAGTTTTAGTATTTTTTACATCAATCACACACAATTTTCACCTCCTGACTGCTGCGAATTGAATGTTAACAAATATAACAGACTATCATTCTGAGCCCAGCATTTTGCATTCTTGTCCCAATTTTGAGTGCCCACTACTGTCTATTGATATGTAAAACACTTTATGAAATCAGCAATTAGTGATCAATAATAACATCTAGTAAACATCATTTCTTTATTGCCCAGAAATCAGTAGAACAATACTATACCTGACTCCAGCTGGGCTCCTCCACTTCTTCCTGGCTGGAAGGCCCAGGTTGGACATCAGAAGCCTCAGCTGGGGTGGAAGGAAGAGTGGAAGGAAGAGTGGAGAGGGATTCCCTGACTTCAGTGTGGTCTGACAGAAATCGCAGTCTCTCATAGTACCACAGCCTGGGGACATAAACGTCATCTGCTGCAGCTCCTGATCTCTGGGAATCTGTGACCTTCTTGCGCTCCCTAAGATAAGTGCTCCTCAGGCCACCAATTTTAGCTTTTAAATAAGGGATGGTTGCTGTGGGGACCACCGGCTTCACCAACTCCAGCAGTTTCTCCAGCGCTGCCTGCCTCTTCTGTTTGTGATTATAGTGGGGGTGTCTCACTTGCCACAGACAGGGCAGCTCCCTGTACTTGTCAATGAACAGGGGCAGGAAATTGTGGTCGTTGAACCCATCCATTTTCTCTGCAAGACACAACACAAGACAAACCCTAATGTCAGGCCAAACTCTCCTAATCTTGTTACAATATAGGCTTCCATTTCGAAGCAGTATAGGCCCACGTTTAGATCCTACCTTCGTTAGCACGATCGGCGTCTCCGATGCTCCTTCCTCCGCTCACAGATCGTACGTAAGACGCGCGCGTTACGATTTATACACACTGCGCATGCGTATAACTCCGCCCGCCCCTGACGTTCTTTCTATTCTATTCCCCGCCCCTTTTTGTTCGGCGCAGTGGAGGAAGAGCACATGGCGGATAGACAGCAGGATCGTGCTAATTACAGCAACGAAGAGGAGGAGGGGGAGGAAAGGCCGGAGCCTGAAACGTCCCGATCCAGAAGGAGATTAAAGGACTCAAATATGTCCTTTGGGGAGATGTTGGAGATGGTGGGCATCCTGAAGAAGTCCGACTATGATGGAAAGTATGGGCCTTACCCCAACCACAATGTCCGAAAGGCCAAGATCATGGCGAAAGTGGTCAGGAGTCTGCACCGGAAATTCGGGGTACGACGATCGAAAGATCAGCTCAGGAAGCGGTGGTCGGACCTGAAATTACGAGAACATGAGCAGTACAGAAAGATCTGGAGAGTGCTGCAAAAAAGTAAGTAGTTGTGCTGTGTTCCTATTTTTTTTGTGTTTATTACGTTCGTGCTGCTCCATGTGCTTTTAGGAACTGTTGTACAGTTTAAAATGGCAACTTTCATGTTCATGGGCACATTATTCGTTCGGATCACACATTTTTATTTCGGATGATAAAATACCATTGTTTAGGCCATATGCATTTGGCCACCATTTTGAGGCCCTATACTTGTCTTAAAAGAATTGGGTTGTGTAGATGGCTTTGTTACTAGAATGAAATGCAAACTAGATTGTGTGTAAGGAGAGGACACTGAGCAGCTGTTTTCACATCTGGACACTGGAGCACTAGTGTGGGACCCCAGAACACCATTTTTATTAGGGGGGCCACACAGGTGCTCCAGTGTATACTATAGGGGGTCTCCATCTGTGAAGCTTGTACTAAACAGGTAAAGTATTGCAGCTTGACAAAGGATACTAAAAAAGCTACATCTTGGAACTCGGCTAAAATAGATAATTGTACCCCACTTCCAAGCAATGTTTCATCTTTATAGTTCTGCCATCAAATATCTGTGTGCTAAGTATACCATTTTTGTTTTACATAGGGGAGAAAAGACTCGGAGGACACCCCTCATCCAAGGAGACCAGAGTCCCCCCCCTCTGGAAGAAGGGGAAATCCCCCCAACACAAGATGAGCAGGAGGAAGAAGACGTGGTGGAACTAGTCACCACAACAGGTGAGTGTCTGCAACCACAGGCTCAGATAAGAGATGGATGGCGGCATTTTTTTTGGAAACCTAATTTCTTTTGGGGTTCCTCTCTTTTTAGGTGATCATGAGGTTGTGGATGAAGATCCTTTCACATCAGAAAGTGCCCAGATCCTGATCGGGGAGATCATGGGGTGTAATTTACAATTGGAAAACATGAAGCAAAACATCAATGATGTTATTCCAAAATATAAAAACATCATTGATGTTTTGGGGCGAGTTTAAAACCCCTCCAAATCACTTTCTTCTTTTGTGTGCTACAATGTGCGAAATGTTTTTGTGATTTTTCCCAAAGCCAAATTTGGAGGATGCACACAGTGTGCCAACATGTGCTATCTGCCATCACGGGAGATCAATGGACGCGTTCTGGGGGTGCAACCCCTTCCTCAATAATAAAGTAGCGGTGAGGAAGGGCTTTCTCCCCCAAAACACGTCCCTTGATCCCCCGTGATGGCAGATAGCACATGTTGACATTGGGAAATTTGTGTGCATCTTCCAAATTTGGCTTTTCCAGGGGTGATTTCCCCCCATCTGAACGCAATATCAAACACAGTTCCTAAATACTCATGTCTGATAATGCCTTCCAGTTCTACCAAATGTGAACTTTGTAAGATCAAGATTTGTGTCTTTCTTGTGGGTTTTACACAGGCCTGTTTTCTATAAAATGCACATTTTGATTTTGGATAATGACACCACAAAAATTGTTATACAACAAACATGTCGGTTTGTCAGAAAAACCTTTGGTAAATGCACATGTGATTGTGCAGGTATTAAAAAGATTGTTCATCAAGAATGTGTGGATTATTGTCTCAACGCTACAACACTTTTGGGGTGATGTAATTGTTGTTTTATGAGAAAATGGGGGTAATTTCCTAAGGGCAAATCCTCTTTGCACTACAAGTGCAGTTTCAGTGCAGTTGCAAGTGCACTTGTAGTGAAAAGTGTCTTTGCATTTAGTAAATAACAGCCAACAGTGCTTTGTATAAGGTTACACAATCACGACATTTTCTGCACTCCACACATTTCTGTCAGGGTCAGCTCAAACAAACACAAGCAGTAAATGTCCACAAAGAAGAGCCTGGGGGGAGATGCCTGTCGAGAACTTGAGGTCCTGCAGGCTTCTCCCTGTGGCCAAATACCGCAGGGTAGCGACCAACCTCTGCTCCGGAGTGATGGCTTGCCTCATGCAGGTATCCTGCCTACTGATATAGGGGGTCAGCGAAGCCAACAAACGGTGAAACACGGGGTCCGTCATCCTTAGAAAGTTCCTGAAATCATCAGGATTATTCTCACGGATCTCACGGAGCAAAGGCATATGACAGAACTGGTCACGCTGAAGCAACCAATTCTTGGTCCATGAACTCCTCCCCACCCTGTTCATGGACTGGACTTTTGTCAAGGTCAGGACCCCAACACCAAGCCCCCGCACAGCACGAACTGTACGAGGAGTACGCATACGAAACATTTACTAGAAAACGGTCGGCTGCTCAGAACGAAGTAACAGAACGCACTGAAGAACAGCAAGGCCTGTGAAGAGCGACCTGAAAAACAGCAACGAGCGGGCAAGATCGCACAGAAAACTCCGATACGAACTGACTGCACGCACTGAAGAGCAGATACAAACCCACAAGCACAAACTGAACGGCAGAAAACGATCTGAAAGCCACGAGTCTGAAAAAGCTCGAATCGTCTCTCACCAAACTTTTACTAACACGAGATTAGCAAAAGGAGCCCAAAGGGTGCCGCGCTTGGTTCTGAACCGGCCTTTTCTAGTCTCGTCGTACGTGGTGTACGTGACCGCGTGGTTGTCGATCAGAAATTCCGACAACTTTGTGCGACCGTGTGTAGGCAAAACAAGTTTGAGCCAACATCCGTCGGGAAAAATCCTAGGATTTTGTTGTCGGAATGTCCGAACAAAGTCCGACCGTGTGTACGCCCTATAAGTCCTCACAGTTACTCTTGGTGGGCGCAGAAATGGGCCCTGCTGTGAAATATTAGATCAAGAATTGTAATTACATGTCCCTGTTGAACATGGGCAGAAACATTGGGCCTGAGGCACTGGTGCTGGTGCCACAACACTGTAACCCCTCACAGATACTCTAGTTGGAGCGCAGGAATGAGCCCTCCTGCAAAATATTGCATCAGAAATTGTAATTAGACGTCCCTGTTAAACAGGGGCTGAAAAATTGGGCCTTAGGCACTGGTTCTGGTGCCACAACACTGCAACCTCTCACAAATACTCTAGTTGAGTGCAGCAATGAATCCTCCTTGCAAAATATTGCATCAAAAATTGTAATTACATGCCCCTGTTAAACAGGGGCTGAAAAATTGGGCCTTAGCCACTGGTGGCGGTGCCCAAAACCAAAAATATTCTTACAAGCTATCAGCATGATCATTGAGGAGGAAGAGGATAGTCACTCAGCATAACAGGATAGTCACTCAGCATCAGCATAGGCAGTCTTGAAGGGATCTGACATTTAAAAAAAAAATGATTCGGCTACATCAGCATCAGGTGCTTGGTAGCTGGTGGTGATCCAAGACTGATTCATTTTTATGAAGGTCAGTCGATCGACCGAGTCGGTGGACAGGTGCACCCTGTGATCGGTTACAAAACCTCCAGGAGCACTGAATGTGCGTTCCGAAAGAACGCTGGATGCAGGACAGGTCAGTAGCTTAATTGCATACTGTGCAAGCTCTGGCCAGTGATCCATCCTCAAGACCCAGTAACCCAGAGGATTTTTGGTGGGAAAGGTGTCCAAGTCAGATCTTGCCCCTAGGTATTCCTGCACAATGTAAAACAGACACTGGCGATGGTTTCTGGAACCAATCATGCCTTGGGGCTGCGGACTAAAAAATTGTCTGAATGCATCGGTCAGACGGCCACCTTCTCCACCGCTCCTTCTTTGACTGACCGAAGCCTCAGCAACACGTTGTCCAGGAACAGGAGTTTTTAACCTCCCAGTCTCTGGGAACGCGTTGCACAGACCTTTCTGCAAGGCCTCCCGAAGATGTTTAATCCTCTGCTCCCTCTGCGACAGCAAGATAAGGTCCGCAACCTTACCCTTGTAACGTGGATCAAGGAGGGTTTCCAGCCAGTATTGATCCCTCTCCTTGATACCACGAATACGAGGATCCTCCCGCAGGCTTTGCAGGATCAGGGAGGCCATGCAGCGTAGGTTTGGCTCTGGGTCACTAAGGACGACATGATCCCCAGCCACCTCCTCCCAGCCACGTACAAGTTCATGGGTTTCTTGGGACTGTAAATGATCCCTTAAAGACTGTTGCTGATGCTGAGTGCCAGGCTCAACCACAAAGCTGACACAATCCTCCTCTTCCACCTCCTCCTCCTCCTCCTCATCCTCTTCCTGATCGACGGGCACGCAGGAACACTGCCTCAAGTGCCCTGTCCATTATTCCATGCAGCGTGTGCTCCAATAGGTGGACAAGGGGGACAGTGTCACTAATGCATGCACTGTCACTGCTCACCATCCTTGTGGCCTCCTCAAATGGTGACAGGACAGTGCATGCATCCTTGATCATGGCCCACTGGCGTGGGGAAAAAAAAAACAAGCTCCCCTGACCCTGTCCTGGTGCCATAGTCGCACAAGTACTCATTGATGGCCTTCTGCTGCGTGTGCAACCGCTGCAGCATGGCCAACGTTGAGTTCCACCTGGTGGGCATGTCACAGATTAGGCGGTTCTTGGGCAGGTTAAATTCCTTTTGGAGGTCAGCCAGCCGATCACTGGCATTATATGACCTACGGAAATGCACACAGACTTTCCTGGCCTGCCTCAGGACATCCTGTAAGCCCGGGTACCTGCCCAAGAAATGCTGCACTACCAAGTTAAGGACGTGAGCCAAACAGGGCACATGGGTCAGTTGTCCCTGTCAGAGGGCGGAGAGGAGGTTGGTGCCATTGTCGCAAACCACCATACCTGCCTTAAGCTCTCGTGGCGTCAACCACCTCTGAACCTGCCCCTGCAGAGCTGACAGAATCTCTGCCCCAGTGTGGCTCCTGTCCCCCAAGCACACCAGCTCAAGCAATGCATGGAATTTTTCTAAAAGGAAAAATTTGCGCTAGGTATAAAGTGAAAAATATAAATCAATGAAAGTTGATATTGTGCTCAAGTGTACAAAAATATTGATAATAATAATAAACCTATGAGGAAGTATCCTGCGGCTATGCGCTATAACCCTGATAGGGGGCACCACTAAGAATATATAAAAAGAGCGCAGCGCTGGATATGAGTATACAGTGAAAAATATTCAAGCAGTAAAATTATTTTGTTCAAAATAAAAACTGTGCATATTAATCTTCAAGAAATGTCCATAAAATACAAAATATAAGTGATTAAACGTCCGTGAGGCACATGAAACACCAATCTGGATATCTGACTTCCACCGCTGTAAGACCCGTCACCAGAAAGATTGAAGGCTTACCGGACCGCCTTTTTTAAAAGGCATAAATCAATCACCACCATGGATGCTGTCTCTCTCCTGGCTGGATCCTGCTGTGAAGCACTGGATGGTTGATCCCAATCAGTCAGCCGTGAAGGAGCGCCAATCCCAGTAGCATAAATATCCAAGAAAAAGAGGAGAGATGCTCCAATGGTGTAGTAAATTAATGGTTCTTTTATTAAAAAGCCATGAAGGCGTTTAACAATACAAAAGTCCTTGCAAGGAGTGATAAAACAATTCCGATAGAAAATGAAAGTCCGCGCATGCGCAGTCCGTGCGTACGTGTCTACCCTACGGCCGTTTCGTCAGAAATGACATCATCAGGGGCACGCCTACACGTCCACGCATGCGCTTTAAGTACCCGAGCGGCGAAGCGAAGACACTCAGCCATTGGTTATCTAATTACTGAAGTTTGGAGACAGCTGAAGCATTACCACTAGTGTTGATACTAATATGCTTCCATGGATCTTATCCGATGCCATCTTGTGGACAATTTGGATAGTGCTCCAAGTTTAAATTAGATCTGGTATTTTAAACCTATTTAAATAAAAGAAATGTAGAAAAAATATAGAAAAAAGAGGCTGAAGGACAATTCGCATCCCCCTTCGAGCAAAAAACATTTCTTATTATAATTTCTATCGTTAAAACTAAAATAAAAAGTCCCGGTGTTACCAAGACTTAGTATAACTAAACAAAAATTAAAAAATTAAATTTAAAATTAAAAATTAAAAACACTAAGGAAACGTAATGTAACAAGCCTGAAATGTAGTCATATCACACAAATTATTTTACTAGCAGCTGAGACATTTTAAATGAAAAAATCAATACATAAGATAATAGCCCCTACATAGGAGAAACTTGGTACAAGCTAAATGACCCAATAGCAAAAAAAGTGTAAGGTCATTTTCTGTATAAAGAAGATAATGTTAGCCAAAGAATGTGGAGGGGACATCTAAAACAAGAGGGGGCGGGGAGGGGGAGGAGTCAAAGGCTTATTAGCTATTGTTAACAAAGCAATTAATGTCCCACTCCACATTCAAACCTGTAGGGACATGACAACCCAATTTATATATCCAGTTAGTCTCACTTCTGGAAATACTACGTTTACTGTTACTCCCTCGCCAGTGAGGTATGTATTTTTCAAGGGCTACAAACGTGGTCCCCGTAGGGTCCCTTCTGTGTTTAAGGTCATAATGTTTTGAAACATTATGTTTGTCAAAGCCCCTTCGAATATTGGCAACATGCTCCCCTAGTCTCACCTGTAGCTTTCTGGTAGTACGTCCTACATATTCTAACCCACAAGGGCATCTCAAAAGATATACTACGCACTTTGTAGAACAGGTGATAAAGGATTTTATTGGATATGTAATGCCTGTTCCTGTGGATGTAAATTCCGTTAACCTTCTGCCCTTAAAGGTATTTATGCTGCAAATTTGGCACTTTTTACAGGGATAAAAGCCCTTTAAATCACCAAAAAAGGAAGGTCTTACTGGTGGATCTGGAACATTAGGTGCTATGAAGTGCCTGAGGTTGGAGGCTCCCCTAAAGAGCACACAGGGTTTTTCTGTCAATAGTGGTCCTAAAACCCTATCATTCTTTATGATGGGCCAGTGTCTTTTTATTATACGTTTTATAGCCCAATGCTGGCTAGAGTAGGTAGTTAAGAACGCCAGACCAAACTCATCCCTTTGCTCCACTTGTGGTGGTTTATCAATCAGGAGGGTTTGACGATCCCTATTCCCCACTTCTGCTATTAAAGTATCAAGAACCTGGCCATCATAGCCTTTATTCAAGAATCTAGCTCTAAGTACCTGTGCCTCCTCTTTAAAATCCTCCAACTTGGAACAATTTCTCCTGAGCCGTAGAAACTGTCCTTTCGGGACTGCCGACAGCCAGGAACGGTGATGACAGGAGTCCAAAGGGATGTAACCGTTTCTGTCTGTCGTTTTGAAGTATGTGGATGTGGTAATCACCCCATTTTCTATAGTTATTTTCAGATCCAAAAAATGGATTTGGATGGGGTCAACCTCATGAGAGAGGACGATCCCTCTGTCATTGTTGTTCAAAAAAGACAAGAAGGTTGTAACAGATTCAATGTCACCATCCCATATGAAAAGGACATCGTCGATGAATCTTTTCCAAAAAATTAGTTCATCACGTCTATTGTGTAATACCACGTCCTCCTCCCACTTGGCCATGAATAAGTTAGCCATGCTGGGAGCAAATTTTGCTCCCATGGCTACTCCCTTTTTTTGTAGAAAATAGGTTCCATTGTGCCAGAAATAATTATGTTTCATCGAAAAATCCAACAGCTCGACCACGAATTTCTTTTGCGTGATCGAGATGTTGGAGTCACGATGTAAAAAAGATTGGACCGCTTCATGACCCAACTCGTGAGAGATGGCCGTATAAAGCGAAGCTACGTCCGCAGTAACCAGTAGATAAGTTGGTTTCCACTCTATCTCCCCAAGCAAGTTGATGATATGCTTCGTGTCTTTTAAAAAGGAGGGGGTTCCCATCACCAGTGGTTGTAAATACTTATCAATGTATTTCCCGACTCTGGATGTGACAGAGTCAATCCCACTGATGATGGGTCTCCCTGGTGGATTGATCAAGGTTTTATGTATCTTCGGTAATATGTATATAACCGGTAACCTCGGCGCCAGGGGTACTAGAAATTCCTTTTCCTTCCTATTAAGGATACCCATGTCAAAGCCCTTTTGTACAAGTGTTTTTAAATTCTGTTTGAACCTAGATGTAGGATCTGCCGGCAGGGGGGAGTAAGTGTCAGAGTCAGCAAGAATCCTCGACAATTCATTGGAGTATGCCTCCTTGTCGAGGACAACAATGGCACCCCCCTTGTCCGCAGGTCGAACCACTACATCTTTTCTCTTACAAAGTGATTCTATTCCCACATCAATATCCCGCTTAGATTTAGCTTTTCTGGTATTTAGACTAGCCAGATCTTTGATGACCAAGTCCCGAAAGATACTGACATTGGGGGCCAAATTCCCCGGCGGATTGAAAAGCGAAGCATTGGCCAAGTTGGAATGTACAATAGTAGAGGTTTCCCTCATTTCTTGTCTGGCGGGATTGCTCATGATATACCTTTTGATATTTAATTTTCGCGTATACTTATGTATATCTATGAAAGTTTGGAACTTATTAAGGTTCCGTGCGGGAGCATATTTTAATCCCTTGCTTAAAGTCAGAAGTTCGTCCTTGGATAGTTCCTTATTGCTAAGGTTAATAATGCCACTAGTGTCTAAATTCTTCTTCTTTTTGGAGTAAAGTTTCCTCCCCCCTCTGCTCCCTCTCTTCCGTCCCCATTTCTTTTTTGGGGTCCCCTGTTGGCCCTTTGAAAATCCCGCTGCCCTTGGGATGAATGAGGCCCATTTGAACTCCCCCTTGTTCTTGGATCAAAGTTTCCATTATTGTTATTATTAGATAATGGAATAAACCTATTTCTCGTGACCACCCCATATTGACTGTGCGAGTCATTATTTCTCCTGGATTCATGTGTCATTACCTGATCAGGATGGGCGTATTGTCCTTCCCCATGTCTCCAGGGTGATGGTGATTGGTGAGAGGGACGGGAAAAGGACCCTCCACCCCCACCTCTTATTGCAGAATGTCCCCGATGTTGCTGCCTCCTTGGTCTCCCTCTGGGGGGTTTTGGTGAGGCACGGTATGCCCCATGCTCACTATTTATTACAGGAATGGCAGTGGGGTTTGCTGGGGTAATTCCAGGTGGTAATTCAGGGGGAGGAGTGACCTGCCACTTAAAAACCACATTGTCTCTATAGTCTTTTACATCCCTATTGTACTTTCTTTTTTTCTTTATTCTCTGTTCAGATTCCTCTTTTATTAAAATACTTTTTAAGGCCTCTGATTTTTGTATATACTCTGCTTCTCCTTTGAAGGGCGTAAGCTTACTCTTAATGTTGTTAATCTCTAAATCCAATGTAGTTAATTTACGTTTCTTTTTTGCTATTAAAAATTGCAGGAAATTGACTCCGGCTTCATTAAAATATTTGAACCATTCGGGTAATTCACTATCCTCCTTTTGAGGGTTAACATCCCATCGGAGACTCCGGGGGACCATATTTAACCTGACATATTCCTCCAAATACGCTATGTCCCATCTAGTGTGAATCTCAGCAATGGTTAGATTTTTTAATCTTAGGAAACTACCTCCCAGATCATCCCTTGGATCCTCATTGCCATCAAAAACACCTTCAGTGTTAGTGACCATCTGAGACCTATATTCAAAAATGTCCATTACGGACGCACCAGCAGCAAATAATATGTATCAAAAGACAAAGAATTTTTCTAAAAGGAAAAATTTGCGCTAGGTATAAAGTGAAAAATATAAATCAATGAAAGTTGATATTGTGCTCAAGTGTACAAAAATATTGATAATAATAATAAACCTATGAGGAAGTATCCTGCGGCTATGCGCTATAACCCTGATAGGGGGCACCACTAAGAATATATAAAAAGAGCGCAGCGCTGGATATGAGTATACAGTGAAAAATATTCAAGCAGTAAAATTATTTTGTTCAAAATAAAAACTGTGCATATTAATCTTCAAAAAATGTCCATAAAATACAAAATATAAGTGATTAAACGTCCGTGAGGCACATGAAACACCAATCTGGATATCTGACTTCCACCGCTGTAAGACCCGTCACCAGAAAGATTGAAGGCTTACCGGACCGCCTTTTTTAAAAGGCATAAATCAATCACCACCATGGATGCTGTCTCTCTCCTGGCTGGATCCTGCTGTGAAGCACTGGATGGTTGATCCCAATCAGTCAGCCGTGAAGGAGCGCCAATCCCAGTAGCATAAATATCCAAGAAAAAGAGGAGAGATGCTCCAATGGTGTAGTAAATTAATGGTTCTTTTATTAAAAAGCCATGAAGGCGTTTAACAATACAAAAGTCCTTGCAAGGAGTGATAAAACAATTCCGATAGAAAATGAAAGTCCGCGCATGCGCAGTCCGTGCGTACGTGTCTACCCTACGGCCGTTTCGTCAGAAATGACATCATCAGGGGCACGCCTACACGTCCACGCATGCGCTTTAAGTACCCGAGCGGCGAAGCGAAGACACTCAGCCATTGGTTATCTAATTACTGAAGTTTGGAGACAGCTGAAGCATTACCACTAGTGTTGATACTAATATGCTTCCATGGATCTTATCCGATGCCATCTTGTGGACAATTTGGATAGTGCTCCAAGTTTAAATTAGATCTGGTATTTTAAACCTATTTAAATAAAAGAAATGTAGAAAAAATATAGAAAAAAGAGGCTGAAGGACAATTCGCATCCCCCTTCGAGCAAAAAACATTTCTTATTATAATTTCTATCGTTAAAACTAAAATAAAAAGTCCCGGTGTTACCAAGACTTAGTATAACTAAACAAAAATTAAAAAATTAAATTTAAAATTAAAAATTAAAAACACTAAGGAAACGTAATGTAACAAGCCTGAAATGTAGTCATATCACACAAATTATTTTACTAGCAGCTGAGACATTTTAAATGAAAAAATCAATACATAAGATAATAGCCCCTACATAGGAGAAACTTGGTACAAGCTAAATGACCCAATAGCAAAAAAAGTGTAAGGTCATTTTCTGTATAAAGAAGATAATGTTAGCCAAAGAATGTGGAGGGGACATCTAAAACAAGAGGGGGCGGGGAGGGGGAGGAGTCAAAGGCTTATTAGCTATTGTTAACAAAGCAATTAATGTCCCACTCCACATTCAAACCTGTAGGGACATGACAACCCAATTTATATATCCAGTTAGTCTCACTTCTGGAAATACTACGTTTACTGTTACTCCCTCGCCAGTGAGGTATGTATTTTTCAAGGGCTACAAACGTGGTCCCCGTAGGGTCCCTTCTGTGTTTAAGGTCATAATGTTTTGAAACATTATGTTTGTCAAAGCCCCTTCGAATATTGGCAACATGCTCCCCTAGTCTCACCTGTAGCTTTCTGGTAGTACGTCCTACATATTCTAACCCACAAGGGCATCTCAAAAGATATACTACGCACTTTGTAGAACAGGTGATAAAGGATTTTATTGGATATGTAATGCCTGTTCCTGTGGATGTAAATTCCGTTAACCTTCTGCCCTTAAAGGTATTTATGCTGCAAATTTGGCACTTTTTACAGGGATAAAAGCCCTTTAAATCACCAAAAAAGGAAGGTCTTACTGGTGGATCTGGAACATTAGGTGCTATGAAGTGCCTGAGGTTGGAGGCTCCCCTAAAGAGCACACAGGGTTTTTCTGTCAATAGTGGTCCTAAAACCCTATCATTCTTTATGATGGGCCAGTGTCTTTTTATTATACGTTTTATAGCCCAATGCTGGCTAGAGTAGGTAGTTAAGAACGCCAGACCAAACTCATCCCTTTGCTCCACTTGTGGTGGTTTATCAATCAGGAGGGTTTGACGATCCCTATTCCCCACTTCTGCTATTAAAGTATCAAGAACCTGGCCATCATAGCCTTTATTCAAGAATCTAGCTCTAAGTACCTGTGCCTCCTCTTTAAAATCCTCCAACTTGGAACAATTTCTCCTGAGCCGTAGAAACTGTCCTTTCGGGACTGCCGACAGCCAGGAACGGTGATGACAGGAGTCCAAAGGGATGTAACCGTTTCTGTCTGTCGTTTTGAAGTATGTGGATGTGGTAATCACCCCATTTTCTATAGTTATTTTCAGATCCAAAAAATGGATTTGGATGGGGTCAACCTCATGAGAGAGGACGATCCCTCTGTCATTGTTGTTCAAAAAAGACAAGAAGGTTGTAACAGATTCAATGTCACCATCCCATATGAAAAGGACATCGTCGATGAATCTTTTCCAAAAAATTAGTTCATCACGTCTATTGTGTAATACCACGTCCTCCTCCCACTTGGCCATGAATAAGTTAGCCATGCTGGGAGCAAATTTTGCTCCCATGGCTACTCCCTTTTTTTGTAGAAAATAGGTTCCATTGTGCCAGAAATAATTATGTTTCATCGAAAAATCCAACAGCTCGACCACGAATTTCTTTTGCGTGATCGAGATGTTGGAGTCACGATGTAAAAAAGATTGGACCGCTTCATGACCCAACTCGTGAGAGATGGCCGTATAAAGCGAAGCTACGTCCGCAGTAACCAGTAGATAAGTTGGTTTCCACTCTATCTCCCCAAGCAAGTTGATGATATGCTTCGTGTCTTTTAAAAAGGAGGGGGTTCCCATCACCAGTGGTTGTAAATACTTATCAATGTATTTCCCGACTCTGGATGTGACAGAGTCAATCCCACTGATGATGGGTCTCCCTGGTGGATTGATCAAGGTTTTATGTATCTTCGGTAATATGTATATAACCGGTAACCTCGGCGCCAGGGGTACTAGAAATTCCTTTTCCTTCCTATTAAGGATACCCATGTCAAAGCCCTTTTGTACAAGTGTTTTTAAATTCTGTTTGAACCTAGATGTAGGATCTGCCGGCAGGGGGGAGTAAGTGTCAGAGTCAGCAAGAATCCTCGACAATTCATTGGAGTATGCCTCCTTGTCGAGGACAACAATGGCACCCCCCTTGTCCGCAGGTCGAACCACTACATCTTTTCTCTTACAAAGTGATTCTATTCCCACATCAATATCCCGCTTAGATTTAGCTTTTCTGGTATTTAGACTAGCCAGATCTTTGATGACCAAGTCCCGAAAGATACTGACATTGGGGGCCAAATTCCCCGGCGGATTGAAAAGCGAAGCATTGGCCAAGTTGGAATGTACAATAGTAGAGGTTTCCCTCATTTCTTGTCTGGCGGGATTGCTCATGATATACCTTTTGATATTTAATTTTCGCGTATACTTATGTATATCTATGAAAGTTTGGAACTTATTAAGGTTCCGTGCGGGAGCATATTTTAATCCCTTGCTTAAAGTCAGAAGTTCGTCCTTGGATAGTTCCTTATTGCTAAGGTTAATAATGCCACTAGTGTCTAAATTCTTCTTCTTTTTGGAGTAAAGTTTCCTCCCCCCTCTGCTCCCTCTCTTCCGTCCCCATTTCTTTTTTGGGGTCCCCTGTTGGCCCTTTGAAAATCCCGCTGCCCTTGGGATGAATGAGGCCCATTTGAACTCCCCCTTGTTCTTGGATCAAAGTTTCCATTATTGTTATTATTAGATAATGGAATAAACCTATTTCTCGTGACCACCCCATATTGACTGTGCGAGTCATTATTTCTCCTGGATTCATGTGTCATTACCTGATCAGGATGGGCGTATTGTCCTTCCCCATGTCTCCAGGGTGATGGTGATTGGTGAGAGGGACGGGAAAAGGACCCTCCACCCCCACCTCTTATTGCAGAATGTCCCCGATGTTGCTGCCTCCTTGGTCTCCCTCTGGGGGGTTTTGGTGAGGCACGGTATGCCCCATGCTCACTATTTATTACAGGAATGGCAGTGGGGTTTGCTGGGGTAATTCCAGGTGGTAATTCAGGGGGAGGAGTGACCTGCCACTTAAAAACCACATTGTCTCTATAGTCTTTTACATCCCTATTGTACTTTCTTTTTTTCTTTATTCTCTGTTCAGATTCCTCTTTTATTAAAATACTTTTTAAGGCCTCTGATTTTTGTATATACTCTGCTTCTCCTTTGAAGGGCGTAAGCTTACTCTTAATGTTGTTAATCTCTAAATCCAATGTAGTTAATTTACGTTTCTTTTTTGCTATTAAAAATTGCAGGAAATTGACTCCGGCTTCATTAAAATATTTGAACCATTCGGGTAATTCACTATCCTCCTTTTGAGGGTTAACATCCCATCGGAGACTCCGGGGGACCATATTTAACCTGACATATTCCTCCAAATACGCTATGTCCCATCTAGTGTGAATCTCAGCAATGGTTAGATTTTTTAATCTTAGGAAACTACCTCCCAGATCATCCCTTGGATCCTCATTGCCATCAAAAACACCTTCAGTGTTAGTGACCATCTGAGACCTATATTCAAAAATGTCCATTACGGACGCACCAGCAGCAAATAATATGTATCAAAAGACAAAGAATTTTTCTAAAAGGAAAAATTTGCGCTAGGTATAAAGTGAAAAATATAAATCAATGAAAGTTGATATTGTGCTCAAGTGTACAAAAATATTGATAATAATAATAAACCTATGAGGAAGTATCCTGCGGCTATGCGCTATAACCCTGATAGGGGGCACCACTAAGAATATATAAAAAGAGCGCAGCGCTGGATATGAGTATACAGTGAAAAATATTCAAGCAGTAAAATTATTTTGTTCAAAATAAAAACTGTGCATATTAATCTTCAAAAAATGTCCATAAAATACAAAATATAAGTGATTAAACGTCCGTGAGGCACATGAAACACCAATCTGGATATCTGACTTCCACCGCTGTAAGACCCGTCACCAGAAAGATTGAAGGCTTACCGGACCGCCTTTTTTAAAAGGCATAAATCAATCACCACCATGGATGCTGTCTCTCTCCTGGCTGGATCCTGCTGTGAAGCACTGGATGGTTGATCCCAATCAGTCAGCCGTGAAGGAGCGCCAATCCCAGTAGCATAAATATCCAAGAAAAAGAGGAGAGATGCTCCAATGGTGTAGTAAATTAATGGTTCTTTTATTAAAAAGCCATGAAGGCGTTTAACAATACAAAAGTCCTTGCAAGGAGTGATAAAACAATTCCGATAGAAAATGAAAGTCCGCGCATGCGCAGTCCGTGCGTACGTGTCTACCCTACGGCCGTTTCGTCAGAAATGACATCATCAGGGGCACGCCTACACGTCCACGCATGCGCTTTAAGTACCCGAGCGGCGAAGCGAAGACACTCAGCCATTGGTTATCTAATTACTGAAGTTTGGAGACAGCTGAAGCATTACCACTAGTGTTGATACTAATATGCTTCCATGGATCTTATCCGATGCCATCTTGTGGACAATTTGGATAGTGCTCCAAGTTTAAATTAGATCTGGTATTTTAAACCTATTTAAATAAAAGAAATGTAGAAAAAATATAGAAAAAAGAGGCTGAAGGACAATTCGCATCCCCCTTCGAGCAAAAAACATTTCTTATTATAATTTCTATCGTTAAAACTAAAATAAAAAGTCCCGGTGTTACCAAGACTTAGTATAACTAAACAAAAATTAAAAAATTAAATTTAAAATTAAAAATTAAAAACACTAAGGAAACGTAATGTAACAAGCCTGAAATGTAGTCATATCACACAAATTATTTTACTAGCAGCTGAGACATTTTAAATGAAAAAATCAATACATAAGATAATAGCCCCTACATAGGAGAAACTTGGTACAAGCTAAATGACCCAATAGCAAAAAAAGTGTAAGGTCATTTTCTGTATAAAGAAGATAATGTTAGCCAAAGAATGTGGAGGGGACATCTAAAACAAGAGGGGGCGGGGAGGGGGAGGAGTCAAAGGCTTATTAGCTATTGTTAACAAAGCAATTAATGTCCCACTCCACATTCAAACCTGTAGGGACATGACAACCCAATTTATATATCCAGTTAGTCTCACTTCTGGAAATACTACGTTTACTGTTACTCCCTCGCCAGTGAGGTATGTATTTTTCAAGGGCTACAAACGTGGTCCCCGTAGGGTCCCTTCTGTGTTTAAGGTCATAATGTTTTGAAACATTATGTTTGTCAAAGCCCCTTCGAATATTGGCAACATGCTCCCCTAGTCTCACCTGTAGCTTTCTGGTAGTACGTCCTACATATTCTAACCCACAAGGGCATCTCAAAAGATATACTACGCACTTTGTAGAACAGGTGATAAAGGATTTTATTGGATATGTAATGCCTGTTCCTGTGGATGTAAATTCCGTTAACCTTCTGCCCTTAAAGGTATTTATGCTGCAAATTTGGCACTTTTTACAGGGATAAAAGCCCTTTAAATCACCAAAAAAGGAAGGTCTTACTGGTGGATCTGGAACATTAGGTGCTATGAAGTGCCTGAGGTTGGAGGCTCCCCTAAAGAGCACACAGGGTTTTTCTGTCAATAGTGGTCCTAAAACCCTATCATTCTTTATGATGGGCCAGTGTCTTTTTATTATACGTTTTATAGCCCAATGCTGGCTAGAGTAGGTAGTTAAGAACGCCAGACCAAACTCATCCCTTTGCTCCACTTGTGGTGGTTTATCAATCAGGAGGGTTTGACGATCCCTATTCCCCACTTCTGCTATTAAAGTATCAAGAACCTGGCCATCATAGCCTTTATTCAAGAATCTAGCTCTAAGTACCTGTGCCTCCTCTTTAAAATCCTCCAACTTGGAACAATTTCTCCTGAGCCGTAGAAACTGTCCTTTCGGGACTGCCGACAGCCAGGAACGGTGATGACAGGAGTCCAAAGGGATGTAACCGTTTCTGTCTGTCGTTTTGAAGTATGTGGATGTGGTAATCACCCCATTTTCTATAGTTATTTTCAGATCCAAAAAATGGATTTGGATGGGGTCAACCTCATGAGAGAGGACGATCCCTCTGTCATTGTTGTTCAAAAAAGACAAGAAGGTTGTAACAGATTCAATGTCACCATCCCATATGAAAAGGACATCGTCGATGAATCTTTTCCAAAAAATTAGTTCATCACGTCTATTGTGTAATACCACGTCCTCCTCCCACTTGGCCATGAATAAGTTAGCCATGCTGGGAGCAAATTTTGCTCCCATGGCTACTCCCTTTTTTTGTAGAAAATAGGTTCCATTGTGCCAGAAATAATTATGTTTCATCGAAAAATCCAACAGCTCGACCACGAATTTCTTTTGCGTGATCGAGATGTTGGAGTCACGATGTAAAAAAGATTGGACCGCTTCATGACCCAACTCGTGAGAGATGGCCGTATAAAGCGAAGCTACGTCCGCAGTAACCAGTAGATAAGTTGGTTTCCACTCTATCTCCCCAAGCAAGTTGATGATATGCTTCGTGTCTTTTAAAAAGGAGGGGGTTCCCATCACCAGTGGTTGTAAATACTTATCAATGTATTTCCCGACTCTGGATGTGACAGAGTCAATCCCACTGATGATGGGTCTCCCTGGTGGATTGATCAAGGTTTTATGTATCTTCGGTAATATGTATATAACCGGTAACCTCGGCGCCAGGGGTACTAGAAATTCCTTTTCCTTCCTATTAAGGATACCCATGTCAAAGCCCTTTTGTACAAGTGTTTTTAAATTCTGTTTGAACCTAGATGTAGGATCTGCCGGCAGGGGGGAGTAAGTGTCAGAGTCAGCAAGAATCCTCGACAATTCATTGGAGTATGCCTCCTTGTCGAGGACAACAATGGCACCCCCCTTGTCCGCAGGTCGAACCACTACATCTTTTCTCTTACAAAGTGATTCTATTCCCACATCAATATCCCGCTTAGATTTAGCTTTTCTGGTATTTAGACTAGCCAGATCTTTGATGACCAAGTCCCGAAAGATACTGACATTGGGGGCCAAATTCCCCGGCGGATTGAAAAGCGAAGCATTGGCCAAGTTGGAATGTACAATAGTAGAGGTTTCCCTCATTTCTTGTCTGGCGGGATTGCTCATGATATACCTTTTGATATTTAATTTTCGCGTATACTTATGTATATCTATGAAAGTTTGGAACTTATTAAGGTTCCGTGCGGGAGCATATTTTAATCCCTTGCTTAAAGTCAGAAGTTCGTCCTTGGATAGTTCCTTATTGCTAAGGTTAATAATGCCACTAGTGTCTAAATTCTTCTTCTTTTTGGAGTAAAGTTTCCTCCCCCCTCTGCTCCCTCTCTTCCGTCCCCATTTCTTTTTTGGGGTCCCCTGTTGGCCCTTTGAAAATCCCGCTGCCCTTGGGATGAATGAGGCCCATTTGAACTCCCCCTTGTTCTTGGATCAAAGTTTCCATTATTGTTATTATTAGATAATGGAATAAACCTATTTCTCGTGACCACCCCATATTGACTGTGCGAGTCATTATTTCTCCTGGATTCATGTGTCATTACCTGATCAGGATGGGCGTATTGTCCTTCCCCATGTCTCCAGGGTGATGGTGATTGGTGAGAGGGACGGGAAAAGGACCCTCCACCCCCACCTCTTATTGCAGAATGTCCCCGATGTTGCTGCCTCCTTGGTCTCCCTCTGGGGGGTTTTGGTGAGGCACGGTATGCCCCATGCTCACTATTTATTACAGGAATGGCAGTGGGGTTTGCTGGGGTAATTCCAGGTGGTAATTCAGGGGGAGGAGTGACCTGCCACTTAAAAACCACATTGTCTCTATAGTCTTTTACATCCCTATTGTACTTTCTTTTTTTCTTTATTCTCTGTTCAGATTCCTCTTTTATTAAAATACTTTTTAAGGCCTCTGATTTTTGTATATACTCTGCTTCTCCTTTGAAGGGCGTAAGCTTACTCTTAATGTTGTTAATCTCTAAATCCAATGTAGTTAATTTACGTTTCTTTTTTGCTATTAAAAATTGCAGGAAATTGACTCCGGCTTCATTAAAATATTTGAACCATTCGGGTAATTCACTATCCTCCTTTTGAGGGTTAACATCCCATCGGAGACTCCGGGGGACCATATTTAACCTGACATATTCCTCCAAATACGCTATGTCCCATCTAGTGTGAATCTCAGCAATGGTTAGATTTTTTAATCTTAGGAAACTACCTCCCAGATCATCCCTTGGATCCTCATTGCCATCAAAAACACCTTCAGTGTTAGTGACCATCTGAGACCTATATTCAAAAATGTCCATTACGGACGCACCAGCAGCAAATAATATGTATCAAAAGACAAAGAATTTTTCTAAAAGGAAAAATTTGCGCTAGGTATAAAGTGAAAAATATAAATCAATGAAAGTTGATATTGTGCTCAAGTGTACAAAAATATTGATAATAATAATAAACCTATGAGGAAGTATCCTGCGGCTATGCGCTATAACCCTGATAGGGGGCACCACTAAGAATATATAAAAAGAGCGCAGCGCTGGATATGAGTATACAGTGAAAAATATTCAAGCAGTAAAATTATTTTGTTCAAAATAAAAACTGTGCATATTAATCTTCAAAAAATGTCCATAAAATACAAAATATAAGTGATTAAACGTCCGTGAGGCACATGAAACACCAATCTGGATATCTGACTTCCACCGCTGTAAGACCCGTCACCAGAAAGATTGAAGGCTTACCGGACCGCCTTTTTTAAAAGGCATAAATCAATCACCACCATGGATGCTGTCTCTCTCCTGGCTGGATCCTGCTGTGAAGCACTGGATGGTTGATCCCAATCAGTCAGCCGTGAAGGAGCGCCAATCCCAGTAGCATAAATATCCAAGAAAAAGAGGAGAGATGCTCCAATGGTGTAGTAAATTAATGGTTCTTTTATTAAAAAGCCATGAAGGCGTTTAACAATACAAAAGTCCTTGCAAGGAGTGATAAAACAATTCCGATAGAAAATGAAAGTCCGCGCATGCGCAGTCCGTGCGTACGTGTCTACCCTACGGCCGTTTCGTCAGAAATGACATCATCAGGGGCACGCCTACACGTCCACGCATGCGCTTTAAGTACCCGAGCGGCGAAGCGAAGACACTCAGCCATTGGTTATCTAATTACTGAAGTTTGGAGACAGCTGAAGCATTACCACTAGTGTTGATACTAATATGCTTCCATGGATCTTATCCGATGCCATCTTGTGGACAATTTGGATAGTGCTCCAAGTTTAAATTAGATCTGGTATTTTAAACCTATTTAAATAAAAGAAATGTAGAAAAAATATAGAAAAAAGAGGCTGAAGGACAATTCGCATCCCCCTTCGAGCAAAAAACATTTCTTATTATAATTTCTATCGTTAAAACTAAAATAAAAAGTCCCGGTGTTACCAAGACTTAGTATAACTAAACAAAAATTAAAAAATTAAATTTAAAATTAAAAATTAAAAACACTAAGGAAACGTAATGTAACAAGCCTGAAATGTAGTCATATCACACAAATTATTTTACTAGCAGCTGAGACATTTTAAATGAAAAAATCAATACATAAGATAATAGCCCCTACATAGGAGAAACTTGGTACAAGCTAAATGACCCAATAGCAAAAAAAGTGTAAGGTCATTTTCTGTATAAAGAAGATAATGTTAGCCAAAGAATGTGGAGGGGACATCTAAAACAAGAGGGGGCGGGGAGGGGGAGGAGTCAAAGGCTTATTAGCTATTGTTAACAAAGCAATTAATGTCCCACTCCACATTCAAACCTGTAGGGACATGACAACCCAATTTATATATCCAGTTAGTCTCACTTCTGGAAATACTACGTTTACTGTTACTCCCTCGCCAGTGAGGTATGTATTTTTCAAGGGCTACAAACGTGGTCCCCGTAGGGTCCCTTCTGTGTTTAAGGTCATAATGTTTTGAAACATTATGTTTGTCAAAGCCCCTTCGAATATTGGCAACATGCTCCCCTAGTCTCACCTGTAGCTTTCTGGTAGTACGTCCTACATATTCTAACCCACAAGGGCATCTCAAAAGATATACTACGCACTTTGTAGAACAGGTGATAAAGGATTTTATTGGATATGTAATGCCTGTTCCTGTGGATGTAAATTCCGTTAACCTTCTGCCCTTAAAGGTATTTATGCTGCAAATTTGGCACTTTTTACAGGGATAAAAGCCCTTTAAATCACCAAAAAAGGAAGGTCTTACTGGTGGATCTGGAACATTAGGTGCTATGAAGTGCCTGAGGTTGGAGGCTCCCCTAAAGAGCACACAGGGTTTTTCTGTCAATAGTGGTCCTAAAACCCTATCATTCTTTATGATGGGCCAGTGTCTTTTTATTATACGTTTTATAGCCCAATGCTGGCTAGAGTAGGTAGTTAAGAACGCCAGACCAAACTCATCCCTTTGCTCCACTTGTGGTGGTTTATCAATCAGGAGGGTTTGACGATCCCTATTCCCCACTTCTGCTATTAAAGTATCAAGAACCTGGCCATCATAGCCTTTATTCAAGAATCTAGCTCTAAGTACCTGTGCCTCCTCTTTAAAATCCTCCAACTTGGAACAATTTCTCCTGAGCCGTAGAAACTGTCCTTTCGGGACTGCCGACAGCCAGGAACGGTGATGACAGGAGTCCAAAGGGATGTAACCGTTTCTGTCTGTCGTTTTGAAGTATGTGGATGTGGTAATCACCCCATTTTCTATAGTTATTTTCAGATCCAAAAAATGGATTTGGATGGGGTCAACCTCATGAGAGAGGACGATCCCTCTGTCATTGTTGTTCAAAAAAGACAAGAAGGTTGTAACAGATTCAATGTCACCATCCCATATGAAAAGGACATCGTCGATGAATCTTTTCCAAAAAATTAGTTCATCACGTCTATTGTGTAATACCACGTCCTCCTCCCACTTGGCCATGAATAAGTTAGCCATGCTGGGAGCAAATTTTGCTCCCATGGCTACTCCCTTTTTTTGTAGAAAATAGGTTCCATTGTGCCAGAAATAATTATGTTTCATCGAAAAATCCAACAGCTCGACCACGAATTTCTTTTGCGTGATCGAGATGTTGGAGTCACGATGTAAAAAAGATTGGACCGCTTCATGACCCAACTCGTGAGAGATGGCCGTATAAAGCGAAGCTACGTCCGCAGTAACCAGTAGATAAGTTGGTTTCCACTCTATCTCCCCAAGCAAGTTGATGATATGCTTCGTGTCTTTTAAAAAGGAGGGGGTTCCCATCACCAGTGGTTGTAAATACTTATCAATGTATTTCCCGACTCTGGATGTGACAGAGTCAATCCCACTGATGATGGGTCTCCCTGGTGGATTGATCAAGGTTTTATGTATCTTCGGTAATATGTATATAACCGGTAACCTCGGCGCCAGGGGTACTAGAAATTCCTTTTCCTTCCTATTAAGGATACCCATGTCAAAGCCCTTTTGTACAAGTGTTTTTAAATTCTGTTTGAACCTAGATGTAGGATCTGCCGGCAGGGGGGAGTAAGTGTCAGAGTCAGCAAGAATCCTCGACAATTCATTGGAGTATGCCTCCTTGTCGAGGACAACAATGGCACCCCCCTTGTCCGCAGGTCGAACCACTACATCTTTTCTCTTACAAAGTGATTCTATTCCCACATCAATATCCCGCTTAGATTTAGCTTTTCTGGTATTTAGACTAGCCAGATCTTTGATGACCAAGTCCCGAAAGATACTGACATTGGGGGCCAAATTCCCCGGCGGATTGAAAAGCGAAGCATTGGCCAAGTTGGAATGTACAATAGTAGAGGTTTCCCTCATTTCTTGTCTGGCGGGATTGCTCATGATATACCTTTTGATATTTAATTTTCGCGTATACTTATGTATATCTATGAAAGTTTGGAACTTATTAAGGTTCCGTGCGGGAGCATATTTTAATCCCTTGCTTAAAGTCAGAAGTTCGTCCTTGGATAGTTCCTTATTGCTAAGGTTAATAATGCCACTAGTGTCTAAATTCTTCTTCTTTTTGGAGTAAAGTTTCCTCCCCCCTCTGCTCCCTCTCTTCCGTCCCCATTTCTTTTTTGGGGTCCCCTGTTGGCCCTTTGAAAATCCCGCTGCCCTTGGGATGAATGAGGCCCATTTGAACTCCCCCTTGTTCTTGGATCAAAGTTTCCATTATTGTTATTATTAGATAATGGAATAAACCTATTTCTCGTGACCACCCCATATTGACTGTGCGAGTCATTATTTCTCCTGGATTCATGTGTCATTACCTGATCAGGATGGGCGTATTGTCCTTCCCCATGTCTCCAGGGTGATGGTGATTGGTGAGAGGGACGGGAAAAGGACCCTCCACCCCCACCTCTTATTGCAGAATGTCCCCGATGTTGCTGCCTCCTTGGTCTCCCTCTGGGGGGTTTTGGTGAGGCACGGTATGCCCCATGCTCACTATTTATTACAGGAACAGGCATTACATATCCAATAAAATCCTTTATCACCTGTTCTACAAAGTGCGTAGTATATCTTTTGAGATGCCCTTGTGGGTTAGAATATGTAGGACGTACTACCAGAAAGCTACAGGTGAGACTAGGGGAGCATGTTGCCAATATTCGAAGGGGCTTTGACAAACATAATGTTTCAAAACATTATGACCTTAAACACAGAAGGGACCCTACGGGGACCACGTTTGTAGCCCTTGAAAAATACATACCTCACTGGCGAGGGAGTAACAGTAAACGTAGTATTTCCAGAAGTGAGACTAACTGGATATATAAATTGGGTTGTCATGTCCCTACAGGTTTGAATGTGGAGTGGGACATTAATTGCTTTGTTAACAATAGCTAATAAGCCTTTGACTCCTCCCCCTCCCCGCCCCCTCTTGTTTTAGATGTCCCCTCCACATTCTTTGGCTAACATTATCTTCTTTATACAGAAAATGACCTTACACTTTTTTTGCTATTGGGTCATTTAGCTTGTACCAAGTTTCTCCTATGTAGGGGCTATTATCTTATGTATTGATTTTTTCATTTAAAATGTCTCAGCTGCTAGTAAAATAATTTGTGTGATATGACTACATTTCAGGCTTGTTACATTACGTTTCCTTAGTGTTTTTAATTTTTAATTTTAAATTTAATTTTTTAATTTTTGTTTAGTTATACTAAGTCTTGGTAACACCGGGACTTTTTATTTTAGTTTTAACGATAGAAATTATAATAAGAAATGTTTTTTGCTCGAAGGGGGATGCGAATTGTCCTTCAGCCTCTTTTTTCTATATTTTTTCTACATTTCTTTTATTTAAATAGGTTTAAAATACCAGATCTAATTTAAACTTGGAGCACTATCCAAATTGTCCACAAGATGGCATCGGATAAGATCCATGGAAGCATATTAGTATCAACACTAGTGGTAATGCTTCAGCTGTCTCCAAACTTCAGTAATTAGATAACCAATGGCTGAGTGTCTTCGCTTCGCCGCTCGGGTACTTAAAGCGCATGCGTGGACGTGTAGGCGTGCCCCTGATGATGTCATTTCTGACGAAACGGCCGTAGGGTAGACACGTACGCACGGACTGCGCATGCGCGGACTTTCATTTTCTATCGGAATTGTTTTATCACTCCTTGCAAGGACTTTTGTATTGTTAAACGCCTTCATGGCTTTTTAATAAAAGAACCATTAATTTACTACACCATTGGAGCATCTCTCCTCTTTTTCTTGGATATTTATGCTACTGGGATTGGCGCTCCTTCACGGCTGACTGATTGGGATCAACCATCCAGTGCTTCACAGCAGGATCCAGCCAGGAGAGAGACAGCATCCATGGTGGTGATTGATTTATGCCTTTTAAAAAAGGCGGTCCGGTAAGCCTTCAATCTTTCTGGTGACGGGTCTTACAGCGGTGGAAGTCAGATATCCAGATTGGTGTTTCATGTGCCTCACGGACGTTTAATCACTTATATTTTGTATTTTATGGACATTTTTTGAAGATTAATATGCACAGTTTTTATTTTGAACAAAATAATTTTACTGCTTGAATATTTTTCACTGTATACTCATATCCAGCGCTGCGCTCTTTTTATATATTCTTAGTGGTGCCCCCTATCAGGGTTATAGCGCATAGCCGCAGGATACTTCCTCATAGGTTTATTATTATTATCAATATTTTTGTACACTTGAGCACAATATCAACTTTCATTGATTTATATTTTTCACTTTATACCTAGCGCAAATTTTTCCTTTTAGAAAAATTCTTTGTCTTTTGATACATATTATTTGCTGCTGGTGCGTCCGTAATGGACATTTTTGAATATAGGTCTCAGATGGTCACTAACACTGAAGGTGTTTTTGATGGCAATGAGGATCCAAGGGATGATCTGGGAGGTAGTTTCCTAAGATTAAAAAATCTAACCATTGCTGAGATTCACACTAGATGGGACATAGCGTATTTGGAGGAATATGTCAGGTTAAATATGGTCCCCCGGAGTCTCCGATGGGATGTTAACCCTCAAAAGGAGGATAGTGAATTACCCGAATGGTTCAAATATTTTAATGAAGCCGGAGTCAATTTCCTGCAATTTTTAATAGCAAAAAAGAAACGTAAATTAACTACATTGGATTTAGAGATTAACAACATTAAGAGTAAGCTTACGCCCTTCAAAGGAGAAGCAGAGTATATACAAAAATCAGAGGCCTTAAAAAGTATTTTAATAAAAGAGGAATCTGAACAGAGAATAAAGAAAAAAAGAAAGTACAATAGGGGATGTAAAAGACTATAGAGACAATGTGGTTTTTAAGTGGCAGGTCACTCCTCCCCTGAATTACCACCTGGAATTACCCCAGCAAACCCCACTGCCATTCCTGTAATAAATAGTGAGCATGGGGCATACCGTGCCTCACCAAAACCCCCCAGAGGGAGACCAAGGAGGCAGCAACATCGGGGACATTCTGCAATAAGAGGTGGGGGTGGAGGGTCCTTTTCCCGTCCCTCTCACCAATCACCATCACCCTGGAGACATGGGGAAGGACAATACGCCCATCCTGATCAGGTAATGACACATGAATCCAGGAGAAATAATGACTCGCACAGTCAATATGGGGTGGTCACGAGAAATAGGTTTATTCCATTATCTAATAATAACAATAATGGAAACTTTGATCCAAGAACAAGGGGGAGTTCAAATGGGCCTCATTCATCCCAAGGGCAGCGGGATTTTCAAAGGGCCAACAGGGGGACCCCAAAAAAGAAATGGGGACGGAAGAGAGGGAGCAGAGGGGGAGGAAACTTTACTCCAAAAAGAAGAAGAATTTAGACACTAGTGGCATTATTAACCTTAGCAATAAGGAACTATCCAAGGACGAACTTCTGACTTTAAGCAAGGGATTAAAATATGCTCCCGCACGGAACCTTAATAAGTTCCAAACTTTCATAGATATACATAAGTATACGCGAAAATTAAATATCAAAAGGTATATCATGAGCAATCCCGCCAGACAAGAAATGAGGGAAACCTCTACTATTGTACATTCCAACTTGGCCAATGCTTCGCTTTTCAATCCGCCGGGGAATTTGGCCCCCAATGTCAGTATCTTTCGGGACTTGGTCATCAAAGATCTGGCTAGTCTAAATACCAGAAAAGCTAAATCTAAGCGGGATATTGATGTGGGAATAGAATCACTTTGTAAGAGAAAAGATGTAGTGGTTCGACCTGCGGACAAGGGGGGTGCCATTGTTGTCCTCGACAAGGAGGCATACTCCAATGAATTGTCGAGGATTCTTGCTGACTCTGACACTTACTCCCCCCTGCCGGCAGATCCTACATCTAGGTTCAAACAGAATTTAAAAACACTTGTACAAAAGGGCTTTGACATGGGTATCCTTAATAGGAAGGAAAAGGAATTTCTAGTACCCCTGGCGCCGAGGTTACCGGTTATATACATATTACCGAAGATACATAAAACCTTGATCAATCCACCAGGGAGACCCATCATCAGTGGGATTGACTCTGTCACATCCAGAGTCGGGAAATACATTGATAAGTATTTACAACCACTGGTGATGGGAACCCCCTCCTTTTTAAAAGACACGAAGCATATCATCAACTTGCTTGGGGAGATAGAGTGGAAACCAACTTATCTACTGGTTACTGCGGACGTAGCTTCGCTTTATACGGCCATCTCTCACGAGTTGGGTCATGAAGCGGTCCAATCTTTTTTACATCGTGACTCCAACATCTCGATCACGCAAAAGAAATTCGTGGTCGAGCTGTTGGATTTTTCGATGAAACATAATTATTTCTGGCACAATGGAACCTATTTTCTACAAAAAAAGGGAGTAGCCATGGGAGCAAAATTTGCTCCCAGCATGGCTAACTTATTCATGGCCAAGTGGGAGGAGGACGTGGTATTACACAATAGACGTGATGAACTAATTTTTTGGAAAAGATTCATCGACGATGTCCTTTTCATATGGGATGGTGACATTGAATCTGTTACAACCTTCTTGTCTTTTTTGAACAACAATGACAGAGGGATCGTCCTCTCTCATGAGGTTGACCCCATCCAAATCCATTTTTTGGATCTGAAAATAACTATAGAAAATGGGGTGATTACCACATCCACATACTTCAAAACGACAGACAGAAACGGTTACATCCCTTTGGACTCCTGTCATCACCGTTCCTGGCTGTCGGCAGTCCCGAAAGGACAGTTTCTACGGCTCAGGAGAAATTGTTCCAAGTTGGAGGATTTTAAAGAGGAGGCACAGGTACTTAGAGCTAGATTCTTGAATAAAGGCTATGATGGCCAGGTTCTTGATACTTTAATAGCAGAAGTGGGGAATAGGGATCGTCAAACCCTCCTGATTGATAAACCACCACAAGTGGAGCAAAGGGATGAGTTTGGTCTGGCGTTCTTAACTACCTACTCTAGCCAGCATTGGGCTATAAAACGTATAATAAAAAGACACTGGCCCATCATAAAGAATGATAGGGTTTTAGGACCACTATTGACAGAAAAACCCTGTGTGCTCTTTAGGGGAGCCTCCAACCTCAGGCACTTCATA